>NC_136550.1:7436578-8036578 GCF_910591455.1 Pholis gunnellus
GATGATATTGTACTAAACACTGCTAAAAGAAACTTAGATTGGGCATTTAACAAACAAACCAGCTTTTATTCTGATGTACATTGTGGGGTAATTTGTTTTGTTGAGAATGTTTAAACGTTCATGTCTTAAAGGGACAGAATGGACAGAAGTGATGTGGCAGAAGCCAAGATATCGTGATTTTTCGTCCCTCGTGTGGCTCAAGCTCTAAAACTAGGTACTACATTTCCCATGTTGCAAAGGTGATATCGTCTTTCATTAGACCATCCCAGCCTGCCTACCTCTTACGGGCTTCACACTTTCAGGTTGTGGTTCAGGCTTTCTGTCTTTAAATGAGTAGTCTCAAAGTCAAAGCTAAAATAACCCCGATGACATCATCGGTAAGAGTCGATACAACGCAAGCTGCCTCAACATCGAGCTATTGCGTCACCAATAATCATGCACACACATGAGACTTAGTTAACTGTGCAAGTTATTAAGTGATGTAACAAGTGTGGGAGAAAACCAAGTCCCCAGCTGTTCCAGCCTGAGACTTTCGTACAACAGTACCTGTCATTCTTCATCTCTCTGTCCCTCTCCAGGTGCTTGTGTTCGCCAGAGGGATTGTCTGCTCGGGGTGCAGTATGTGATGTGAGGGGTTGCTATGGAAACCCCCCTAGAAGTAAAATAAGTTTTCCCTTCTGCTCTCTGGCAGAAGGTGTCAAAGTCGCCGATTACGGTCATGACAGCGGTAATCACGGTTCACACGTGGGGAATGTGATGAAACTCCTCATGTACAGTGTTTTTACTTGAAACGGACCTGATTATTTTTCTTTCTTTTTGTTGCATGAATCTACTATTTTCAGTGAATCCCATTTCTTCAGAAAAGTTTGAAATTGCTGAGAAAATGACTAAAACAAGAGGTGGGACAGCGTCTTCTTTGGGAGATGAAGCTAGCGTTGCGCTTGACTCGGGCTAACGTCGGCTCCTCTCCCTGCGCCGCCTCAACTTCTCTCTCTTTGTGCTTTTCTAGGTCACATTGACATGCGGAACAGAGACAGCTCTGCGATCGGTGAAGGAGCCCAGCAAATGCCAGTACATCATGGACTTCCAGACTCCTGTGGCCTGTCAGCCGGTGCTGAAGCAGCGGGGCGTACACAGTGAACTGTGACCCCTTCCCCTACTGGCCTAGTCGAGATTAATTTAGCCCCCCTTGGCTAGCCCGCGGTGACAGGCTGGGGTCCTGAGGGTTCCCTCTGACATCTGTGTTGTCAGAACATATATACTTCCAAGCAAGTCTTGCTAAGGTCAGAATCTGATTTTCAGTAACACTGCGCCTAGACCACTTTAGTTTTCATGAATTGTTACAGTGTTGCTTATTATATTGTCACTTAGTTTACACTAGCACTAGCACAAACTGCACTATATTCCTTATATGGGTTTTACCCATAAGGGCCTACAAGATTACTATGTAAATAATTGAATAACGTGAAATTAGATCAATTACAAGCCCTACTGACATTGCCACTAATTTAACTGCTGCATCACATAACTGCTTATTCATGAGCACAAATAAAAGGACTGTGTCCTTCTATTTAATTATAAACCAACAGTAATTTGATTCTTTTATAGTATTGTCTGTTAAGCCAGAGCGTGAGTTAGCTTCACATAGAGCCTCATTATTATCCAAAAACTATTAAAAACACTGAAGTTTATTTTGAGTCGATCGTGCACCGCCCTGCTGCTGTAGATATTCACTCTAGCGCCAAATGTGTATTAACCCACAGCTGAAAGTAGTCCCCCAACAAATGCACTATTTACTAGAAACACAGTGGCCAGCTGTGTTACGGAATTATTCAGCCTTTTAAAAAATGTTTACTATATATTTGTGACCCGTTATTACAGATTTTTTTAATCACCAGAAAGAACAAACAGGGTAAGGAGGTTAAGAAGTATTGAGAGACAAAATAACAGTTTGTTTTGGTCTTTTTAAGATTTTCAAGGTATTTTCTTGTCTTGTCGACAAAGGGAACAATACAGAAAGTGAGCCTTTTAATTGAAACACTGTTGTCACTGCATGACATTTCAGTATATTAACACTTAAGGCTCAACAACATTAGAATGTGTAAAGTTAAATGAATAAAGTGACATTGCATCTACTGTAACTGCTGTATCAAAAAAACAGATTATTCATAAGCACAAATAAAACTACTTCATACTTTATCATAACCTTGTCTTAAGTATGCTTCTACTATTACAGTGTTATATCATTTCCTAAAACAAGTGGTTTAAATATTAAGTATAGGCCTAAAGAGTTCTTCACATTAATGGGTAGTCTCGCAACACTTTCAACTACTGCTAGTGATGCATTGTGTACTGAATGCAACATCTCTTGATTTCACAAGATTCTGCCAGCGTTTGCAGTCTGCTTCTTACTGTGCATGCTATTTATGGTGTTATGTAACAGACTGTGTGTGTTTTGCAGCGGAGCTCATTAAGAGGGAGCTAAATCAGCTGTCAGGAATAGGCTACCTGATATATTCCACCCTGCTGGGGCAGCTGGGTGGCTGTATGCCTGTTAGCAATGCAATAGCCTCAGGCCTTGTAGCTTAGGGGCTGCCGTTTCTTTATTTATCTGGCTTCAGCTCACATTCTCTGTTTTAATGGCAAATCTAACTATTCGCTTTCACCTTCGGTTTTTAGAACAATGGTCAGGTTTGTATAAGGACATTCGTGAAAAAACGTCTTTAATATGATACTAAGTAGCTATCTTTTGCTGAAGTGATTTGACTTTTAATTTGAATGGAACAGGATGTGTTAATACAGCAACATCTCACCCTGCAATCCCCATGTTTATAAAATAGAAAGACTTCAGCTAAACTGGCTCGACAAAAACAGTTTTAAGGATAAAATATATTTTCATTCCCCACCGTCTCAGGATATCACTGTATATTTTAATCTCTCCCTCTTTTAATGTTTCAGATATGCGACGCATGCCAACGCTGATGTCGGTATAACAAACACTGAGCCTTCACAAGCTGCTAACTCTACCACAGCTGAAAAATACTAAAGAGCAGCACTCTTATCACAAGAGCAGCACTCTTAATATTGAAGAAGGCATTGCTGGCATCTGGAGAAAACTTTATGTTGCATCATTGCCATACGGTGTGATGTAATGGTAAAGAACTTTTCCCTGCTGTCACAAAGGACCACATTTGCCAATCTGCAAGGTATCAATAACTCTTCACTTTACTGAATGATCATCGTGTGTTAAATGACTTGCGTTCCTCATCCCCCACACAGCATAGGTAGGCACCACGTTGGGAGATTGCAATTTGAATGGGCAGTTATGCGGAAAGAAAAGCTAGTACTGGGAGTTTCTTTACTGGGACTGGGAGGGAGTTGTGGGAGGAATTCAGTAGGAAAACTGAGCACACACTATCACATACTTACACACCTCCATTCAGTACATTTGCACATGAAGGGGAAGGGATGGAAAGTCTTTCCAGTTGAGCGTGGGCATATTTGTGTGTTGACTCCAAATTGCTAAAAGGGCCCAGAGGCTTTATATTGCATTAAATCTCCGACTCAGCTTTGTAGAAACTAGTTCAGGGTACCTGTTATCTAGAGTGGGAGACAACGAGGCCTTTGCCTGACTGACTGGTTGACTGACGCCCACCACAACCCAGCACTTCTTTCACTCTTTTTGGCGATTGTTTTAAGCTCCGTCTTTTGAAGGGAGGTCAGTTATACCTCCAGGGCTGAGAGGGGGAAAAAGTGTGTTTGCGTTGAGTCGGCTTGCGACAGTCTCATCCATCTCCCTTTACACTTATTCCAATCTATTCAGTCACGATACGGACGCTTCACATTCAGCCTCTTACCACACACGATTTATAGGTGTTAGGGTTGTGAAGATACAGTGTATACATCTTCAGGCCTAAAACGTGTTATACGAAAATAAACGTGTATCGAGGGAGGGTAGGTATCAAACAAAGCACTTTATTGGTTTGTATCGCTATCACTTTGAAGAGTACTGGTATTGCTAATATAATTTTTTTGTTTTGTTCTTTAAAAAAGATAATCAGCCCTTTAATTACATACTATGACTTTTTTATGACTTGTGACAGTGCGGTGCTGAGATGGAAATGGGAGACCAGACCAGTTAAAAAGTCATTCATAAATATATTTATTCACAACACAACAATAGAACATGGAAGTCAGTAATCAGTCGTGTAAAAGATTTGGCTTGTGAGGACAAAGAAAGGGGACTCCCTCGCTCAGATGTGGCTCATAAAGCTGACGACCCAAATCCTGGAACACAAAGAAGAACTATCATAGACATGCTATACTATGACTGTTTTCGACATGCTATACTTTGACTGTTTTCGACATGCTATACTATGACTGTTTTCGACATGCTATACTATGACTGTTTTCGACATGCTATACTATGACTGTTTTTGACTTTTTTCGACATGCTATACTATGACTGTTTTTGACTGTTTTCGACATGCTATACTATGACTGTTTTTAACATTTTTTGACATGCTATACTATGACTGTTTTTGACTGTTTTTGACATGCTATACTATGACTGTTTTTAACATTTTTCGACATGCTATACTATGACTGTTTTTGACATGCTATACTATGACTGTTTTTGACATGCTATACTATGACTGTTTTTGACATGCTATACTATGACTGTTTTTGACTGTTTTCGACATGCTATACTATGACTGTTTTCGACATGCTATACTATGACTGTTTTTGACTGTTTTCGACATGCTATACTATGACTGTTTTCGACATGCTATACTATGACTGTTTTTGACATGCTATACTATGACTGTTTTTGACTGTTTTCGACATGCTATACTATGACTGTTTTTGACATGCTATACTATGACTGTTTTTAACATTTTTCGACATGCTATACTATGACTGTTTTTGACATGCTATACTATGACTGTTTTTGACATGCTATATTATGACTGTTTTTGACTGTTTTTGACATGCTATACTATGACTGTTTTTGACATGCTATACTATGACTGTTTTTAACATTTTTCGACATGCTATACTATGACTGTTTTTGACTGTTTTCGACATGCTATACTATGACTGTTTTCGACATGCTATACTATGACTGTTTTTGACATGCTATACTATGACTGTTTTTGACTGTTTTCGACATGCTATACTATGACTGTTTTTGACATGCTATACTATGACTGTTTTTAACATTTTTCGACATGCTATACTATGACTGTTTTTGACATGCTATACTATGACTGTTTTTGACATGCTATATTATGACTGTTTTTGACTGTTTTTGACATGCTATACTATGACTGTTTTTGACATGCTATACTATGACTGTTTTTAACATTTTTCGACATGCTATACTATGACTGTTTTTGACTGTTTTCGACATGCTATACTATGACTGTTTTCGACATGCTATACTATGACTGTTTTTAACATTTTTCGACATGCTATACTATGACTGTTTTTGACTGTTTTCGACATGCTATACTATGACTGTTTTCGACATGCTATACTATGACTGTTTTTGACTTTTTTCGACATGCTATACTATGACTGTTTCTGACTGTTTTTGACATGCTATACCATGACTGTTTCTAACATTTTTTGACATGCTATACTATGACTGTTTTCGACATGCTATACTATGACTGTTTTTAACATTTTTCGACATGCTATACTATGACTGTTTTCGACATGCTATACTATGACTGTTTTCGACATGCTATACTATGACTGTTTTTGACTTTTTTCGACATGCTATACTATGACTGTTTTTGACTGTTTTCGACATGCTATACTATGACTGTTTTCGACATGCTATACTATGACTGTTTTTGACATGCTATACTATGACTGTTTTTGACTGTTTTCGACATGCTATACTATGACTGTTTTTGACTGTTTTCGACATGCTATACTATGACTGTTTTTGACTGTTTTCGACATGCTATACTATGACTGTTTTTGACTTTTTTCGACATGCTATACTATGACTGTTTTTGACTGTTTTCGACATGCTATACTATGACTGTTTTCGACATGCTATACTATGACTGTTTTTAACATTTTTCGACATGCTATACTATGACTGTTTTTGACTGTTTTCGACATGCTATACTATGACTGTTTTTGACTGTTTTCGACATGCTATACTATGACTGTTTTCGACATGCTATACTATGACTGTTTTTGACTGTTTTCGACATGCTATACTATGACTGTTTTTGACTGTTTTCGACATGCTATACTATGACTGTTTTTGACTGTTTTCGACATGCTATACTATGACTGTTTTGACTGTTTTCGACATGCTATACTATGACTGTTTTTGACTGTTTTTGACATGCTATACTATGACTGTTTTTGACATGCTATACTATGACTGTTTTTAACATTTTTCGACATGCTATACTATGACTGTTTTCGACATGCTATACTATGACTGTTTTTGACTGTTTTCGACATGCTATACTATGACTGTTTTTGACATGCTATACTATGACTGTTTTTAACATTTTTCGACATGCTATACTATGACTGTTTTTAACATTTTTCGACATGCTATACTATGACTGTTTTTGACTGTTTTCGACATGCTATACTATGACTGTTTTCGACATGCTATACTATGACTGTTTTCGACATGCTATACTATGACTGTTTCTAACATTTTTCGACATGCTATACTATGACTGTTTTTGACTGTTTTCGACATGCTATACTATGACTGTTTTCGACATGCTATACTATGACTGTTTTTGACATGCTATACTATGACTGTTTTTGACTGTTTTCGACATGCTATACTATGACTGTTTTTGACTTTTTTCGACATGCTATACTATGACTGTTTTGACTGTTTTCGACATGCTATACTATGACTGTTTTTGACATGCTATACTATGACTGTTTTTAACATTTTTCGACATGCTATACTATGACTGTTTTTGACTGTTTTCGACATGCTATACTATGACTGTTTTCGACATGCTATACTATGACTGTTTTTGACTGTTTTCGACATGCTATACTATGACTGTTTTCGACATGCTATACTATGACTGTTTTTGACATGCTATACTATGACTGTTTTTGACTGTTTTCGACATGCTATACTATGACTGTTTTTGACTTTTTTCGACATGCTATACTATGACTGTTTTGACTGTTTTCGACATGCTATACTATGACTGTTTTTGACATGCTATACTATGACTGTTTTTAACATTTTTCGACATGCTATACTATGACTGTTTTTGACTGTTTTCGACACGCTATACTATGACTGTTTTCGACATGCTATACTATGACTGTTTTCGACATGCTATACTATGACTGTTTCTAACATTTTTCGACATGCTATACTATGACTGTTTTTGACTGTTTTCGACATGCTATACTATGACTGTTTTTGACATGCTATATTATGACTGTTTTTGACTGTTTTCGACATGCTATACTATGACTGTTTTTGACATGCTATACTATGACTGTTTTTAACATTTTTCGACATGCTATACTATGACTGTTTTTGACTGTTTTCGACATGCTATACTATGACTGTTTTCGACATGCTATACTATGACTGTTTTCGACATGCTATACTATGACTGTTTCTAACATTTTTCGACATGCTATACTATGACTGTTTTCGACATGCTATACTATGACTGTTTTCGACATTTTTCGACATGCTATACTATGACTGTTTTCGACATGCTATACTATGACTGTTTTTGACTGTTTTTGACATGCTATACTATGACTGTTTTTGACTTTTTTCGACATGCTATACTATGACTGTTTTTAACATTTTTCGACATGCTATACTATGACTGTTTTTGACTGTTTTCGACATGCTATACTATGACTGTTTTCGACATGCTATACTATGACTGTTTTTGACTGTTTTTGACATGCTATATTATGACTGTTTTTGACTGTTTTCGACATGCTATACTATGACTGTTTTTGACATGCTATACTATGACTGTTTTTAACATTTTTCGACATGCTATACTATGACTGTTTTTGACTGTTTTCGACATGCTATACTATGACTGTTTTCGACATGCTATACTATGACTGTTTTCGACATGCTATACTATGACTGTTTCTAACATTTTTCGACATGCTATACTATGACTGTTTTCGACATGCTATACTATGACTGTTTTCGACATTTTTCGACATGCTATACTATGACTGTTTTCGACATGCTATACTATGACTGTTTTTGACTGTTTTTGACATGCTATACTATGACTGTTTTTGACTTTTTTCGACATGCTATACTATGACTGTTTTTAACATTTTTCGACATGCTATACTATGACTGTTTTCGACATGCTATACTATGACTGTTTTTGACTGTTTTTGACATGCTATACTATGACTGTTTTTGACTTTTTTCGACATGCTATACTATGACTGTTTTCGACATGCTATACTATGACTGTTTTTGACTGTTTTCGACATGCTATACTATGACTGTTTTCGACATGCTATACTATGACTGTTTTTAACATTTTTCGACATGCTATACTATGACTGTTTTTGACTGTTTTCGACATGCTATACTATGACTGTTTTCGACATTTTTCGACATGCTATACTATGACTGTTTTCGACATGCTATACTATGACTGTTTTTGACTGTTTTCGACATGCTATACTATGACTGTTTTTGACATGCTATACTATGACTGTTTTTAACATTTTTCGACATGCTATACTATGACTGTTTTTGACTGTTTTCGACATGCTATACTATGACTGTTTTTGACATGCTATACTATGACTGTTTTTAACATTTTTCGACATGCTATACTATGACTGTTTTCGACATGCTATACTATGACTGTTTTCGACATGCTATACTATGACTGTTTTTGACATGCTATATTATGACTGTTTTTGACTGTTTTTGACATGCTATACTATGACTGTTTTTGACTGTTTTCGACATGCTATACTATGACTGTTTTCGACTGTTTTCGACATGCTATACTATGACTGTTTTTGACTGTTTTCGACATGCTATACTATGACTGTTTTCGACATGCTATACTATGACTGTTTTTAACATTTTTCGACATGCTATACTATGACTGTTTTTGACTGTTTTCGACATGCTATACTATGACTGTTTTTAACATTTTTCGACATGCTATACTATGACTGTTTTTGACATGCTATATTATGACTGTTTTTGACTGTTTTTGACATGCTATACTATGACTGTTTTTGACTGTTTTCGACATGCTATACTATGACTGTTTTTAACATTTTTCGACATGCTATACTATGACTGTTTTTGACTGTTTTTGACATGCTATACTTTGACTGTTTTCGACATGCTATACTATGACTGTTTTCGACATGCTATACTATGACTGTTTTTGACTGTTTTTGACATGCTATACTATGACTGTTTTTAACATTTTTCGACATGCTATACTATGACTGTTTTTGACATGCTATACTATGACTGTTTTTGACATGCTATATTATGACTGTTTTTGACATGCTATACTATGACTGTTTTTGACTGTTTTCGACATGCTATACTATGACTGTTTTTGACTGTTTTTGACATGCTATACTATGACTGTTTTTGACTGTTTTTGACATGCTATACTTTGACTGTTTTCGACATGCTATACTATGACTGTTTTCGACATGCTATACTATGACTGTTTTTAACATTTTTCGACATGCTATACTATGACTGTTTTCGACATGCTATACTATGACTGTTTTCGACATGCTATACTATGACTGTTTTTGACTTTTTTCGACATGCTATACTATGACTGTTTTTGACTGTTTTTGACATGCTATACTATGACTGTTTTTAACATTTTTCGACATGCTATACTATGACTGTTTTTGACTGTTTTCGACATGCTATACTATGACTGTTTTCGACATGCTATACTATGACTGTTTTTGACATGCTATACTATGACTGTTTTTGACTGTTTTCGACATGCTATACTATGACTGTTTTTGACTGTTTACGACATGCTATACTATGACTGTTTTGACTGTTTTCGACATGCTATACTATGACTGTTTTTGACATGCTATACTATGACTGTTTTTGACTTTTTTCGACATGCTATACTATGACTGTTTCTGACTGTTTTTGACATGCTATACTATGACTGTTTCTAACATTTTTTGACATGCTATACTATGACTGTTTTCGACATGCTATACTATGACTGTTTTTAACATTTTTCGACATGCTATACTATGACTGTTTTCGACATGCTATACTATGACTGTTTTCGACATGCTATACTATGACTGTTTTCGACATGCTATACTATGACTGTTTTTGACTTTTTTCGACATGCTATACTATGACTGTTTTTGACTGTTTTCGACATGCTATACTATGACTGTTTTTGACATGCTATACTATGACTGTTTTTAACATTTTTCGACATGCTATACTATGACTGTTTTCGACATGCTATACTATGACTGTTTTCGACATGCTATACTATGACTGTTTTCGACATGCTATACTATGACTGTTTTTGACTTTTTTCGACATGCTATACTATGACTGTTTTTGACTGTTTTCGACATGCTATACTATGACTGTTTTTGACATGCTATACTATGACTGTTTTTAACATTTTTCGACATGCTATACTATGACTGTTTTTGACATGCTATACTATGACTGTTTTTAACATTTTTCGACATGCTATACTATGACTGTTTTCGACATGCTATACTATGACTGTTTTCGACATGCTATACTATGACTGTTTTCGACATGCTATACTATGACTGTTTTTGACTTTTTTCGACATGCTATACTATGACTGTTTTTGACTGTTTTCGACATGCTATACTATGACTGTTTTTGACATGCTATACTATGACTGTTTTTAACATTTTTCGACATGCTATACTATGACTGTTTTTGACTGTTTTCGACATGCTATACTATGACTGTTTTTGACTGTTTTCGACATGCTATACTATGACTGTTTTCGACATGCTATACTATGACTGTTTTTGACATGCTATACTATGACTGTTTTTGACTGTTTTCGACATGCTATACTATGACTGTTTTTGACTGTTTTCGACATGCTATACTATGACTGTTTTTGACTTTTTTCGACATGCTATACTATGACTGTTTCTAACATTTTTTGACATGCTATACTATGACTGTTTTCGACATGCTATACTATGACTGTTTTTAACATTTTTCGACATGCTATACTATGACTGTTTTCGACATGCTATACTATGACTGTTTTCGACATGCTATACTATGACTGTTTTTGACTGTTTTCGACATGCTATACTATGACTGTTTTCGACATGCTATACTATGACTGTTTTCGACATGCTATACTATGACTGTTTTTGACTTTTTTCGACATGCTATACTATGACTGTTTTTGACTGTTTTCGACATGCTATACTATGACTGTTTTTGACATGCTATACTATGACTGTTTTTAACATTTTTCGACATGCTATACTATGACTGTTTTCGACATGCTATACTATGACTGTTTTCGACATGCTATACTATGACTGTTTTCGACATGCTATACTATGACTGTTTTTGACTTTTTTCGACATGCTATACTATGACTGTTTTTGACTGTTTTCGACATGCTATACTATGACTGTTTTTGACATGCTATACTATGACTGTTTTTAACATTTTTCGACATGCTATACTATGACTGTTTTTGACATGCTATACTATGACTGTTTTTAACATTTTTCGACATGCTATACTATGACTGTTTTCGACATGCTATACTATGACTGTTTTCGACATGCTATACTATGACTGTTTTCGACATGCTATACTATGACTGTTTTTGACTTTTTTCGACATGCTATACTATGACTGTTTTTGACTGTTTTCGACATGCTATACTATGACTGTTTTTGACATGCTATACTATGACTGTTTTTAACATTTTTCGACATGCTATACTATGACTGTTTTTGACTGTTTTCGACATGCTATACTATGACTGTTTTTGACTGTTTTCGACATGCTATACTATGACTGTTTTCGACATGCTATACTATGACTGTTTTTGACATGCTATACTATGACTGTTTTTGACTGTTTTCGACATGCTATACTATGACTGTTTTTGACTGTTTTCGACATGCTATACTATGACTGTTTTTGACTTTTTTCGACATGCTATACTATGACTGTTTTTGACTGTTTTCGACATGCTATACTATGACTGTTTTCGACATGCTATACTATGACTGTTTTTAACATTTTTCGACATGCTATACTATGACTGTTTTTGACTGTTTTCGACATGCTATACTATGACTGTTTTTGACTGTTTTCGACATGCTATACTATGACTGTTTTTGACATGCTATACTATGACTGTTTTTGACTGTTTTCGACATGCTATACTATGACTGTTTTTGACTGTTTTTGACATGCTATACTATGACTGTTTTTAACATTTTTCGACATGCTATACTATGACTGTTTTCGACATGCTATACTATGACTGTTTTCGACATGCTATACTATGACTGTTTTTGACATGCTATATTATGACTGTTTTTGACTGTTTTCGACATGCTATACTATGACTGTTTTTGACATGCTATATTATGACTGTTTTTGACTGTTTTTGACATGCTATACTATGACTGTTTTTGACTGTTTTCGACATGCTATACTATGACTGTTTTCGACTGTTTTCGACATGCTATACTATGACTGTTTTTGACTGTTTTCGACATGCTATACTATGACTGTTTTCGACATGCTATACTATGACTGTTTTTAACATTTTTCGACATGCTATACTATGACTGTTTTTGACATGCTATATTATGACTGTTTTTGACATGCTATACTATGACTGTTTTTGACTGTTTTCGACATGCTATACTATGACTGTTTTTGACTGTTTTTGACATGCTATACTATGACTGTTTTTGACTGTTTTCGACATGCTATACTATGACTGTTTTTGACTTTTTTCGACATGCTATACTATGACTGTTTTTGACTGTTTTTGACATGCTATACTATGACTGTTTTTGACATGCTATACTATGACTGTTTTTAACATTTTTCGACATGCTATACTATGACTGTTTTTGACTGTTTTCGACATGCTATACTATGACTGTTTTCGACATGCTATACTATGACTGTTTTTGACATGCTATACTATGACTGTTTTTAACATTTTTCGACATGCTATACTATGACTGTTTTCGACATGCTATACTATGACTGTTTTCGACATGCTATACTATGACTGTTTTCGACATGCTATACTATGACTGTTTTTGACTTTTTTCGACATGCTATACTATGACTGTTTCTGACTGTTTTTGACATGCTATACTATGACTGTTTCTAACATTTTTTGACATGCTATACTATGACTGTTTTCGACATGCTATACTATGACTGTTTTTAACATTTTTCGACATGCTATACTATGACTGTTTTCGACATGCTATACTATGACTGTTTTCGACATGCTATACTATGACTGTTTTTGACTGTTTTCGACATGCTATACTATGACTGTTTTCGACATGCTATACTATGACTGTTTTTAACATTTTTCGACATGCTATACTATGACTGTTTTTGACTGTTTTCGACATGCTATACTATGACTGTTTTCGACATTTTTCGACATGCTATACTATGACTGTTTTCGACATGCTATACTATGACTGTTTTTGACTGTTTTCGACATGCTATACTATGACTGTTTTTGACATGCTATACTATGACTGTTTTTAACATTTTTCGACATGCTATACTATGACTGTTTTTGACTGTTTTCGACATGCTATACTATGACTGTTTTTGACATGCTATACTATGACTGTTTTTAACATTTTTCGACATGCTATACTATGACTGTTTTCGACATGCTATACTATGACTGTTTTCGACATGCTATACTATGACTGTTTTTGACATGCTATATTATGACTGTTTTTGACTGTTTTTGACATGCTATACTATGACTGTTTTTGACTGTTTTCGACATGCTATACTATGACTGTTTTCGACTGTTTTCGACATGCTATACTATGACTGTTTTTGACTGTTTTCGACATGCTATACTATGACTGTTTTCGACATGCTATACTATGACTGTTTTTAACATTTTTCGACATGCTATACTATGACTGTTTTTGACTGTTTTCGACATGCTATACTATGACTGTTTTTAACATTTTTCGACATGCTATACTATGACTGTTTTTGACATGCTATATTATGACTGTTTTTGACTGTTTTTGACATGCTATACTATGACTGTTTTTGACTGTTTTCGACATGCTATACTATGACTGTTTTTAACATTTTTCGACATGCTATACTATGACTGTTTTTGACTGTTTTTGACATGCTATACTTTGACTGTTTTCGACATGCTATACTATGACTGTTTTCGACATGCTATACTATGACTGTTTTTGACTGTTTTTGACATGCTATACTATGACTGTTTTTAACATTTTTCGACATGCTATACTATGACTGTTTTTGACATGCTATACTATGACTGTTTTTGACATGCTATATTATGACTGTTTTTGACATGCTATACTATGACTGTTTTTGACTGTTTTCGACATGCTATACTATGACTGTTTTTGACTGTTTTTGACATGCTATACTATGACTGTTTTTGACTGTTTTTGACATGCTATACTTTGACTGTTTTCGACATGCTATACTATGACTGTTTTCGACATGCTATACTATGACTGTTTTTAACATTTTTCGACATGCTATACTATGACTGTTTTCGACATGCTATACTATGACTGTTTTCGACATGCTATACTATGACTGTTTTTGACTTTTTTCGACATGCTATACTATGACTGTTTTTGACTGTTTTTGACATGCTATACTATGACTGTTTTTAACATTTTTCGACATGCTATACTATGACTGTTTTTGACTGTTTTCGACATGCTATACTATGACTGTTTTCGACATGCTATACTATGACTGTTTTTGACATGCTATACTATGACTGTTTTTGACTGTTTTCGACATGCTATACTATGACTGTTTTTGACTGTTTACGACATGCTATACTATGACTGTTTTGACTGTTTTCGACATGCTATACTATGACTGTTTTTGACATGCTATACTATGACTGTTTTTGACTTTTTTCGACATGCTATACTATGACTGTTTCTGACTGTTTTTGACATGCTATACTATGACTGTTTCTAACATTTTTTGACATGCTATACTATGACTGTTTTCGACATGCTATACTATGACTGTTTTTAACATTTTTCGACATGCTATACTATGACTGTTTTCGACATGCTATACTATGACTGTTTTCGACATGCTATACTATGACTGTTTTCGACATGCTATACTATGACTGTTTTTGACTTTTTTCGACATGCTATACTATGACTGTTTTTGACTGTTTTCGACATGCTATACTATGACTGTTTTTGACATGCTATACTATGACTGTTTTTAACATTTTTCGACATGCTATACTATGACTGTTTTCGACATGCTATACTATGACTGTTTTCGACATGCTATACTATGACTGTTTTCGACATGCTATACTATGACTGTTTTTGACTTTTTTCGACATGCTATACTATGACTGTTTTTGACTGTTTTCGACATGCTATACTATGACTGTTTTTGACATGCTATACTATGACTGTTTTTAACATTTTTCGACATGCTATACTATGACTGTTTTTGACATGCTATACTATGACTGTTTTTAACATTTTTCGACATGCTATACTATGACTGTTTTCGACATGCTATACTATGACTGTTTTCGACATGCTATACTATGACTGTTTTCGACATGCTATACTATGACTGTTTTTGACTTTTTTCGACATGCTATACTATGACTGTTTTTGACTGTTTTCGACATGCTATACTATGACTGTTTTTGACATGCTATACTATGACTGTTTTTAACATTTTTCGACATGCTATACTATGACTGTTTTTGACTGTTTTCGACATGCTATACTATGACTGTTTTTGACTGTTTTCGACATGCTATACTATGACTGTTTTCGACATGCTATACTATGACTGTTTTTGACATGCTATACTATGACTGTTTTTGACTGTTTTCGACATGCTATACTATGACTGTTTTTGACTGTTTTCGACATGCTATACTATGACTGTTTTTGACTTTTTTCGACATGCTATACTATGACTGTTTCTAACATTTTTTGACATGCTATACTATGACTGTTTTCGACATGCTATACTATGACTGTTTTTAACATTTTTCGACATGCTATACTATGACTGTTTTCGACATGCTATACTATGACTGTTTTCGACATGCTATACTATGACTGTTTTTGACTGTTTTCGACATGCTATACTATGACTGTTTTCGACATGCTATACTATGACTGTTTTCGACATGCTATACTATGACTGTTTTTGACTTTTTTCGACATGCTATACTATGACTGTTTTTGACTGTTTTCGACATGCTATACTATGACTGTTTTTGACATGCTATACTATGACTGTTTTTAACATTTTTCGACATGCTATACTATGACTGTTTTCGACATGCTATACTATGACTGTTTTCGACATGCTATACTATGACTGTTTTCGACATGCTATACTATGACTGTTTTTGACTTTTTTCGACATGCTATACTATGACTGTTTTTGACTGTTTTCGACATGCTATACTATGACTGTTTTTGACATGCTATACTATGACTGTTTTTAACATTTTTCGACATGCTATACTATGACTGTTTTTGACATGCTATACTATGACTGTTTTTAACATTTTTCGACATGCTATACTATGACTGTTTTCGACATGCTATACTATGACTGTTTTCGACATGCTATACTATGACTGTTTTCGACATGCTATACTATGACTGTTTTTGACTTTTTTCGACATGCTATACTATGACTGTTTTTGACTGTTTTCGACATGCTATACTATGACTGTTTTTGACATGCTATACTATGACTGTTTTTAACATTTTTCGACATGCTATACTATGACTGTTTTTGACTGTTTTCGACATGCTATACTATGACTGTTTTTGACTGTTTTCGACATGCTATACTATGACTGTTTTCGACATGCTATACTATGACTGTTTTTGACATGCTATACTATGACTGTTTTTGACTGTTTTCGACATGCTATACTATGACTGTTTTTGACTGTTTTCGACATGCTATACTATGACTGTTTTTGACTTTTTTCGACATGCTATACTATGACTGTTTTTGACTGTTTTCGACATGCTATACTATGACTGTTTTCGACATGCTATACTATGACTGTTTTTAACATTTTTCGACATGCTATACTATGACTGTTTTTGACTGTTTTCGACATGCTATACTATGACTGTTTTTGACTGTTTTCGACATGCTATACTATGACTGTTTTTGACATGCTATACTATGACTGTTTTTGACTGTTTTCGACATGCTATACTATGACTGTTTTTGACTGTTTTTGACATGCTATACTATGACTGTTTTTAACATTTTTCGACATGCTATACTATGACTGTTTTCGACATGCTATACTATGACTGTTTTCGACATGCTATACTATGACTGTTTTTGACATGCTATATTATGACTGTTTTTGACTGTTTTCGACATGCTATACTATGACTGTTTTTGACATGCTATATTATGACTGTTTTTGACTGTTTTTGACATGCTATACTATGACTGTTTTTGACTGTTTTCGACATGCTATACTATGACTGTTTTCGACTGTTTTCGACATGCTATACTATGACTGTTTTTGACTGTTTTCGACATGCTATACTATGACTGTTTTCGACATGCTATACTATGACTGTTTTTAACATTTTTCGACATGCTATACTATGACTGTTTTTGACATGCTATATTATGACTGTTTTTGACATGCTATACTATGACTGTTTTTGACTGTTTTCGACATGCTATACTATGACTGTTTTTGACTGTTTTTGACATGCTATACTATGACTGTTTTTGACTGTTTTCGACATGCTATACTATGACTGTTTTTGACTTTTTTCGACATGCTATACTATGACTGTTTTTGACTGTTTTTGACATGCTATACTATGACTGTTTTTGACATGCTATACTATGACTGTTTTTAACATTTTTCGACATGCTATACTATGACTGTTTTTGACTGTTTTCGACATGCTATACTATGACTGTTTTCGACATGCTATACTATGACTGTTTTTGACATGCTATACTATGACTGTTTTTAACATTTTTCGACATGCTATACTATGACTGTTTTCGACATGCTATACTATGACTGTTTTCGACATGCTATACTATGACTGTTTTCGACATGCTATACTATGACTGTTTTTGACTTTTTTCGACATGCTATACTATGACTGTTTCTGACTGTTTTTGACATGCTATACTATGACTGTTTCTAACATTTTTTGACATGCTATACTATGACTGTTTTCGACATGCTATACTATGACTGTTTTTAACATTTTTCGACATGCTATACTATGACTGTTTTCGACATGCTATACTATGACTGTTTTCGACATGCTATACTATGACTGTTTTTGACTGTTTTCGACATGCTATACTATGACTGTTTTCGACATGCTATACTATGACTGTTTTTGACATGCTATACTATGACTGTTTTTGACTGTTTTCGACATGCTATACTATGACTGTTTTTGACTGTTTTCGACATGCTATACTATGACTGTTTTTAACATTTTTCGACATGCTATACTATGACTGTTTTCGACATGCTATACTATGACTGTTTTTGACATGCTATATTATGACTGTTTTTGACTGTTTTTGACATGCTATACTATGACTGTTTTTGACTGTTTTCGACATGCTATACTATGACTGTTTTTAACATTTTTCGACATGCTATACTATGACTGTTTTTGACTGTTTTTGACATGCTATACTATGACTGTTTTTAACATTTTTCGACATGCTATACTATGACTGTTTTTGACATGCTATACTATGACTGTTTTTGACATGCTATATTATGACTGTTTTTGACTGTTTTCGACATGCTATACTATGACTGTTTTCGACATGCTATACTATGACTGTTTTTGACATGCTATACTATGACTGTTTTTGACTGTTTTCGACATGCTATACTATGACTGTTTTCGACATGCTATACTATGACTGTTTTTAACATTTTTCGACATGCTATACTATGACTGTTTTTGACTGTTTTCGACATGCTATACTATGACTGTTTTTAACATTTTTCGACATGCTATACTATGACTGTTTTTGACATGCTATACTATGACTGTTTTTGACATGCTATATTATGACTGTTTTTGACTGTTTTTGACATGCTATACTATGACTGTTTTTGACTGTTTTCGACATGCTATACTATGACTGTTTTTGACTGTTTTTGACATGCTATACTATGACTGTTTTTGACATGCTATACTATGACTGTTTTTAACATTTTTCGACATGCTATACTATGACTGTTTTTGACTGTTTTTGACATGCTATACTTTGACTGTTTTTGACATGCTATATTATGACTGTTTTTGACTGTTTTTGATATGCTATACTATGACTGTTTTTGACTGTTTTCGACATGCTATACTATGACTGTTTTTGACTTTTTTCGACATGCTATACTATGACTGTTTTTGACTGTTTTCGACATGCTATACTATGACTGTTTTCGACATGCTATACTATGACTGTTTTTAACATTTTTCGACATGCTATACTATGACTGTTTTCGACATGCTATACTATGACTGTTTTCGACATGCTATACTATGACTGTTTTTGACTTTTTTCGACATGCTATACTATGACTGTTTTTGACTGTTTTCGACATGCTATACTATGACTGTTTTCAACATGCTATACTATGACTGTTTTTAACATTTTTCGACATGCTATACTATGACTGTTTTCGACATGCTATACTATGACTGTTTTCGACATGCTATACTATGACTGTTTTCGACATGCTATACTATGACTGTTTTTGACTTTTTTCGACATGCTATACTATGACTGTTTCTGACTGTTTTTGACATGCTATACTATGACTGTTTTTGACATGCTATACTATGACTGTTTTTAACATTTTTCGACATGCTATACTATGACTGTTTTTGACTGTTTTCGACATGCTATACTATGACTGTTTTCGACATGCTATACTATGACTGTTTTTGACATGCTATACTATGACTGTTTTTAACATTTTTCGACATGCTATACTATGACTGTTTTCGACATGCTATACTATGACTGTTTTCGACATGCTATACTATGACTGTTTTCGACATGCTATACTATGACTGTTTTTGACTTTTTTCGACATGCTATACTATGACTGTTTCTGACTGTTTTTGACATGCTATACTATGACTGTTTCTAACATTTTTTGACATGCTATACTATGACTGTTTTCGACATGCTATACTATGACTGTTTTTAACATTTTTCGACATGCTATACTATGACTGTTTTCGACATGCTATACTATGACTGTTTTCGACATGCTATACTATGACTGTTTTTGACTGTTTTCGACATGCTATACTATGACTGTTTTCGACATGCTATACTATGACTGTTTTTGACATGCTATACTATGACTGTTTTTGACTGTTTTCGACATGCTATACTATGACTGTTTTTGACTGTTTTCGACATGCTATACTATGACTGTTTTTGACTGTTTTCGACATGCTATACTATGACTGTTTTTGACTGTTTTCGACATGCTATACTATGACTGTTTTTGACTTTTTTCGACATGCTATACTATGACTGTTTTTGACTGTTTTCGACATGCTATACTATGACTGTTTTTGACATGCTATACTATGACTGTTTTTGACTGTTTTCGACATGCTATACTATGACTGTTTTCGACATGCTATACTATGACTGTTTTTGACTTTTTTCGACATGCTATACTATGACTGTTTCTGACTGTTTTTGACATGCTATACTATGACTGTTTCTAACATTTTTTGACATGCTATACTATGACTGTTTTCGACATGCTATACTATGACTGTTTTTGACTTTTTTCGACATGCTATACTATGACTGTTTCTGACTGTTTTTGACATGCTATACTATGACTGTTTCTAACATTTTTTGACATGCTATACTATGACTGTTTTCGACATGCTATACTATGACTGTTTTCGACATGCTATACTATGACTGTTTTCGACATGCTATACTATGACTGTTTTTGACTTTTTTCGACATGCTATACTATGACTGTTTTTGACTGTTTTCGACATGCTATACTATGACTGTTTTCGACATGCTATACTATGACTGTTTTCGACATGCTATACTATGACTGTTTTCGACTGTTTTCGACATGCTATACTATGACTGTTTTTGACATGCTATACTATGACTGTTTTTGACTGTTTTCGACATGCTATACTATGACTGTTTTCGACATGCTATACTATGACTGTTTTCGACATGCTATACTATGACTGTTTTCGACATGCTATACTATGACTGTTTTTGACTTTTTTCGACATGCTATACTATGACTGTTTTTGACTGTTTTCGACATGCTATACTATGACTGTTTTTGACTGTTTTCGACATGCTATACTATGACTGTTTTTGACTGTTTTTGACATGCTATATTATGACTGTTTTTGACTGTTTTCGACATGCTATACTATGACTGTTTTTGACATGCTATATTATGACTGTTTTTGACTGTTTTTGACATGCTATACTATGACTGTTTTCGACTGTTTTCGACATGCTATACTATGACTGTTTTTGACTGTTTTCGACATGCTATACTATGACTGTTTTCGACATGCTATACTATGACTGTTTTTAACATTTTTCGACATGCTATACTATGACTGTTTTTGACTGTTTTCGACATGCTATACTATGACTGTTTTTAACATTTTTCGACATGCTATACTATGACTGTTTTTGACATGCTATATTATGACTGTTTTTGACTGTTTTTGACATGCTATACTATGACTGTTTTTGACTGTTTTCGACATGCTATACTATGACTGTTTTTAACATTTTTCGACATGCTATACTATGACTGTTTTTGACATGCTATATTATGACTGTTTTTGACTGTTTTTGACATGCTATACTATGACTGTTTTTGACTGTTTTTGACATGCTATACTATGACTGTTTTTGACATGCTATACTATGACTGTTTTTAACATTTTTCGACATGCTATACTATGACTGTTTTTGACTGTTTTTGACATGCTATACTTTGACTGTTTTTGACATGCTATATTATGACTGTTTTTGACTGTTTTTGACATGCTATACTATGACTGTTTTTGACTGTTTTCGACATGCTATACTATGACTGTTTTTGACTTTTTTCGACACACTATACTATGACTGTTTTTGACTGTTTTCGACATGCTATACTATGACTGTTTTCGACATGCTATACTATGACTGTTTTTAACATTTTTCGACATGCTATACTATGACTGTTTTCGACATGCTATACTATGACTGTTTTCGACATGCTATACTATGACTGTTTTCGACATGCTATACTATGACTGTTTTTGACTGTTTTTGACATGCTATACTATGACTGTTTCTAACATTTTTTGACATGCTATACTATGACTGTTTTCGACATGCTATACTATGACTGTTTTTAACATTTTTCGACATGCTATACTATGACTGTTTTCGACATGCTATACTATGACTGTTTTCGACATGCTATACTATGACTGTTTTTGACTGTTTTCGACATGCTATACTATGACTGTTTTCGACATGCTATACTATGACTGTTTTTAACATTTTTCGACATGCTATACTATGACTGTTTTTGACTGTTTTCGACATGCTATACTATGACTGTTTTTGACTGTTTACGACATGCTATACTATGACTGTTTTGACTGTTTTCGACATGCTATACTATGACTGTTTTCGACATGCTATACTATGACTGTTTTTGACTTTTTTCGACATGCTATACTATGACTGTTTCTAACATTTTTTGACATGCTATACTATGACTGTTTTCGACATGCTATACTATGACTGTTTTTAACATTTTTCGACATGCTATACTATGACTGTTTTCGACATGCTATACTATGACTGTTTTCGACTGTTTTTGACATGCTATACTATGACTGTTTTTGACTGTTTTTGACATGCTATATTATGACTGTTTTTGACTGTTTTCGACATGCTATACTATGACTGTTTTTGACATGCTATATTATGACTGTTTTTGACTGTTTTCGACATGCTATACTATGACTGTTTTTGACATGCTATATTATGACTGTTTTTGACATGCTATACTATGACTGTTTTCGACTGTTTTCGACATGCTATACTATGACTGTTTTTGACTGTTTTCGACATGCTATACTATGACTGTTTTCGACATGCTATACTATGACTGTTTTTAACATTTTTCGACATGCTATACTATGACTGTTTTTGACTGTTTTCGACATGCTATACTATGACTGTTTTTAACATTTTTCGACATGCTATACTATGACTGTTTTTGACATGCTATATTATGACTGTTTTTGACATGCTATACTATGACTGTTTTTGACTGTTTTCGACATGCTATACTATGACTGTTTTTAACATTTTTCGACATGCTATACTATGACTGTTTTTGACATGCTATATTATGACTGTTTTTGACTGTTTTTGACATGCTATACTATGACTGTTTTTGACTGTTTTTGACATGCTATACTATGACTGTTTTTGACATGCTATACTATGACTGTTTTTAACATTTTTCGACATGCTATACTATGACTGTTTTTGACTGTTTTTGACATGCTATACTTTGACTGTTTTTGACTGTTTTCGACATGCTATACTATGACTGTTTTTGACTTTTTTCGACATACTATACTATGACTGTTTTTGACTGTTTTCGACATGCTATACTATGACTGTTTTCGACATGCTATACTATGACTGTTTTTAACATTTTTCGACATGCTATACTATGACTGTTTTCGACATGCTATACTATGACTGTTTTCGACATGCTATACTATGACTGTTTTCGACATGCTATACTATGACTGTTTTTGACTGTTTTTGACATGCTATACTATGACTGTTTCTAACATTTTTTGACATGCTATACTATGACTGTTTTCGACATGCTATACTATGACTGTTTTTAACATTTTTCGACATGCTATACTATGACTGTTTTCGACATGCTATACTATGACTGTTTTCGACATGCTATACTATGACTGTTTTTGACTGTTTTCGACATGCTATACTATGACTGTTTTCGACATGCTATACTATGACTGTTTTTGACATGCTATACTATGACTGTTTTTGACTGTTTTCGACATGCTATACTATGACTGTTTTTGACTGTTTTCGACATGCTATACTATGACTGTTTTTGACTGTTTTCGACATGCTATACTATGACTGTTTTTGACTGTTTTCGACATGCTATACTATGACTGTTTTTGACTTTTTTCGACATGCTATACTATGACTGTTTTTGACATGCTATACTATGACTGTTTTTGACTGTTTTCGACATGCTATACTATGACTGTTTTCGACATGCTATACTATGACTGTTTCTGACTGTTTTTGACATGCTATACTATGACTGTTTCTGACTGTTTTTGACATGCTATACTATGACTGTTTCTAACATTTTTTGACATGCTATACTATGACTGTTTTTGACATGCTATACTATGACTGTTTTTGACTGTTTTCGACATGCTATACTATGACTGTTTTCGACATGCTATACTATGACTGTTTCTGACTGTTTTTGACATGCTATACTATGACTGTTTCTGACTGTTTTTGACATGCTATACTATGACTGTTTCTAACATTTTTTGACATGCTATACTATGACTGTTTTCGACTGTTTTCGACATGCTATACTATGACTGTTTTTGACATGCTATACTATGACTGTTTTTGACTGTTTTCGACATGCTATACTATGACTGTTTTCGACATGCTATACTATGACTGTTTTCGACATGCTATACTATGACTGTTTTCGACATGCTATACTATGACTGTTTTTGACTTTTTTCGACATGCTATACTATGACTGTTTTTGACTGTTTTCGACATGCTATACTATGACTGTTTTTGACTGTTTTCGACATGCTATACTATGACTGTTTTTGACTGTTTTTGACATGCTATATTATGACTGTTTTTGACTGTTTTCGACATGCTATACTATGACTGTTTTTGACATGCTATATTATGACTGTTTTTGACTGTTTTTGACATGCTATACTATGACTGTTTTCGACTGTTTTCGACATGCTATACTATGACTGTTTTTGACTGTTTTCGACATGCTATACTATGACTGTTTTCGACATGCTATACTATGACTGTTTTTAACATTTTTCGACATGCTATACTATGACTGTTTTTGACATGCTATATTATGACTGTTTTTGACTGTTTTTGACATGCTATACTATGACTGTTTTTGACTGTTTTCGACATGCTATACTATGACTGTTTTTAACATTTTTCGACATGCTATACTATGACTGTTTTTGACATGCTATATTATGACTGTTTTTGACATGCTATACTATGACTGTTTTTGACTGTTTTTGACATGCTATACTATGACTGTTTTTGACATGCTATACTATGACTGTTTTTAACATTTTTCGACATGCTATACTATGACTGTTTTTGACTGTTTTTGACATGCTATACTTTGACTGTTTTTGACATGCTATATTATGACTGTTTTTGACTGTTTTTGACATGCTATACTATGACTGTTTTCGACATGCTATACTATGACTGTTTTTAACATTTTTCGACATGCTATACTGACTGTTTTCGACATTCTATACTATGACTGTTTTTGACTGTTTTTGACATGCTATACTATGACTGTTTCTAACATTTTTTGACATGCTATACTATGACTGTTTTCGACATGCTATACTATGACTGTTTTTAACATTTTTCGACATGCTATACTATGACTGTTTTTGACTGTTTTCGACATGCTATACTATGACTGTTTTTGACTGTTTTCGACATGCTATACTATGACTGTTTTTAACATTTTTCGACATGCTATACTATGACTGTTTTTGACATGCTATACTATGACTGTTTTTGACTGTTTTCGACATGCTATACTATGACTGTTTTTAACATTTTTCGACATGCTATACTATGACTGTTTTTGACATGCTATATTATGACTGTTTTTGACATGCTATACTATGACTGTTTTTGACTGTTTTTGACATGCTATACTTTGACTGTTTTTGACATGCTATATTATGACTGTTTTTGACTGTTTTTGACATGCTATACTATGACTGTTTTTGACTGTTTTCGACATGCTATACTATGACTGTTTTTGACTTTTTTCGACATGCTATACTATGACTGTTTTTGACTGTTTTCGACATGCTATACTATGACTGTTTTCGACATGCTATACTATGACTGTTTTTGACTGTTTTCGACATGCTATACTATGACTGTTTTTGACTGTTTTCGACATGCTATACTATGACTGTTTTCGACATGCTATACTATGACTGTTTTCGACATGCTATACTATGACTGTTTCTGACTGTTTTTGACATGCTATACTATGACTGTTTCTAACATTTTTTGACATGCTATACTATGACTGTTTTCGACATGCTATACTATGACTGTTTTTAACATTTTTCGACATGCTATACTATGACTGTTTTCGACATGCTATACTATGACTGTTTTCGACATGCTATACTATGACTGTTTTTGACTGTTTTCGACATGCTATACTATGACTGTTTTCGACATGCTATACTATGACTGTTTTTGACATGCTATATTATGACTGTTTTTGACTGTTTTTGACATGCTATACTATGACTGTTTTCGACATGCTATACTATGACTGTTTTTGACATGCTATACTATGACTGTTTTTGACTGTTTTCGACATGCTATACTATGACTGTTTTCGACATGCTATACTATGACTGTTTTTAACATTTTTCGACATGCTATACTATGACTGTTTTTGACTGTTTTCGACATGCTATACTATGACTGTTTTTAACATTTTTCGACATGCTATACTATGACTGTTTTTGACATGCTATACTATGACTGTTTTTGACATGCTATATTATGACTGTTTTTGACTGTTTTTGACATGCTATACTATGACTGTTTTTGACTGTTTTCGACATGCTATACTATGACTGTTTTTGACTGTTTTTGACATGCTATACTATGACTGTTTTTGACATGCTATACTATGACTGTTTTTAACATTTTTCGACATGCTATACTATGACTGTTTTTGACTGTTTTTGACATGCTATACTTTGACTGTTTTTGACATGCTATATTATGACTGTTTTTGACTGTTTTCGACATGCTATACTATGACTGTTTTTGACTGTTTTCGACATGCTATACTATGACTGTTTTTGACTTTTTTCGACATGCTATACTATGACTGTTTTTGACTGTTTTCGACATGCTATACTATGACTGTTTTCGACATGCTATACTATGACTGTTTTTAACATTTTTCGACATGCTATACTATGACTGTTTTCGACATGCTATACTATGACTGTTTTCGACATGCTATACTATGACTGTTTTTGACTTTTTTCGACATGCTATACTATGACTGTTTTCGACATGCTATACTATGACTGTTTTTAACATTTTTCGACATGCTATACTATGACTGTTTTCGACATGCTATACTATGACTGTTTTCGACATGCTATACTATGACTGTTTTTGACTTTTTTCGACATGCTATACTATGACTGTTTCTGACTGTTTTTGACATGCTATACTATGACTGTTTTTGACATGCTATACTATGACTGTTTTTAACATTTTTCGACATGCTATACTATGACTGTTTTCGACATGCTATACTATGACTGTTTTCGACATGCTATACTATGACTGTTTTCGACATGCTATACTATGACTGTTTTCGACATGCTATACTATGACTGTTTTTGACTGTTTTCGACATGCTATACTATGACTGTTTTCGACATGCTATACTATGACTGTTTTTGACATGCTATACTATGACTGTTTTTGACTGTTTTCGACATGCTATACTATGACTGTTTTTGACTGTTTTCGACATGCTATACTATGACTGTTTTTAACATTTTTCGACATGCTATACTATGACTGTTTTTGACATGCTATATTATGACTGTTTTTGACTGTTTTTGACATGCTATACTATGACTGTTTTTGACTGTTTTCGACATGCTATACTATGACTGTTTTTGACTGTTTTCGACATGCTATACTATGACTGTTTTTAACATTTTTCGACATGCTATACTATGACTGTTTTTGACTGTTTTTGACATGCTATACTTTGACTGTTTTCGACATGCTATACTATGACTGTTTTCGACATGCTATACTATGACTGTTTTTGACATGCTATACTATGACTGTTTCTAACATTTTTTGACATGCTATACTATGACTGTTTTCGACATGCTATACTATGACTGTTTTCGACATGCTATACTATGACTGTTTTTGACTGTTTTCGACATGCTATACTATGACTGTTTTTGACTTTTTTCGACATGCTATACTATGACTGTTTTTGACTGTTTTCGACATGCTATACTTTGACTGTTTTCGACATGCTATACTATGACTGTTTTCGACATGCTATACTATGACTGTTTTTGACTGTTTTTGACATGCTATACTATGACTGTTTCTAACATTTTTTGACATGCTATACTATGACTGTTTTCGACATGCTATACTATGACTGTTTTTGACTGTTTTCGACATGCTATACTATGACTGTTTTCGACATGCTATACTATGACTGTTTTTGACTGTTTTCGACATGCTATACTATGACTGTTTTTGACATGCTATACTATGACTGTTTTTGACTGTTTTCGACATGCTATACTATGACTGTTTTCGACATGCTATACTATGACTGTTTTCGACATGCTATACTATGACTGTTTTCGACATGCTATACTATGACTGTTTTCGACTGTTTTCGACATGCTATACTATGACTGTTTTTGACTGTTTTCGACATGCTATACTATGACTGTTTTTAACATTTTTCGACATGCTATACTATGACTGTTTTTGACATGCTATATTATGACTGTTTTTGACTGTTTTTGACATGCTATACTATGACTGTTTTTGACTGTTTTCGACATGCTATACTATGACTGTTTTTGACTGTTTTTGACATGCTATACTATGACTGTTTTTGACTGTTTTCGACATGCTATACTATGACTGTTTTTAACATTTTTCGACATGCTATACTATGACTGTTTTCGACATGCTATACTATGACTGTTTTCGACATGCTATACTATGACTGTTTTCGACTGTTTTCGACATGCTATACTATGACTGTTTTTGACTGTTTTCGACATGCTATACTATGACTGTTTTCGACATGCTATACTATGACTGTTTTCGACATGCTATACTATGACTGTTTTTGACTGTTTTCGACATGCTATACTATGACTGTTTTTGACTGTTTTCGACATGCTATACTATGACTGTTTTCGACATGCTATACTATGACTGTTTTTAACATTTTTCGACATGCTATACTATGACTGTTTTTGACTGTTTTTGACATGCTATATTATGACTGTTTTTGACATGCTATACTATGACTGTTTTTGACTGTTTTCGACATGCTATACTATGCCGTTTATAACGCTGCAGCAATTCCCTTCATCAACACCAGGACCAGTGGCTGTACTCCAGCAGGATAATGCCTCATTGACGTCAGCATCACAAGCCCTCGAATGCCTTCCTTCAGGATGGAGTCCAATCGCTAAAGACATTGCACTATTCATATTTGTACAATGTGCAATAAATTGTTATTAAATTCTAATGAAGTCTCTCCTGATTGAATGACTTTTTTAATGACTTTCTCTACACCAGTGGTGTGCCGTGAGGGCCTGCAAAGCCTTCTCTGCTGGCCTAAACAGAATCACAAAAACAGTCATAGTATAGCATGTCGAAAAAAGTCAAAAACAGTCATAGTATAGCATGTCAAAAACAGTCATAGTACAGTCCGAAGTGGACAATGTATTCGACACCAGTCTCAAAGATGTCCAGCCCTACCTTTACTACTAGTAAAGGTAGGGTACTAGTCGAAAAATGTTAAAAAGTCATGGTATAGCATGTCAAAAACAGTCATAGTATAGCATGTCGAAAAATGTTAAAAACAGTCATAGTATAGCATGTCAAAAACAGTCATAGTATAGCATTTCCAAAACAGTCAAAAACAGTCATAGTATAGCATGTCGAAAACAGTCAAAAACAGTCATAGTATAGCCTGTCGAAAAAAGTCAAAAACAGTCATAGTATAGCATGTCGAAAAAAGTCAAAAACAGTCATAGTATAGCATGTCAAAAACAATCATAGTATAGCATGTCGAAAAATGTTAAAAACAGTCATAGTATAGCATGTCGAAAAAAGTCAAAAACAGTCATAGTATAGCATGTCGAAAAAAGTCAAAAACAGTCATAGTATAGCATGTCAAAAACAGTCAAAAACAGTCATAGTATAGCATGTCAAAAACAGTCATAGTATAGCATGTCGAAAAATGTTAAAAACAGTCATAGTATAGCATGTCAAAAACAGTCATAGTATAGCATTTCCAAAACAGTCAAAAACAGTCATAGTATAGCATGTCGAAAAATGTTAAAAACAGTCATAGTATAGCATGTCGAAAAAAGTCAAAAACAGTCATAGTATAGCATGTCGAAAACAGTCAAAAAAAGTCATAGTATAGCATGTCAAAAACAGTCATAGTATAGCATGTCGAAAAATGTTAAAAACAGTCATAGTATAGCATGTCAAAAACAGTCATAGTATAGCATTTCCAAAACAGTCAAAAACAGTCATAGTATAGCATGTCGAAAAATGTTAAAAACAGTCATAGTATAGCATGTCGAAAAAAGTCAAAAACAGTCATAGTATAGCATGTCAAAAACAGTCAAAAACAGTCATAGTATAGCATGTCGAAAAATGTTAAAAACAGTCATAGTATAGCATGTCAAAAACAGTCATAGTATAGCATGTCGAAAACAGTCAAAAACAGTCATAGTATAGCATGTCGAAAAATGTTAAAAACAGTCATAGTATAGCATGTCGAAAAATGTTAAAAACATGTCTGTCGAAAACAGACATCATTAAATAAGACATAATAATAATTTAGCTTCATTCATTTTCTACATTGTCCTTTGGCTGAGAGTCTGAGAAGCGGAGGTATTAATTTAAAACACTGGTAGATACACATTGGACAGGCTCAGTAAGAGAAATAAAGAAATAAAGCTGCAGATGAAAAAGACATTGACTGGAGAATAGGAAAGAGAAGCATGAGGAATGGAAAGATGACTGAGCCTGGGATGAAGCTTGAGGGGAAAAGCTTTGAGAGGAGGAGAAAGACCAACTGCGTAGCAAACAGCAGTATGGGGGAGGAGAGAAATGTGAAACTGGTGGGGAGGTATAAGCAGCAATGCCTATCTAGTGTAGGGTAAATGTTTCTGTGTTTGTGCTCTCACGTCGGCGAGCGAGGCTCAACACTTCCCCTGTGGAGTGGATGAGTGTAAGCGTGTCACGGTTGGATGCTGGAAGGCCGGGCTGTGATAGCATGTGGTTACCGGGGGCCTCCTGCAGTTGGCTTCTCCCACTTACAGCAGAAGAGGCTGTTGGAGAGGAGGTGCAGGGTCTGGAAAGCCATGGATTACATTTAGTTGTTTCCCCTAAATAAAATAGAATAATCATAACATACAGGGCATATTCAATAAAGGATAATTACTAACACTGCCAAAAGGGTGAGTCATATTATATTCAATGTCAGTTTGTAGCTTGTAATCAGCATTTTGATATTTGAGCTTTTTTAAGTGCAGGTACATTGCTTAAAAAAGTAACTGTTAAGTAGTTTAAATGTCATGGGGAGAGATATGACAGCGTCAAACAAGGAAAGACTTCACTGACAAAATAGTAATAATAATAATAATTCCTTCAATTTCAATAGGTCCTCACCTAAATGTTTGCCTCCCCTGCTCCAGTTCACCACCATTTACAGCAGAATTGACAGGTCAAGAAATGTAGGAGGATCCCTATAGTATGTAAAAGAAAAAAAGTGCAACAAATGTTCACATTAACTGACAACAAAGACAGAGAGAGTTGGGAGGAAATAAGCCATTATTTCACCAGGGGCTTCCCTTTTCATAACTTCATGTCCACATGTCCATATTTATTTACATATTTTGGCATTAACATCATCACTTAATCCATTCATTATCAAACTTTGAACACATCATTCTAACTATTTATTTGCTTAACATGAGCAAAACTGTCGTATTGGTGTTTGCATGTTGGAGTGTTTGTGTATGTACCATTCCAGCTGTTTAAAGACGAGGTCTGGTCCTCTGCCACCAGCAGCACATCTTAATCTGGAACTTGATCAACAATTGCAATCCACAACATTTCCCTGGCCCTTTCTGTGGCCGATTCTCCCTTTGCACATTTCTTTTTTTCTTCCACTTGTAGCCCCCGTTAGGATGATAGATGAGAAGAGATGCAGAGAGGATGGTTAATCTTTCAGGGAGAGAAAGACCTGATAGAAAATGTGTGGCAGGAAAAGGATTACAGGGATCACCACTCTGAAGTACAAGGAATTGAAGGCAGAGAAAGAAACAAGAGAAAGGGGACAAGAAAGACCAGGTCAGACTGAAGAGATGGAAAATGAACATAACAGTTGGAATGAAAAGCAGAGCGGGATGCAGAAAGAAGAGAGAGGAACTGGGATATAACCAGAGGAAGAGGGAGAGCAGCGGGATCCTGGTGGGCGAGGGGATTCTGGAGGGCTATATTGAGCTCAGTTTCTCCAAAGGAGCTGCTTAATGAAGACAGAGTTTGTAAGTAATTATTGGTTATCAACCTGATAATAGTCATTGCTCCATTTTGTGGAGCAGTTTCCTCATACTTACACAATTATGGCAATTATTAACGAAGCGCCGGCTCTGCGTTGCTGCTTTGCATTTCAAACATATAGTGTGGCCAGGCTTGGCTATTATTTCTGTGTTACATAACACCGGTTCCCGGGGAGGGGCGAAGAAAAAGTAATTACTGCATTCTTCTAAGCAATGGGGTAAACAATGAGGAGCCAATTTAGCTTTCAAAACAAATACCAGAATTGTATTTAGGAAAGAAAAAAAAAAAATGACTGTGGGCCATAACCTCGTTAGCTTTTGCAGCTGCTAATATTTTCACATTTGGTCATTTTGCGACGCCCCAAATTCAGATCAAACAAGTAGAAAAATGGGCCGAATTGAGTGAGACGAAGAAAAACAGGAATGGAGGAGCCGAGTGGGCATGGCAGCCTCCACTGTGCAGGAAGTGTATACATTTTAAAAGCTGCAGCGGAGTACCTGCTAGCTTTTCATTAGCAGGTGAGACAAACGGAAAGAATCTGAGGATGCGGACAGACCCAGGGACACAGCGCCGTGGTGGACACGTCCTACTCTCGACTCCACACACACACATTTGATTGCAGGCAGACAAAAGAAGAGCACTTGACTTTTTTTAAGCGACTAAAAGAGGCAGAAAAGCATGCATTCATTAGGATGCATTAGGTTAATCTACAAATCTGCAAAGAGCTGAACAAGAGACACACTCACAGTGTAGCTGAAGGACTTATAGCCTAAACACTTTTTTTTCTGAATGAAATCTGTCTCTTTAAATAATAGTGTGCTTGCCAAGTATTGGATTTGAATTTGAGATGAGTGCTGAGAGGGAAAAGAGACACAATCACCGTTCAGCTGAAAAAGCAAAGAAGTCAGCAGTTACTTTTCCACACTGTGTTTGATTCAGTCATCAATTACTACAGCAGCAGTTGTGATAAATAAAAGTCAACAACTGACTGACTGCAAAGCCCCATCGTTGGCACTCGCCCAGCACCCACTGTAGCATATACTGGGTGCTATAAACCTTCTGTATACACACGTTATTGATCTCTATAAGTTCTTCTTCAAAGTCTACACATTTCATCAAAGGTGGCATTTTTGGTAAGCGATGGTAAGGGTTTACACTGGGTTCCATCCGTCATCAGGAAATGGTGGCCAGAACTTTCTAAGAATGAGTGACACACCTGAGGAAGACTAGGGGGGGGGGGGGGGGGGGGGGCTCCTCTGCCGCGACAGATCTGGATCAAAAGCTATTGCAGAATCAAAGTCAGCACCATCAATATTTCATCATAGAAGAACCTAGTCGTTGCACACGACTAGGTGGGCTAGAGGCCACTTAAAGAAAAATGACATCGTCCCAGATTTTGTTGTTTCACAATCCCGTTAAACCTTGACGGTAGTTGGTAGATTGAAAAGGTACAGATTAAGAAGAAAGAGTCTAACTGCTAGCAGCTCAGGCAGTGATGCTTTGAGATAAATGGTAACATTAGCTTGCTAACGTGCTCCCAATGGTAATATGGTGAAGTTTAGCTTGTTAGCTTAACATTAACTAGCAATTTTTAATAATGTTCACCCTCTTAGTTAGCATGCTAACATTTGCTAAACAATCCCCATGAAAAAAGCAAAGCTTTGAAATATTGTAATGTTGTATTGGACAAATATTCCACCCTGTCAACAGTGTGCACATTTTTATCATCACAATCCATCCAATAGTTATAGATTTTTCAGTCTGGACCAAAGTGGCCGACATTGTCATCAACAGTGCAAAAAAAGCCCCAGATGACATCACTCCGGTTCCACCAACCCCAAGGTTTTTTTCTCTCCTTCTACAATAAATGAACTTCTCAAACCGATGGACCATCTCTCCCTCATTCCTGTCATTCTACAAAGCAAAGATTGAGACCATCTACAACCAACTGGCTACTTCCTGTCCCGCAAGGTTCGGTACTCTGTAAAGATGGCCTAAACGTAATAACAGTGCCTCAGTAACTAAACCTCCATCACAAAGCCAATCATATCAGCGGGAGTCTCCAGGTTCAGTGTGAGTAAGGCCGATTCAGTGTTCAGTCTGTGCACAGAATACATTATTTCATTTATCATAGGCATACACAAAAAGATTACAACTTATGAGAAATCTATGCAAATATAACTTTAGTAAAAATAACTTTAGCTAGACAGTATATCGTATTCATGAACACAACCCCAATGTGTCAGAATTCAAATTTTCTCCAATCCCAAAAGAGGGAGCCAGTATCATTCATGCTGCGCAGAAACTAGGCTACACTGTGCTTAACATGGCACATCGACTAATACAGGAAAAGGTTAAGTTAATGCTCTGGAGAGGGAGAAAGTGTGGTGGGGGGAGGGGGGAGGGAGTTCTCCCCCCACGCAACAGGGACGGAGGGGAAATGAAACTTTGCATTATTTTTAGAAGAAAATTATGTCTTTGCATCTCAGTAATTATAAAGCAATTCAGAACTGACTGATAGGCCTCCGGTGGACTTTTTTTTTCTCCCTCCCTACTCTTGCAGCCTTATCTTTTCCCACCACAACTGCACAGACTTCTACATGCATTTTAATATGGTAATTATAGAGTGAATTCTAAACACTAACCAAAAAAAAAAAAAAAAAGCTGGCGAAAGCATTAAAAACGGGATTCAGCCACCAGTTTTCTATATCAACAGAACTCCCGCTTCTCCCGCTTCCAGATTAGCAGGATTTATTCAGGGTATTTATAGCCCCTATCTCGTTTGTGTCTACTGGCAGGCGTGCTATTTACAATATTTTGCTGCCTTCATATGGCTGATTTGCAACTGTGATAAAAGTCAATGAGTGAGGGAGCTCATTGTTTAAAGATATCATTGTTCAGCATCGAAGAGCACCGGCCAGCCTGAGCTATTCTTTATGACACAGTCATTCTATAGAATACATACATTATGTATTACAAAGCTGGAAAGCTGAGTTTGCAGATTATTATTTGCTTTTCTCTCCTATAGTGAAAAAAAACAAAACCTTGTTTGACAACCTTGGTCCCAAAGTTGTGTTTTGCCAGTTAAAATATATGGATAGAGGAGGAGGGAGAACAAGGCAAGGGGGGGAGGCAAAGACCTCCCTACGGACTCCTCCATCTCCAGGCAAGTTTTTCGGTTTTCATGTAGCTCAACAGACAAGAGTTTTCTCACTGAGGCAAAGTTAAGCTAAAGCCGCAAACGCTGCGCCATGGCTGAAAAACATCTCCGCTCACAACCAAAGATCAGTGGCAGGGGAAGGGAAACCAAAGTTACTACTTTCCCGCTTTGCTTTAGAGGTCATGGAGGCCAATAGATCCATTTGTTTCAAGTTCATGTTGACCGAGATACACTTAGGATTTTTTAAAAAGCCGTCTCTCACTGGAGCCCACATCTGCTGTCAGTCTCCCTCTCTCACTCGACCTCCAGTGGAAGGATCCACTTATTCCAGTTGGAGAAAGCAACATTGTACCAGATGCATTTTTAATAGAGTCTAACATATTCTAGACAATGGAGCTTGTAGTTGGGGTGAGTAAATGCCGGGGCTGTCTGGTATCACCTTCTGAATCAATTCAGTGTTGAGGCCTCGAAAAATGTGACTTCCACTCAGTGAGGCGCGTCTCAACCAACGGCACCGAAACACTGAAACCACGCCCACATCAATGTCCATTCTGATCTACTGCATCTCACATCTGCTGACACACTTATGCCGAAATCAGACTATACAATATCAATAATGGCCGCACTCGACAGACGTAACGTTGAACAGCTTCTTTTTATTCTGTTTGGTGTCTTGGAAGACAACCGACACAGCAGTCAAATCCCCGGCACCTTCCTGATTACCTCTGTACAAGACGGCCATGATTGGTCGGGGGTTCAACACCTGCCATGTATCTTTGCATCTTGAAAGACCAAATATCATGCAGTCTGATAGTTAGGCTCTGATCAAGACGGCTCATGTTTAGCTATGCAATTTAATTGTGTTTTGCCGCCTAGCTGTTACTGTAACCTTACTCTTCACAGTTATTTTTATATATAGGATTCCCACGCATCATAGATTGCCCTTCTTCCGTCCCCTTTCTCTGTCTGCTCTCTCTACCTCCCTCCTGGGTTAGCTTTGCAGCCTAGCCTGTGGGCCCAGGGATGTTGTATTAATTAACTCGCCTCACTGCACTCTCATCAAGCTGCCGGTAAATGGCCCTGCTCCAAGTTTCCCTCCCGGAGCGCACCAAGATGGCAGCATCCGTAAACAACTTCAAATTTACGGCACTGCAGTCACAGCGGCGAGGCCCCCGCTACTCCTTACACTGAGGGGAGGCAGGCTGGAGCGAGCAATTCAAACAGAGCCTTTGCTCTGCACGCTGCTCTGTGGTTTAATATGTAAATGCATTTTTCGTAAGACTCAAAACTGCCGTCGCAGTCATCTGTTTCTCTCTACCTGTCTGACGTCTGTGATTTGCAATCGCTGCTCAGAACAAAGTGCAATCTTTTCAATGTGCACTGCAGTAAGGGATGTGTGCCTATTGCTCAGCAGTCATAAACAACTTTGTATACCTTTTACGTGGCGTGATTAAAATGGCTGCAAATCTTTGTCAACATTACCACGGTTTGACAAGCAGCCATGCAAATGACTCCGCTCCTCAGAGAGTGTGCAGACTATAATGAGGTAAATTCTACAGTGAGCCTCTGTAGCAATGGAACCGAGCTGCTGAGGAAACTCAGGGCGAGTAAATACATCCCACAATCTCAGAGAGATCCCCAAGTCCTCCTGTGGCTTTCAATAGCATATACACAGAATACATTCCTATCAGAATGGACAGTTAAAAATGTTTTGTTTGAAGTATTCTCTCTCTTTGGTTTGTTTATTTCCCCTACAAGCCGTATTTACCTCAGTATACATGCTTGTGTATAACTAAGGTTCATGAGTGTGAATTATGGTTTATTAAAGCCTGGGCAGAACGTGTTCGCTTCTCATTCCTGTCCGTGCTAAAACATAAATGAATGTTTTAAAACATTCAGATTGTAAATAAATAAATCCATCCGTATCAGTAAAAATATTTAATGCAGAAGTCAAAACTTCTATTTTTTGGAGCTTCAGAAAAGCAGATGATTATGTTTTACTTACAGTACTGTCATGGATGGATTACTGAACAGGCCTGCCGGGTAAAGACATCGGGTCCCAAGAAGTCCAGGAGCCTATCTTCATCTATGAACTGAAGTTTGACCAAGAGCAACACCTGAAGGTTCTACTCTACCTGAAAGTGATGCAAAACATAAACAAAGACGAACAAAACGTCTACAAAAAGATGAAAAGGGACCAGCCAAAAGCCACAAAACTGAGATCTCAAAATGCGAAAACGACCACAAAGGTGGAAAGTGACCGCAAAGAGACGCAAAACTACAAAGAGATGCAAAACAATCACATATAGACACAAAACTACATTCACAAAACGACAGAAAGCGCAAAACAACTACAGATAATCACAATGTGACGACAAAGAAATACTAAAAGACCGCTAACCGATGCAAAACTACCACAGACGGACAAATAGAGAACCATGCAATGGGATGCAAAACTACCACAAAGAGAAATTTTAAATTACAACAAAAAGAAACAGAAAAACCACAAAGGCCGAGGCTCTTAGGGGATCTGGGGCCTCTCGCACGTCTGTGTCCATACAGCACAGTAGAGACACCTTTCAGTGTTGAGAATCTTAAATGCAGCTTACTTACACTGAAGTGGAGTAGCATCTGAGTGAATAGTAATAAGCGAACGCAGCAGCTCTTCATTCTGAAGGCCACAGAAACACACCAGCCTAGTGGCTTGTTTTTTCCCCTGGACACAGCTTCCAGTCAGTTTCCTCTCTCTCAATGGCAGCAGTGGGCGAAAACAGCCCTCACAGAGACACACCCAGAGCAGAGTCAAATCAAACATCATTATTCCCTGGGTAAATATTGTGGAGAGAGCTCATCTCCACTGGCAGCAGAGGCCCTATTACTGGTGTGCTCTGGTCAACCTTAAATCAGGCCTTATTACAGGAGAACAGACTCTGGCGAGGCAGCGAGCAGCTACTTCGTCCTCTTCCCAGGCACCACATCAAAAGAGTGACGCAAACCTCACATCGCATAAATGCATCGACACATCATAAGCATGCCGAATGCATTCAGATGTGCCACACGCTGAGACTTTCGAGGACAAGCATGCTGCGTTTTCATCACAGCCTGTACTAACAAACACAGTGGGGTGTTGCAATCCGTCAAGACTGTCTAAAAAGGTAAAAGTCCTCATACCTGGTCTCTTGGTTTTCACGCTCAAAATGACATTTTAGGGAGACACACTGTACGATGAGCCGGGGTCAGAAGGTAAGTGGAAATTACAGGTAACCTGAAGCTGGTACGCAACAGAAGGTAACGCTGCATCGTTGTCAATCGCGCCATTGCCTGCAGCTGCTGTGCAAGTGATAGGAAACGACCAGAAGTGCAGCAGCTCGTCAGACCGACTTGCTGCGATTAGAGAACCTGATGCACATGTTGGATCCAGCTGCAGCTGCTGCACAACAGGAGTGGGATGAGTACAATCCAGTGAGAGGTTTCATAGACATTGTAATGGACAAGAAAATCACAACTATGCAGTTGCTGCAGCTATGATTCGTTTCCCTCCAATGATGGTCAACTCATATCTTATTTGATTGTATCCTTTTAAAAAAGCCTTTCATACATTTGTATCAATTGACTAGTTTTAATATTTCATTGTTATTTGTTGAATGGGTCATAGTGTATGGTGATAGCACTAAAGAGTTCCTCAAGGATCTTATTTTGGGTCCTTTCCGTTCCACTGGCCATGAATTAAATAGTACTGCATTTAGGTACAATACCAGTGTGCCATCAGCATATTAATGCTCAATGTAACCGGGGTATTGAAGAACTGCAGCTTTCTTTTAACTAATATCAAAAGAGCATATTTAAAGCGACATCTTCTATTAAATGCAGAAAGGAAGAATTGTTCATCTTAATCTTCAAACAGGCACTTTCTTAAACATGTACTGAATGAACATACTTGTGCATACTGATCAATGACAAACTCATCTTTTAACTGACAAATTAACTGACAAATAAACCCCCCAAAAAGAGACTCGTTTCCCCAGATCCTACAGACCTAATTATGTCCAGGCCATCTGACTCCATCATCTATGGACGCTCATCAAGTCTCACTCTAAAAACATCAGACTCTCTGTCACCACGTGCTTTCTTTTCATGGGCATCTTGGTTTTGACTTCAGAGTAAAACCTAAAAGAGAGTCTTACCCAATGTAAACTGTGTTGAAAATGAAATGTATTACACACAATGTGTATCCGATATTGATTTCTATATTGCAGGACATTGAAGAAATGACTGGCTCTTCCTCATTCACCACAAAACTCTTTTCAGGTTAACTATGTGGAAAATTCTGTTGATGCACCATATTTGTGGCAACAGCAGTTGTATAAAGCGTAAATTGAACCAACAGCCGCTTGTTTATTGCATCACTGTCTAAAGCAATCATACACCTGTCTGCTGTATATTCTTTTGACCAGCAGGGGCCCTTAGGGAACACTCCAGCCTAGAACAATGAACCCATTTCCAAAAAACTATTGTCTGGAGAGCCTCGCTGCTTCAAGAGAGCGTCGCTTGCCCATCACTACAGAACAAGACTTGTCGATAGCCATCACTGGGGGGGGGGGCCTCCATCTGAGGTGTGGGCTGGAGCCCTCTGTAGTTTCCTCTAAGCTGAAACTCATCTTTGATTTCCAAAGTCAACAGTCAGAGGCATAGATTCCCTCTCTCCTCAGACTATCGGCAGGAGCTGAGAAGAAGGAGAGAGGTAGGGCAAGGAGCTATGTTTTGTTGATTGTGTCCTTGTGCCAGCAGCCGCTATTCTTGGGGCTCGTTTTGAGTGAGAGAATTTTCCGCGGCACTGCAAAATGAGAAATGACATGGTTTCCCCCCCCAAACGTGGCGCCTCATTGGCCTGTTATGGATTAGTTAAGGCTGTTATTCTAATCTGCACCCCTTTTCTTCACCGGCTCATTATGGAACGGAGGTGCCAATGCCTCGTAGGGAGAATAACATTGAGCCCTGTTAAGAGTCGTTAACAGGAAGATATGCCTTGTTGGTGGAAGTCAGCGCTGATCTAACAGGGCTGGAGGACGCCAAGCTCCAACCGGTTGTGATGTAATAACTTAAATCCAATCACTGAGCAGGTTTGACTGCAAGTAAGAGGACGACAGCAGAACAAGGTCGAATGCTGCGCAGGATGATGTCGGCAAAATGGACATATGATGCAAAAGAGAAGCATTCAGCATCGTATAGTGCACGATGTTAGCCGCATGGCATTTCTAAATTGTGGGGAATTTAAAAAAAAAAGGTTTTATTTCCTTTCACTCTCACCATTTAATTAATTTCAAGACGTCTAACTCTCCATAACGGCTTGTTGAAAATAAACAGTTCAGGGACTTCTTAATGGTACAACCTTATACAAAGACACCTGTAAATTATCTGTGACACGGGGCCATTAAAGGGATCACATACAAGTCACATAAAAAAAGAAAAAACACTATTCAACCACTCCACCCCAATCAGCTGAAAGGACTTCTCATTTAAAACGTTGAAGAGCGTTTCATCTGTGGATGAAAGCCGTCGTTGTACAGAGGACAAACGCACTCAGTGCTCATCTGTGCACAGGGCACACTCCAGAGGAGGAGAATGAGACGGATGCATTTTAACCTGGAGGGTCAAGCAGTGAGGTTTCAGTGCTCGTTGTTCTGTCAAGGACCAGAGAAACCAGCCTGGTAACATGAAGCTAGATGAGCTGCTGGAAGCACCATTTAACATGGAAACATTGGAAAGTCTTTACAACAAAATGCGTGTTGAAAATGAACTTCTGGTCCATACAGTTACACAGGCAAACTTCAGCTAAGTTCAAATACCAACGAGTTTGGTTATGTCACTAAAAACAATGCATCTGTGAGCTTCCTATGTTGCAACAAGCTCGATGCTATTTTCATGTTTGGCCCAGAAATGAACAAACTGTAGCGGCTGTGTTGTGCAATATCTGTGACTGGGGAAATTATGCATCTCAACATGTTTAATTGTTTCAAAATTACTCTCTGGAGCGTTGCGTGTTGCGCAAAACAAAAAACACTAAATCTGTATAATATTATTCCATGAAGCATATCAATTTTAAATGCATTCTTATTCAAAATGAAACATCTTTGACAGAACGGGCACGAGGCCACAACGACATCATGGGTGACCCGTTATCATCATTGCCTTCTTATCTTATTGAAAACAAAAACAAACTATCGAGAGAATACACTGTATTCTAGGCATGAAACTAAGCTTTCAGTGCATCCCCAGTTTCATAGTGGCAGCCGTGGAAAGCAATGTATTGGTATGCAAAATGCTGATGTTCCAACTTCTGCAGATCTGTCGCTTTTGTGCTCAAAAGTACAAACATCCCGTCATTAACACGCCGCTATTATCCCATTCATGTGAGCATTAAATAAAAGCTCTCAACAACACACACAATAGGAGAAAACCATGAGCGGTAGAGGGCTTTGTGCTTCAGTTGAACTGTGAAATCTGAACAAAAGGGTCGGTGCAAATTATAAATGAGCGCAATAGAGAACCTGGCGGGCCATTAATCACATCAGTGGACAGACCAAATGCAAATATGTTTACGTGTACCCGCTGACATCGGCAGCTCGGTACAAAATGTAGAAGCATGTTTTATTCATGTCCTGTCTCGTACCATGCTCAGGTATGCTAGGTTTCACAAGAGCAACAGGTGAGAGCAGCAAATGGGCGGCATGATAATGGAGGGAGCGTGACCCCTTTCTTCATTAACAGACTATAATTGCTCTCTTTGTCCTGTGCTGGAGCTCACGTCTCCACATACAGGCCGCGGGTGCTGCTGCACTTTACAGCTGCTGTACATCGACCACAAAAAAAAGTGCAAAAGCAAAATAGCATCAAGTACATTTTACTACTCCTTAGACAAATTATTCACAAACTGAGGAAGTTGGACGCCCGGGGTGCTTCTGCAGTTGGCAGAGTGCACACAAACACATTACAATTTGATCCAAAACGATAATTATTTATATATATATAAAATCTGAAAGGTCTGAACAATTACAATTAGCTAGCTAATTGGATTAGTTAAAATTGCTACAAGAAATGTAAACAAATTGGTTGAAATGAAAGCCAAATTGAAATAGTTCGCTGAGAAAAATGGATAAAAACTTCACTTTTTAAATGTAGCGGAAATGATGGAAATAGTTCTCCAAAAGCAACAGTTAAACAGGTGACGTCGTTGGCTATAAAAGTAACAGATTACTGTTGAAAGAGCAACAAAAAGACCAATTTATATTGTCAAATAAAATGGAAATGGTTAAGATAAACGGCTTAAAGTGATGGATAATCAAATAGATAAATGTAATAGATAAATGGCTGCTACGTGTGCTTCTGCCACTCAAAGTGGTGGTAGTACAAATGCCAACTTGACAAAACTGACCTAATCACTGATGATTTAAATTAATAACAATATCTACTTTTACATACTGAATGTCAAATAAGCGCATTTAGAGCATGGCAGGTTGTTGAAGTACTCGAGTTAGTCCGACAGCGCTGTCTGACACAAAAGGTCGGGAACCGCTGCAGTCGACAGACCAGATGGTGCCATCTGCTAATTACTTCCTCACTTCATAGGCTGAAGTTTGAAATGTAATATTTTGGCCTTTGCATAGGAAGCCGAGACGCCACTCAGTATAAAACGGTGTCCTCTTCTAACTTAAAAGCTAATTTGTGTAACTCACTCTGTGATCTGAATGACTGCTCGTACAAAGCATTCAATAAGGAGTCAAAGTGATGATTCAGCGCACTAATAGAGGAAACCCACTGACTGGAAATCTGTTTCTTGACATCAAATAACAGAAAGCTGTGACATTAACTTACACCAACCTCATCAGTGATGGCCATTAACTGCTGAAGCCTAATCCTAATCCTATTTCAACTAGCAGCATGTAATCACAACGTATAGCTAGAGGACGCCGTTATGAGACCGCTTTCAGCTGGGAGACAGGCCTCAAACATGCCAGATACGACCGAAACGTGCCGCCATTCAGCCAAAGCTTTTCAATATCAATATCAGTTTCCCGTTAAGGAGAAACCAGAGAGCCATGCAGCCTTAACATTGACATATGGGATGCTTTTAAACTGCTAAAAATGACTCCCTCATAGTAAAAGGCTGCTGCCACGAAAGATTATTTCTCATCCAACAGGCTAATAGAAGAGTAGAATCGCCTGTGAAAGCTTTTTAAGTAGCGCACAGATTAGCCTCCTTATCTACTGCTAGCCAAACAGAGCGCTACAACGACTACATGATTGAGCACGCCACGAATATCGTCTCCATGAGCGACGGGCTGGGACACAAACTGAAAGCTTCGGGAAAAAAAAAAAAAAAAAAAAAAAGCTTTGTTTTGCAAAACAAAAAGGCGTTGTGATTTCTTCAGCAGCTCCACATCTGTGTCCTTGCAATGCCCCGAGAATGACAGTCGGGCAGCATGAGGTAGCTGCGCAGTAGGGAAGCACACTTCAAAGCAGGACATTCCATCTGCAGCGAGGCTGCCTGCCTCAAGTGGAGCACGAGATACAAACGTGAAAAGTGAGGGAAAAAAAAGGAAAAATCAATTCTCTAGATCAGGCTTCTTCCTTTAAGCCGTGTGCTTTCTGCTTCAATTAAAACAATAGTAATAGTCAGAAAAAAAATGTAGACAATTTAAATGTAGTAAGACAGAACGGTAGGAAGAAGAACCGTAAAATGTTTAGATGTTAAATTGGAAATACATTTGGATGAGTGACGGGATCCATTCACAATGCTGCGTTGCCCTTCAACTTATTTATTGATGTACTGAACATGGAAAAAATCCAAAAAGTATCCAAACACAAAGTAAAGAACATGTACATCCTTTTAAATACTCAACAAAAGATATTCTATTCCAAAAATGCTTTTAACCAAAACAGACTATACAACTTCAAATAAATAATCATTCTTATATTACGAATTGAGATAAGAGGGGTGGGAGGGAACAGTTTTTCATGCCGGACCATCAGCACAATTTGCAAAGACCAAATCATCAATGAAGAAGTTACAAAAACAAAAAGAAACATTTTAAACAATGACCGGTCAGGCATGAAAAGTTGAGTTTCTAACCCACGGCAGCAAGTATCACAACTCATCTAAACTTTTACAAGTAACACAAATAAGGAATAGATAAACAAGAAAAAGCAGTCGCAAAGAGAATCCTAAAATGCATAGCACACTGCTCATTTGAGGGGAAGCATGACTAGTGTTGGTTTAAACACCAAGCAGGATGCAGGGACAGCGTCCGTCTGTCCAGCACTACTGGGACAAACTCGTCAATGGAACTGCTTCACTGACCTTCCCCCAAAGTGAATCAAGCAATATACACCTTTGTACGATTTTAAAGACAGGTTATATGCATTACAATAGATGTATAGATATATCTATACAGATATATCTATACAGATATATATATAGATATAAGAGTATGGAAAAAAAAACAAAAAAAAACAAAATAGTTCAAAACTGTGGTTTATATCCATTCTTTACCACATAAATATATATCTATAATGTTTATATATAAAAAACAAAAACATGTCTATAGGTTCTTAATAGCTTTTTTTTTTACCAAGCGAGACTATCTACAGACCAAACAACCAACATATTTGATGCACTGTAATGCTCGTCCATGGGACAACAAATCAAGTATTTCAACTGAAGGGAAACGGAAAGTTAAAGATTAATATCCAAAAAGAAAATACCTTACATACTCCAAAAAACAAAACGATATATATATATTTATATATATCACACTTTCCGATGAAGTCCAAACTAGAACCAAAAGAAGTCGGCCAAATACTCAACATAAAAAGGACGTATTTACAAAGCTCAGGAGTAATCCGTTCTATTCTTCACACCAGTTGTTCTTAAGCTGCTGCCTCCATTGTCCTCAATCTTTCATACAAAGTCTGTAAAAACCCTTATTGGTTGATGTTAAGACAAAAATCAGTTAATGATACGTCGCAGGTACACCAGAAGCTCCTTTGTCTGATCCTACAGGAAGAACTGATTTTTATCCCCCGTTTACCTTTTAAGATATCTCCACGTTATAATTTTGCATGCACTTTTTGCGAATAAACCTTTGTATTTTTTATCAGTTTCCAAATCAAATCGGAAAGAGAGTTGCTAGTTATATAACAACCAGGATGACAGGGGACCCACAGATGATTTTACAAATGAAACCAGCACTGCCATTGATTCTATAATCTAAAGATAATACAAAGATCTCAAAAGGTATCTTTTACATCATAAATCTCCCCAGAAATTTCAACCACTGCAAACTTTCCTGTAAAGTTCAAAAGCTCACAAGGTGTCATATGAAGATATTTTTCAAAGTATCCAAGTCAAAATATTTTGTTCCAGGTCCAGTAAAAAGTTTCTCCAAATTTTTCTTTTTATAAAAATAGATGCTTTTTAAACCCACATCAAAGAGGTTCTTAGCTCTTTGGCAAGGTACTGCTTTAAGATTCTTTTTTTTTGTCTTTTATCCATTAAGTTTACAATAAGCAACATTATGCAGCCAACCAATAACCAAACTCATATTACAATGAACGGAATACTTACAAAATCAACAAAACTGCAAATAGTTCAAAATAAGTACTTGCTAACCACTGAAGGCATAATGCACCGAAGGCAAATCAGGACACAAAAAAACACAAAGAAAATCACTACACATTACAAGACTTACTGTTTCAAAGCAGATGTGCAACTAAATAACACAAAACCTATAGTAACATTTCAGATGGTCCATCTGTAAAGACAGCAAGAGAATCCAACGTCACAGGGATTACAACCTGCAGTATTTTTTCCTGTCCAAAGTATATCGAGAAGATTCAAAGCGTAGCGATGAAAAAGAAAAAAGAAAAAAAATTACATTGGACGCTAAATTTAGTTTGTTCTTCGTAACACTGATTTACAAAGCTGTTTTTACTAATGTAGAAAGTTACGGTCAATGCGCTTCCATTTTCTGTTTCCATTTTCTGCCGAGTTTTCTAGAAACAATCTCAGTGGGTATTAGGCTTTGTGTGTTTTGTTGGTTTTGAACGAGACTTGCAGCACTCTGTCCCCGAGGCGGTATCCATTCAAGCTGGCGATGGCCACGGCTGCCTCGTCGTAGTTAGTCATGGTGACGAAACCAAATCCTTTGCACTTGTTTGTGTTAAAGTCGCGAATAACCTTGACGTTTGTGACGGCGCCGAACGGCCCAAACATCTGCCAAAGGATGCTCTCATCTGCATCTGGAGCCAGGTTGTAGACGAAGATGCACCAGCCAGTGCCCGCGTGCCCCGGGATGTTGATGCCAGCCAGGCTGGTCACCCCATCGATGGCCATGGGGGAGAACCGGCTGTAAAAGACCACAAGCAACATGGTTCAAGGCAAGAGACACGGAGGATGGAATGGAGGGTTTTTATTTGTTAGAAGACAAGAGATTTTGCCAACAAGCCTAACAGAATGTGACTCCGTCTCTACAGAGATCAGCACCAGCCGTGCTGCATGCTGAGTGTTTTCATTGCTTCTACAGTCGGAGAGAGATGCTCTCATTTCAGGAAATCAATACAAGTTATTACTGGTAGAAGTTATGAACTTGTGAAGTTATTTTATAAGTAAATATTTTTCTTCAGCTGAACAATAATAAGTCCGCCTTGTCAAAAGAAAGGTGAGCTGTAATTTTGACTGAGCAGCAAAAAAAATGCAGCACACAGACAAGCATTCAGTCAGTTATCTCTTATCAGAGTTGGAGATTATAAAGTCAATTCTTTGCTTTTTGAGCTCATGATGAGCCTACAGAGAAAGGACCGCGGAGTTATTTACTCAGAAACACAACCGGGCAAATTTAAATGGTAAATAAGTGTCATTAAAGTTGCCGTTGGTGCCGAGGCTAATGAAAAGCCACTCAAAAGCCCTGGCTTTTGGCAAATGTGGTATTGCAGTTTAAAGAAACGAAATTCAAAGTGCATGGAAAGCCTATGAATTATTGCAGCAGGTGTCACATAAGATTAGCTGCTCCAGTTGGCCTCTCAGGGAACATCCACCATGACAGGTGTGCTCCCAGCATCAAGGACACGCAGAGAGATTTGGCAACGAAGACGTCAGCCAAAGAGCGGGGCAGAAGAGAAATCACAAGTCTATTGTCGCCGGTGACGGGCCTTTGAGCTTTCAGGGGATTGGACTTCAATCATACTTGAGGAAGGCATTCTTAAAACTGAACTTTGACAAACTGGTATCCTGGCAAATCCTGAAAGACATCTGACGCAACCAGGTTTAAAACAGGACAAGGCTGTCCATAATAGATCAAGGTAAGAGCACAGAGCTCAAAATACAAGTATGCAATTGTGTGCAATAGCAAGTAAGACATTCTGCCCTTTGTTATGTAGACAAGCAGCGTAGACTTTAATTTAGACATGATGTGACATCATGTCAAGATTAAAGCATCCCACTGCCTCACTGACCTTATCCAATACAGGCACTAACCTTATTTAAGAGAGGGACTTCAGATAATCATCAATCAAAATTACACTTCAAGCGCAAATGACTCAACTTGCTCATACTTAATTTACAGATGAAATAAAATAATAGAATTACCTTTTGACTCCATAGGCCATGTTCAGCAGATTGTCCAACCTTCAAAAAACAAACAGAGCCACACACATTAATGTCAATACAAAAGGAAGCTTTTCACGAGGTTAGTGATGCATTTTGCCAGAATGACAGAGGAGTAATATTTCTGATATCAAAATAAAGTCAGTTCCATTCAAGTGACTTTCGAGACCCTCATCTCCTCCTTAACCTGTTGACTGAACGCGTTTATCATATATAGAAAGCGCATCTTATGCTTTCACAAGCATACGACTTAAAAATATCACATTTCCATGAATTGTGTTTGTTTGCATACAGTACCACGGAGGTCAATCAGTGGACTGAAAAGCAAATTGATTTTCATTTCCACAATGGCCACTGACTAAAAAAAAAATCAATAGATGGTGTGAAAGTTTTGCATAAACTCTTCATAGGCCTACATCTGCATCAGGGGAAACGCAGCGAAGTTAAAAAGTGTGAATATGGGTCGGAATTATTCTGTCCAGAGCATTGATGAGCTCCACACTGAATATTTTCAAAGTACTGCGTTAGACAATTTAAATGCTAATTTCAAACAGCCTCAGAGGGTCAGACTCATAAATCACCGGCAGTATTAACTAGGCTCGGCGCTAATCAGATTCACATTTCTTGGTGCTCTCCTCTTACCTGAAGCGTTGGGCCTGCTGTGCGAGGGGTCCTGGGTACCTCCGATTGGGCGACTGATACAGCTGGGACAGAAGTGCCTGGCTGGTCTTCTGGCTCGGGTTGTTCGCAAACTTGACTGTGATGGGTTCGGTGGCACCAGGCGGCTTCTGACAGTTAAGACCCTTGATGGCCTCCTCAGCCTCAACTCGCCGATCAAAACGAATGAAGCCGACCCCTCTGGAGACGCCTGAGGAGAGAAAATTAGCATAAGATCAGTGGCCGAGCTTCTCTTGACAGTCATGAAAACATTCAGTGCCGATATGCGGCTTGAACTCCATCGACACGGCTTAAACAGTAGTTCATGGGTCAAAAAACAAGGTAATTGGAGTAGATTTACACACAATAAATTACTAGTATTTTTCCTCAAACAGTAGTGAGATTATATTATCTCATCATGATAGTTTGAAAACAACCAAGCACCTCAGAACGCAGTGCGTTGATGTGGCGGTGAATACTTCTAACAGCTAAAGATCAGATTAATACGAGAGGTTTGTTGTTGCAGGCATACAATTAGCAAAATGTGAGGTATATGAAAAAACATTTCTATACAACGGCGCATTTTGTGCATTTCTTAGCCAATAATTCAAAATATAGGCCCATTTCAAATGACCGTTTTATAAATTATGCATTAACTATACTGCTAATGGCAATACATAAACAAGGAGGAGAGGCATAGTGACCCATTCCAAACCAAAAGCACAAGTGACATGTGTAACTGGAGAATAAACATGGGGGAGGTGGAGAAGTGGACTTGTTTTGACAGAACACCAGCTTTCCCATCATGGGACGTTGGCAGGCAGCAGGTAGAAAGACCGAGTCTGAAGACCGTGACATGCACAGACTGCCCAAGACGACAGAGAGAGAAGAGGAGAACAAAACAAGGTGAGAAACAATGTTCATCTAAACATCACCTCCGAGCAAACTTTACAGAAAGATTGGTAGCATTACACCAACTGCTGCCAATACATTCCTGTGTGTAGTAGATTACTTGGCTAGCTATTTTGATCAAACCCCACCGGCTCATAAACCCTTTAAATAGATGATAGCCAACAGATCTTATTAGTTGATTTAAGCATCACTTATTTACCTCTTCCTGCCCTCTTGGAACAGCCATGCATGTCTTTCGCTCTTGGTCTTGTTTCTTCCTGCTGCCTGTCAATCAGCCTTGAGCATCAGTATCTTTACCAAGTCAAAATGAGGTCCATCACTCCCAGTGCCACATGTTGCTTGTGGTACCACTGCTTTTTGTTATTATTCTTGTATGAGTTCTGTCATTGAGAGCCACTGTAGTAAAAAAAGGCTTGGGGAAGAACGAGTACCTTTGTATAAAGCGTCAGTCTGCTAGTGTTTGAGCGATAGCATGTTGCAATACTGCTTTGGATTTTGGTTTCTTACAGTTGTTCCATTAATACGAAAGTAAAACTGAAAGATTTCTCCAGAAAGATAACCATTCCCATTATGCATGTCTGAAGGAATATCATATGTTTCTGCAGCATACGGGGACACGACCACTGGGAAACCGTCTCCGTTAAGACATTCTGCTCATCAGTGGTTCATAAGGGTTCTGCTTCCACATGACGGTTGAGATATAGAGAATATAAATTCTCTTAATGCATTTAATTTCTTGTCATGAAACGGGCATGGCATGTACACCTTGGGGGACAGGAAGAGAAGGAGGAAGAAAAGCAAGAGAAGTTAAGTGCAGGCAGAAGGGAGACTGGAGGGGAAAAGAAATGATGAAGCATGGAGTCCTGCCACTTAACACCCATTTCCTATTCTGTCCATATATGCATATTGATGGAAAACTCTAGTGAGAAATGGCATTTTTGGTGTTATACCACAACCTCTGATGTATTTCTCAGGCCTGGCTGTTTGTTTGTTTTTGCTGGGGAGTCACTGCTGGAAGCAGGTGAAGAGAAAAGCAGCGAGGGGGGGGGGGGGGTTGTCATGTCCTACTCACCAGTCACCTGGTCCACCAGAATGCGTGAGGTAATGATGCGTCCATACTGAGAGAAGAGCTGCTCCAGTTCTTTCTGAGTCATGGTTTTTGGCAAGCCACTGACGTACAAATTTGCATCTCTGATGGAGGCGGAGCTTGGACGCGCATAGGAAACCTACAGATGGGAGACAGTTCACATGACCACCAGTACATTGCAGACAGTTTTGAACATGCGTACTTCTCATGCAAATTTGCTGAGATCAAGGCAGGTTATTCATGTTGGGTTTTCTAAACTAACAGAAGCAGAGGAGCAGACGCTGTGACCCATTTCTACCAGAGAGAAGTTAAACACTAACTGGTAATTAGCGGGACTGAGTTTTCTTTAAATACAGTCATGCTATGAAATCAACATGTCACGGTTTATGATACATATTAATATTTAAATTACTAATGCAATCACACCAAATGCAAATGCAAAAAAAATACTTAGTTTGTATCATATTTCAGTGTATTGATGAATGCATTGGAATTCTCAGATAGACAAAGTGTTTGGACTTAATGATGCAAATATCAATGCGACTGGATCCATTATTCAATTATGTTAAATGCTAATTTTAAGTCTGCTCAAATCTTTTTTTTTTTCAACGCTGTGAGACTTCATGAATATATGGACAAAAGGAGAAAGTCTGGAGAAAATAAGACAAATGAAGTTCCTGCTAAGAATTGAGATCAGCGTAAGTTGTAGCGCACACAGACACACACACAGCTGGTGCCGACTACAGCAAACATCTCTGCTGACATCGGCTGTTTGTGGCTAATAAACAGACAGAAAATCCGCTGCACAACAATTTAATTCACTCAAACAAAAGAAAAATGTGCTTCTTGTTCAGTCTGAACAGAGTGGGCTAAATATTGTCACATTTTTAAGGAGCATTAAGGTGATACATTTGGTTCCTGTGCGCTTACAGATTTACTCTACATTAAAACATCTATTCATCCCATTGCTATACCAGCTTTTTATAATCATCACTAGGGTTCTGCATTTGTCCCCCTAATTTATTGACTCTCATCAGCTAAACGAACAGTGACGAATCAGTCTGTCAAGGAAAAAGTTAAACTTGCAAATTTTTGTCCATCAACTCAGTCGGAAACGTGACAGAGACGGATGCAGCATCAGGCCTCTCGAGACAGCTCTCATTTAAAACAGAAATTGATTATAACTTGCACATTTCTATGGACAACAGAGCAGCGTAGCGGCCTATTAAAAATAATCTTGCTCATTTCCTTTTCTAAATTCAGGAGATATTTGGAGAACACCCAGCACCCGGCTAGATAAATATGCAGCATAAATCAACATTTGTCCATAAACACAGCCGAGTAATAGAAAATGTGGAGGGACAGGAGAGTTATCTACCAGGACCTGCGGATCAATGCATCATTCATCCCCGAGTAGTCGTAAATTATCATTTTCAGTCATACAATGACATGCAGAGGGACCCATATAGCCTAACTGTAATAGCTGAAGTGGAGAATATATAAATGGTGGTTTATAGGAGGACTAAGCAAGAGGTCATGAATCTGCTGACATGAACCTCGCCTTTTCTTTCGTCCGGTGGCTCCAGGTTCTTTCCACTCGACTGTCAATAACCTAAAAAGCACTACAGCTGCATTTAATGACAGTGTCAGGCATGTTAAATGGTCCTATAAAGGTCCTCATAATCTTTTGCAATGGATTATAGGAAAGAAAAGAAATATATTTTTAAAAAAAGAATCACTCACTATAATTAAACCTTCCTTTTTGTACTCTCAGATCGATAAGAACTCCAATTGGTCATCCACTTTGCAAAGCTCACCCTGTTCCTGCCCTGCAGGGGAGGCTGACAAAGTGGACGTGAAATCTAAAGCTCCCGGTCCACAGCCGGGCAACTCCCGAGCTCCGTCTCCTCCCTGTCTCACCTTCACACTTCATTTGATGCTAATATTTGCAAAGTACATTCCTCTACCTCACTGGGGTTTATTTGCACTTCTGACAGAGCAGCTGGATATTTTTGGATGCGAGATATATTAAAAAAAACAATGTTCCTATGGTATACTTTCAGAGGTACGAAGTGCGGAAGAGAGGTGGGGAGAAAGACGTGTTCAGTTTGCTTCATAGCAGTGAAGAGGTATGCCTCATCTTCAACTTTCAATATAGTATTTAGGTGTTAAAAACAGAAATAATCAAACATACAGCTCACGAATTTTGTGCAATTCAACACATTTTCAAAGTCAAAATGTGTTTTGCCCACAGACACTTTCATGAATACCCCTCTGCCCGACGTGAGAAGGGATCTGGCAAGCTCCCAGTGAAAAAAAGATCTGGCCACACCATCCAAAAATCCTGCAGCACTGTATGAAGCAAATTAGTTTCTCCACCGGCACATTGAGTGCTACATTGCCTGATGAATGCTAATGGCAGCCACCTCCCTGTAAAGGCATACAGCAGTGCTACAGCACATGCAACCATAGAAACAGTTCTGCTCTACTTGAGGCCAAGGCAAAGCTGCATGTGCCCAGATTAACAATAGGCTCTCCCTTTCCACCACACATTTCTCCAGCCTCATTATGCTTCCGACTCCACCCAGAGAGCTAGACATGAACGGCATATCTTGGATTTCTGCAGCTAGTCATGAATGGTAACTGATTTCAGTGAGCTGTATGTGACCGTGTGATTAGGTCGCTTATTGGAGATAAGAATGAACACGGAGATTAAGAAAACAACACCATGCATGACATCTTACCTTGATAGTTTTGGTCTGAAGTCTCAAGCCATTTAAGGTATTGATGGCTTTTTCTGCATCCTTCGGGTCCACGTAATTCACAAATCCATAGCCGAGGCTCTGCCCTGCAACCGCAAGAGCAGAAAATACATAAAACCTCACACCTGACAGAAATTGAAAAGTGACGACTAAACACAAACGCCACAATATAGGACAACTAAACATGGACAAAACTGCCTTTTAGCAATCATGAATGCAGTTTTCTCAAGAAATAAATCCCAATCTGCAATACCAGGATATGTTTTCTTATTTGGCAGAGCATGAAGAACACAGGAGGTCACAGGCCTATTTCCAACATCTATTTGGCTCACAACCTATAGTAACTTCACAAACATGTCTTGTATTAAAAATGACAGGCAATTGCTCTGCTTTTACACCAACTCATCTCTGACACAGGCTCAATGTGTTCCCCTCCCTCCACAGTTTATCTCTAAAATGTACAATAGATTGACACCCACTCTTTATGTGCACAGAGGCAATTCAATTTCCTCCACCCACACCGCTGGGTCTCTCTGCAATTCCACTGCCGGTCAAGTTCACCGGCTCAAGCCGCTTCAGCTTATTAACACAGTACGTAAGCAACTTGATGATTAAATCTGGTTCATATTTTCCACATACGTCAGTATTGCAATAACGCCCGAGACACGTTTCGAGAGATGAGTGATGGTGCATCCGTGTTGTGATGGGGAATTCACAAGAGAGGTCCTTATTTCTTCATTACAAAGACTTCTTTTTAAACCAAGACTTTAAATTAAAAAAATGTCCTTAGGCTTTCATATTGGCACATCCGCTCCTACATGTTGAAGACAGTCAAGACTATGAAATACAAAAAAACTGTCTGTAACATAGTGACAATACATACATTTGAGAATTCAAAACTCAAAGTACGTTCAAACAAGAATACATTTGTGTATTAATTAAAGGAAATAGACATCCAACCGTCAAATATTGCTTGCAGCATTGCTATCTATTTAGCTTCACTGTACATCCGGACACCCTGTATGCATCCATGCTGGCTTTATCCTGTCTTACCACCATGAGTCACTGCTCTCATGCCTTCTTCAGCTGTGATCAAGTGAAGTTCATAAACTTAATTTCACCTTGAACCCCAGGAACCGTCATAGCCAGGAGAAACATGGCGAGCCTTTGAAATGAGCTGGTGAAAATGACACTTTTACTTAAGCCTGGCAGGCAAACCGCCTCCCTCACTGTGCTCTGCTATACATGGTGCATGTGGGCACGCTATGCCCTTATAGTGATGTCTTCCTATGGAACGTCTAAATAGCCGCTACATCTGCTGCTATGACCTGGGGGGGGGGGGGCTCAGCCATGTTTCTACAACAAACAGCTTGCTCACTTTCAGCCGTCATTAAGGAGTAGAGGAGACATGCTGGGATGCACTTTCAAACAGATAACTGCACCCAGCTTCCAGTAAAAGACTAGTGCTGCCCATAGTGGGAGGGAGATGACACAAAGACTAAGCTGCTGCTGCTGCAGCAGCAGCAGCAGCAGCAGCAGCCAAGGCAAAGACATTTAAAGCAAAGAAGAAGCACGCATCTCTCTGGTGATTACTTAACATCTGATGTAGCACCAGTACACAGATGTAGGCTGGCTTAAATCCATTGCCACAGGGCCAAGGGAGAGAAAAGCAACACAGTCTGGAGGGGACAGGGCTTTATGTAGAGCTGAATTGAAATCAAGGCAACATTCCTAAGAAATGACTTGGAGGCTTTGAATAACAATTTTTTCCCCCGCCCAACTGATTTTGAAGTCAGTTTTTACTCAACCCAATTCAAGCTTTTCTCAGTTAAAAATAACTTCAAATAAAACTAGCTTAGTTGCTTAACATGTAATAGCCTGCTGGGTACTTGGTGCGGCTGGGAACAAGCTGGTCAATACATTATCAATCCAACTGCACCATCAAATGGGTGCATTGACAAAAACATCTGCTCAGCAGCAGGGATCAATCCCCTTTTCTGACTCAGTCCTGGGATTAAAACAGAAAAAGGAAAAAGAAGCAGTTTCTACAAATGTGACCAAACGCAACACTAAATAAATGTGACATAACACATGAAGCAATAATAAGCACAAAGAAACTCAAGCGACTCTCTCAGAGCAACAGCAGTCACATTATGTTTTAGACAAAACAAACGAGTTTGAATGTGTTAATGTCAGTGGTGTACAACTAAATAAATGTGCTTTCCTTACGTGTCCTGTTTAGAAAGTATCTTCTGCCAGAGCTAAGAACTCACTCTTTCCAGCTGGCTACATTTGTATTTCTTTGATGAAAAAAAAAGGTAATTTGTTTTTATATGGCTAATTCCTCTAATAAGATCACTGCTGATGCTAAGCTGATGCTAAGAGCCTTTGGATTTGTGCCGTAAACAAACCACATCTACACACTTAGTTTCTCTAAAAAGGTGCCGGTGCAACTGTGTACTGTCATTCCTAATCCAATCTAACAGAAGCTCACATTCTGAAAACAAAGTGAAGCGTGTGTAATTTATATACGCTGCTTTACTGGTTGAATACTAACAAATACCATGACACACAAGTTTCCACAGATGTGCGCAACTGTCCAACACTCAAAATACAAGGTGAACATTACTACAACGCACCAGAAGACAAAGATCTATCGACCCGCTTCATACAATAGCTGGCATTTTCGACAACAAGACAGCATAAAAAACAACTGACACAATTACCACACTATCCAAGATAAATATTAATTTCAAGCTATGTTTACTGCCATTTTTAAAAGGTCAACAACTGTTGACTTGAAAAACTAACTAATTCTCACGTCCCTGGTAGCAAAAACCTCTGAATTAAAATTGTTTGGATTAGGTTGGTGTAGAAAAGCAAGATTTTCTATCTACTACCATCTTTTTTCTGCTTTTAATGAAAACTGAAAATTGTTAAAATCACTTGTGTCTATAAAGAAACAAGGTGGCAAACATGACACCATAGAGGGAAAACGTTTGTTTATCCATTAACGGGTCAACTTACAGATCACCTAAAAGACCAAACTTGATTTTAATCTGAATCTTTCCACCGCCCGACTTTACGGGGGCAGGTAGTATCGCCTCAAGTCCTTTTCACTGAAAAGCGGGCTGATTTCAAACAACTTGTTTCATCTATTTCCTTGCACTTAAATTACTTTGAGTGTTATGTTCACACGTGCTCCACTGAATATGCAACCTATCAAGCATGTTTATGCTCAATCACCCGAGCAGACCGTGCTCAACACCGGTTTTAAAACGAGAATCACTCGTCAATTCAGCTCAGACCATTTCACACATCAACAATCAAATGCATTGCTTGTATGCATGACTACATAAGGGCATGTATTTCATGCAAGACAACACACTTGACAATTTCCATCATTCCAGCGTGCCAAAAGTCTAAACTCAGTAAATGCATAATGATAGCCCCCCTATGCCTTCCATCTCCACAAATACACCAATCTTGGTGTGTGGTCTACCTCTTGCTACCGTTTCCAATGAACTAATACATGAACGCGTTGACAATACATATCCAACAGTTCTACTGTGCCAAACCAAATGAGCTCCCGCTTACTTATTAAAGTTAGTTAGTTATTTGCTTCCATGAAAACATTGCCTAATGAAAGCCTAAACGACGGTATAGTGTGGTTATAGAAGCAAACGGAGACCGTTACTAAACATACTTGGAGCACTTGACATTTTTAGCAGCTGTAGGAAACATTAGTAGCGATGCAAAGGATCACAAAGCTCAGGGTTTGGATTGTATCACGGCTTTCAGTCGGGGATCCCATGAGCTTTTGGATCAGTTATTTTGCTGCCAAAACGGATTGCTGATCGTCAATGAGCCATACTGGCCGATGCATTGTTTTTGTTGTTTTAGCAGTTTGTTTTCAAGGACCACTGTCAAAAATCATTTGAACTGTTCAAGTCAGCATGAACCGTCAAACATTCTAAATATCCTTTTACTTTGTGATAGTCATCTATAGTGGTTATTTGCATAAAAACACACAATTCAAAAGATTAGAAAATAAGAGATTGTAATTGTGTTTATTTGAGACATCTTGGCTTCGGTAGATTAAATTATAATCTGCTTAGAGCTCGTGTTGGGAATGTAAACAGGTAATAATTCCCCGTCTAATATCATTTATTATATTGCTGTGAAAACCTCTCATCCAAAACAACTATTTATTCAAGGTTATCGGCGAAAACGACATTTTACAAGATTACATTAGAGCACATCACGAGAACGGTAAGTACTGTTTTTTACTGAATCGAGAATGAACGCAACATTTGTACGTTAGCTACGGTGCTGCCAACATCACGGGTTTCCTCCTGACGATTTCAACACAGATTTGTTGTTCACAATGGAGCATAATCAGAGATCGGTGACTACAAGGGGGAGGAGCATTGTTTCAACACCAGATGTGGCTGGGCGCACATCTTCCATGTTCATTTAATGACGGTGAATGCCTTGGAGTCTCAGAATAAAGATAAACCACAATTACTGAAGTTCTAGCATCTTAGTTCAACAGCGTTTCTCAATAGGAGCCCCCAGCCCTCCAGACTCATGTCAAGGGAATGATCTGTTCATTGAGCCCAATGCTGTTTCAGGACCAAATGCAAACGAAACAGACGTGTGTATCAACCCTTAAAAAAGGCAAATAGGCTCAATGTGCCGGACCATTTGAGTACGCTATAAGAAGCAGATGGAAGAAGGTCTCGGTAACCTTGATCAAAACAGCGAGCAAAAGAATCCAGCAGCTTCAGCTTCATGATCCACACGCTCATGTCACACTCGCAATCTGTGTCTCTGCCAGCTGCATTCCTCTCATTAAAAAAAAAAAAATGAAATAATTTGCAAGTCGTCTAGCTGCCCAAAAATAAGGAATTTAAAAATGCATGTAATCTGAGTGTCTTGAAATTGCTGCAGTAAAGAACCACGAAATAGCCTCCGAGAGAAGCATTGGTGCGTTTCTAAAATATAGCAATAAAAATACATCAGTCAATAAAGACAGTGCTTGGTATTCTTCATAATATGATGCTCGGTGTCAAATATACAGAGATGGTCGCATACTGTGCATGCATAAAAAGAAAAGTGTATGACTTAATCCTCACTGATTGGGTTTACTGTTGTTATACTTTAAACTTACATTAAATGTATTTTATATGAAAACAATAACAGTAAAAAAAGGGTCAGAGCACATATTAGTTGTCGAGTCAAAGCGAATAAACAGCCATAGCAATGAAAATGGTTGAGTTACCTGTTATTTTGTCTCGAACTAGTTTACAGGACTCAATTTCTCCGATGCTCCCAAACAAACTCTTCAACTCCTCCTGGGTCATGTTCTGAGGCAGATAGTTGACGATCAAGTTAGTTTTACTGTCCTCTATGCTCCCTGACTCTACAGGTGAGGAGCAGTTGTTTGACATTGTCGAGGGCCCGTTGCTTGTGTTGTTGCAGGTTGGCCCGTTGGACAGCTGTGTTTCCATTGCAGCAATTACCTGCTGAAGAGACAGAAAACAAATTCAGTCAAAACCACGTGTAAATTAGACATCATCCTCCAACATCTTCATGAATTGAAACATTGTTTTGTTGGTATACTAACTAACTGGAATATCATTAAGACATCTAAATTGCAGGCAACATACAAGTCAAAAGACTGTCAGACAAAGATTCCTCATGCTGTTTTTTTATTGTGCATTAACACAATTTAGTGTAGCATAAAAGAAACATTACAGGGCATTACATTTTTAGAAAGATACTTCTTCCTCAGAAGAGCTTGGGGCATGCTTTTAAAATATGCAAATGTGTGACTTAAGCGTAGATGTCTGACCAAGTGTGAAATGTTAGATCTTAGAGTGCTACCACAGGTGGTAAAAAAGAAGCTGAAAATAGACACAATGAACTCCCTCTCTGCTGTTTCATGATGGCTGCTTTTGTTTCTGGGAAAACAGAGGAGACTTTCTACTGAAAAAGTAAATCTATTAATCTGTCAGAAGCTCAACTATTGATAAAGCAATATTCAAGATGGTGAGTAAGTAATTCTATGAGATAAGTTTAGACCATACCAATTACCTGAATTCTAAATTGAACACGTGATTAATTTGATTTGAGGGTCAAAACATAACGGCGCTAGCGTCATTGGTATGGCCTGAGCATTGAGACAGGAAGCGGGCCTTCTGGCCAAAGTGTTTCAAGAGAGAAGAGCCACAAACCCCAGTCCAAGGCTCAGGCGCCCACGAACCACTTCTAAGCAGAGAAGCCACATCGCACAGTCTCACTGCCATGTTAGTTTGGTGTTGCCGTCTGAAAATGTGGACACAGAAAGTACTTCATGTTAGATCAGCAAGAACAAAAAGCAACAGTCAGAGGCGATTACATGTCATTGGTGGGGAGTGGGTCATGTACGAGCTTAAACCAGGGAGAAGCAAAAGGTAACGTTTCACTTGGTCACAATTCATCTTCAGCAAGGAGCAAAAAGCAGAGTGTTCAGCCAAGAGAGAACCTTGGCCTCAACACCGACAGCATGAAGAATGGCAAATTAGTATGATGGATAAGAGCGCGGCACAAAGATGATCACAGAAATTGGAAAGTACAAATCAACTGATCTGCTCCGATTACTTCTATCCTGCAATAGAGCCGATACCGGAGTCACGCCGACATATCCTGCATTTTTAATTCAGTCTTTAGCACACAGGCACACGGGTGAAAAAAGCATTACAACTTAATCCACAGTGAACTGTGACTCCCAAGTTTCCCCATAAGCCTTAAAGTCATACTTTAAAAACAAACCACAGACTGGTTACATCATCAAGGTGAGACGAGCCAGCGTTCACCAACAGAGCGGCAAAAACTAAACTGTTTACAACTCAAATTACCCTCACAAACTAGGTAAAAATCTATATTAATACTCTAGTGAAGCAAAGCAAGTCCTATCACTAAACACAATCACATGCTGCTATTTACACAAAATCCAATGATTTGATTTGTCCACTACACAAGAGTAAAATACAGCAGCACCACCATGTTCAACTGTTTAGGAAAAACATAAAACAATTGTGCTTTTTCCACATAGTTTTGAATTTCTTTTCCTTCAGTGGCCGGACATTTGTATTTTGACTATTGTTGTTCCATCTGCATTATGTGTTGGTAAATGCAAAACAATTAAAGTAACTAAAACAACTGTAGCAGCTTCTTAGGCTGCATGCTTTTCGTTCAGAAATACAGCACAGATGACTGAGCATTTAGTCTTCTACTTATCAATTTGTTTCACCTTGTTGGGTTGCATCTTGGGAAAATGTCAACCTGCAATAACTCAAATGCAAATTGATTTTCTCTACTCAAGTGATGAAAACAGCATTGCAAATTGTGCACTGAACAGTTTTAAACTGGATCAATATTTCTTAGTGGAGCGCTTCTCAAACTACAGCCAATGTGCCATTTTAGTGTTTCAACCTCTTCGGCCAAAGAAAAGGATAATGGAGGAAGAAATCCTTATTTCATAAGGACATAATGCAAGATATCTCTGCCACCTAAAATACACTGTGGTCCGTAAGTACATGCACAATATGTCAATAAAGTCCTTGTATATACTGCTTTCACACATGCTCCATCTGATAATCTACTTTTACACATTCAGGTAAAGACTTTACACCCAATAGTATTTGATAAACCTTGACAAAAGAGGATCCCCCTTGATTTTTGAACAAGCCATTTCCTGAATTTGCTGCTTTTCTCTGTTAATAGTGTTTCAACACTGCCACATCTCAGCTGTCGCTGTCACGATGTACAAAAAAAATGCACGTGCAATGACAAACTGCAGCAAACAGCTCATTGCAAGTCAGATCAAACAGCTGTAGATCTGCTCTGGACCCTCGTTCGATTAGAAAATAATCGCGCCCCCAGCTTATCCGAGTGTGAAAAACTGAAGGCGTACTATGAGTGCATGTGATCAGGGTTCACTGCGATACATTGTCATTTTTAAATCAAGCTATGTAACAGTGTTATTTATCTAGATATATTTCTTCTCTGTGTACACAAGAACACTTGTCAGTCGGGAGAATATGTGCTGAGCTCATAGCGCACTCATCAGGATTGTAAAGAACAGAACGACGATCAGCAGCACATGTTGCTGTCGGCTTTAAGTATTTAACATTTGTATTTTAAATACTCCAAATCAAGCCAGTAAAACAAAGAATGGTCGCAGAGTTTTTTCAGTTACTCATTATTTGTTGTAGTATCCATTGTTGTGACCACAGTGAACTCAAGCCAATACTCTCAGCTAGCCTCCTCACAGCAGCGCATTCACATCCGAGTAACAACATCCCGTCACTGACAATATGTCCATTTCACTGTTTGTTGACATTTCTACAGATTTCTCAGTGAATGTATGAAAATACACTTAAGCTGCATCATTTGCATGCTGCTTCATAGTAGCTGTGCTTACTGACTGACTTGTTTTGTGTTAAGGGCGGTGATTTAACTAAACTTGACGATCATAAGATCTGCAATTTGTGGATTTCATGCTGTTAATTGAACATCTTTGATTTTCTCTGTCCCAAACATCAATTCAACCGCTGTGAAGTCTGAACCATCACACATTCTAAATGTCATCCTTTTACTTTGTGAAAGTAATTTATAGTGTTCTTTCATAATTTCACAGTTCAAATGATTAGTAAATAAAAGATTGTTTTTTCATTGATTAAAAACAAATCTTGACATTAGTTTTAATGATTTGTTATAAGCTGCTGAGAGCTCATGTAAACAGGTTATAGTTCTCTCTCCAATATGTGAAAACATCTCCTTTAAACAACTGGATTTATTCAAGTTTCTCACTAACACTACATTTTACGAGATCACACATGAACACATCATAACGTTATAATTTACCTTTGCCCAATACTCATTTTCACCGAACAGAGCCTGAACGCATCATGATGTAACCTTCGTTCGTTGTCCGTTTACTAGCTCTCCTCCGGTCAATTTAAACACAGATTGTTTGTTTACAATGTAACACGAGCAGAGATCGGCGACTAGAAAAGCATAAATGCCGCTGTCCTGATATTTTACAGAACATTGGCGGATAACGAGGTCAGTAAAACAATATTTCACACTGTGATGGTTGAGGTAAACTAATTAATGTGAATATGATTACACAACTTTGAATGACTTATGAAAGCAGCAAGGCCAATGTTTTCATTCATCACAGATGCCATTTCAGTAAATATTCGTGTAAATAGACTTAATTGTGTGTTCTGGTTAGCGGCGCAACGGATGTTAAAACTCACGGTTCGAATTACAGCAAAACAGAAAAAAGGGAGCAAATATAACTTTGAGATCCCTGATCACGTTTGTTTTTGGCGCAGATACTAATGATCCATATTGGCCGATACGTCCCTTTGTTGTTTGATTATACAGCTATCTACAAGGCTCCAGACTATTATATATTGTTTTGCCACTGTCCAAAAAAAACTATTATTGCAACACAATTCAAAAAAGGAAATAAAAGACTATTTTTATTGATTAAAACTAATCTTGTCATTAGTAGTTTTAATGATTATAAGCTTAGAGGTATTGCAAACAGGTCATAATTACCTCTTTAATATCCATTTAGGTTGTTGTGAAAACATTTATAAGTTTCTAGACAGCACATTATGAGATTACATGTGAACACATCACGTTATAGTTTACCCAACTGTCATTTTCACTGAACAGAGCCTGAACGCATCATAATTTAACTGAATAGAACCTTTGTTTGTTGGCCATTAGCGGTGCCGCTATCGTTACTAGCCCTCCTGTTGATTCAAACACAGATTTGTTGTTTATAAAATAACATTATCAAGGCTCGGCGACTAGAAAAGCATAAATACCGAAGTCCTGATGGCATATTTTTACTATTGGCAGATAACGATCGTCAGTAAAACTTTATTTCACAACGTTAAACTAATTAATCCGCGGTTCAGGGGGGGATCTGTAACAACCATCTAGTTGTGGTGCCTAGTTTATTTGTTTTTGTAACATAATGTGACAGATTGGGGGATGCCGTCAATTACTGAGAGATACTCGTACAGGAGAATAACTGACACATGTGCACACAAAGTGGGCGGAGCATTATTTAGGATCAAGGTTGTACCAATAGTGTAAAATACTTGTGAAGAAGTTTCAGAGCGACCGAAATGTTAGTATGATCAATAAATTGTGATGCTGAGCAGTCATGATCTAATCTGGCAGTCCCAAAAACTGAATTAAAGATTTTGGTCAATACACAAGGGTTCACCCTGAATGCATTAGTCCAAATAATATTTGATTTAAGCAAGTACAATATCAAATCATCCTCTATATCAAATCAGAGTTTGCTCATCAGTTTTAAACTAACTGGTAAAACAATACTAACTGATTTAAGTACAGTTAACAATGACACCAAGCGCACTGCAAGCATCCCAGTCACGCAAGCATGGGGGCCTGAACTTTGCAGGTCAACTTAACCCTCCTGCTGCTTTTCCATCTGTTGTGCGTCTCAAAATACAAAACCAAATGGCGACTGCAAAATATATGTAGCCTTCTGCTTTCACACGTCAACGTTTTTTTTGCAGTTCAGTTAAGATTGCAAAGAAGGGCACAAAGACAAAGCATTGAAAAACCTGAGTGATATTCAGCCAGTTTGTCATACGCCAAACAAAATGCACAATTATAAGCCACAAAAGGCCTCCCCACATGTATAGTAGCTGTGAGAAAAGCAGCACCAACAGAACATATTGTGTTGAAGAAAATGACTTACTTCAATCTCAGTTTCATATGCTTCACCTTTTATAGCAAGTACAAAGCACAAACATTGGCTATTGTCCCGCTTGCGATAGTGCCACAAGGCAGAAATATTTCATTAGATAAACACTTGGAAGAGAAAGCTTGGCAAGATGCCTCTCCCCAAAAATTTCATACAAGGCTTTCACTGTGTGCAGCCAGCCAGCAGCTTCCTCTTAGCGCAGGCATTTGAGTGCGGAGCATCTCGTTTCCCTGGAGGCCTTGCCTCACAGTTTTCGTCAGAAACCAGCCCCAGATAAAGACCACACGGTTCTTTTTTTGTTTTCCCCATCATTGCTTGGATAAACCCACCCACCTCCACAGTTTTACCCCACTGTGCTGGCTGCCTTTTAGGACTCATTAAAGTGCAGCGTGTTTAGTTATTGGTACTCTCAGATCCCACAGCCTTCTCACGAGGTGGAAAAAGCCTCTGCACGCAATGTTGCGAGGAAGAGAATACAGAGATTCACAATTCAAATAAAAAGAACGATTTCGACCTCACACGCAAGCGTGAGTTATCTATATTGTCAATATGCAAAAACCATAAGGAACATTTCAAACTAAAGACAAAGCCTGGTAATTAATTTACATGCAAGTTCTTAACTTAAATACATAGACCGGTGCTATACTTTAGTTTTGTGCCTTAACCTCTTAAGCTGGTGGTGCTGGCTCTGTTTTAGCAGCTCATTGATTGTGCCAATTAATTACATGGAAAAGTGACTTTCAGTGGGTGTTAGGAAGCTAAATTTCATCCTTGACCGCAGTTTCAGTAAAGTAAGGCCATCAAGCAATCTAGTAATTGCAAATCGTTAAAAATATATATATATATATATATATATATATATATATATATATATAAAATAGAAAGATTTGAGTGATAAGGAGATGCAGTAACAAGGCTAAATGCACTAAACTCTGCATTGCCAGTCATTTTGCACAAAATGGTGATATTTGATTACGCATTTTTGGAAAAGGCCTTTGGCATCCTTTTTCCTCAGCCAGTCTATTAAACAATAGTGTTAAGTCCATTTCTTTAACACCTTTTATGGGATCAAATGAGGATAAATGCAGTAGGAAAAAGTTTTAAGATTTTGTCATATAAAAATAATTAGGCAATTCTGCCCACATACAGTTCTGACTAACAGCAGAACTTCTCAAACATGAACCTGAAGCCAACAGCAAGATCAGCATGTACTGATGTGACACTGAGCACTTAAAGTGAGGAGGCATGCATCTCTGCTACTAGCTCCTCGGAGGATTAAATTGACCAAGTATGCGTGACAAGCCGCAGAGTGAAAAACTCCAAAGTGCACACACTGACATGCTCAGCCTGCCCTTGAAAAACGAAAAGCCCACAAGTAACAGTTTAAAATATCCCAGTTCAAACCGCAGATGTGACCAGTCGTTTACTCACACACTGAAGAATGCAAAGGCTAAAACACACAATGCTGTAAAATGATCCAGACCTTGATGAGAAAAATAAGGTGGACTGTACAATTATTAACTACGGCGAAGTAATGCGTTTGGGTGAAAGCATCACACATGTACATCTTAACCGATTTCGCTTTTTGTTAAAAAATGAATACGCTCATGTAGCTGGTCCCTGGTGTGCATCAAATACACGTACTACCTTAAAATGACTCATATTTGATAATAATTGCACCTGGTCCTATGAATTCTGTGGCCCATCTTTCCTGCTGACAAGGAAACATTGTTCAACATGTAATTTAAATGACGTGGTGGCAGGACGACTCCTGTCTGTTGCTCAGCAGTCCACACCTCACAACTCTTATTTTTTGTTCTACTATTCCTACTAGAAAATCAGCTTTGGTTCCAGATTAACATTTAAAGATGAGCAAAAATGTATCAACATAAAAGCACTCTTAATACTCTGATAAGGTCTGTCGTGGAGGTTACTATGTTTAAAAGCAAAAAAATATTCTTTCCTGCCCATATTCCAAAAAAGACATTCCTACAAAAGCTGTTTACATGGCGAATGAAAATGAATATTCCACTAATATTCCATTTACATGCAGGTTTGCGTAACATAACAGGTGGTGGACTTGTATGACAGTGCAAACTACAGTCTCCCTCTTTCATTCCTTCAACCGCCCGCTTGAAAAGGTCGGCGTTGCAATATTTGCACCAAAAACATTTAATCGGATATCAGTCTTTCATAATGTTTCCTTCTGATCAGAAATATGAGTTTTTCTCAAAAACCCAAATAATATCAGCATATACCGCGTTTCAATAAAAGAAAATGATCTATTCAGCCTAATTAGGTATTATTCCCAATGGAGCATTTTACGATTAAGACGTGTGATATGCAGATAACATTCGTTTGTTTGGCATTTTTAGATTTAGCTCATTCTTGTATAAAATCCATTTGGAATATTTGTCTCAGTGGGAGTTTTTACCACAGCGTGTGACACAAGGCCTCTTTCCTGCCTCCGGTCAGCTCTGTGTGTTGTACAGTAGTTATACATAAACCAAGTACTAACAGTTTGCAGAGATCCACGCCCAAAAGAAAAGTCCACATTTCTGGAGATACACACCTGAAATTATGAAATCCCAACATTTTGGGATTTGCACAGAGAGTACAAGGTCGACCTTTTTAAGAGAGTGGATGAAGGAATGAAAGAGGGAGGCCGTATTCGTATTATATACTTTTATCAGAGTATGCACGGCTGCATTTAAACTAAATATTAGTGGAATATTCATTTTTAGCCATTTAGCTTAGTAGGAATATTGCCTTTTACAGGATATGGGCAAAAAACTGAGTATTTTGTGCATGTAAACAAAATATCAGTGGGTAGGGTTGAGAGCAGGTTAGTTGTGCTGCAGCTCATACCAGAGTCAGTCAGAATAACACTGTAATGTGAAGCAATACTGAATTCTAATTGGCAGTCTGCCTCCAAAGTAGAAGTGCACGATTCCACACCAACACAAAACAAAAAACATCTACCACAGAGTCTGCCTGAGATACAATTCAGTTGGGTAGTTTGTGTTGCTCAAGAGACTGCAGCACTTGTTCATCAATATTGACTTATTCTGAAATTTTCACTCGAGGCATGTTTTATTCTTTCTGGCTTGATGCTGAACCAATTTAAAAAATATCAGTTGTCACTGCTTGTAAATAAGAGTATTGTCCAAATCTCCTCCTCTGTTCTCACAATTTTCTTTGAGTTCATAAAAAAAAAAAGAGTCAAAAGTCTGTTATGATCAAATGAATTGCAGCTTACTTATTCATAACTATTACTTATATCTATTAGTTATGAATAAATGTTAACTCAGAGGTGCTTTGATTCAAACTAAATACAAAGTAATCATTGCTAAATGTATTTATTCTGAAAATGCCAAATGTTGTACACCACCAAAGAAGGGATTGATGGTGAAACTTCTGGAACATAGCAGTAAATCATTTTCAGATACTGGCCTACCTGCTATAATATAAAAAGGTGTGCAGGCTGTATATCATAAAAAGGCTGTAAAGCTAAAGCTGGACTTATTAGATGCTGAGGCCAGAATTACACAACAGAAAGGACAAGCCACATGTTCAAAATGGCAACTTTTGGGGCCCGATGTTGCCTCACACATTAAAGAAGGATCCCAGTCACTTCCACACAGTGAAGCATACAGCTTATTAACTAAACACCGGTATCAAATCCGTACTCTGTTGCTCAGTATGTAAAGCCCAGATATCGCTATCAGGACCAAAAAAGTTGAATCATTGCATCCCTAGAACAAAAACAATTGTGATTGTTGGTTTAGCGCTGGGTAAGAGCCTCAGTTATTTTACATCATTTGTTTTGTCTGGAGGTCTTAGACCATTAACCTTGCTTTGATTTTGTGACTTTAGTAGCCAAGCCCCAAACACTAAATCTAGGGATGCACCATACCGATGCTGTGCTCATGCACTCGCTCAAAAAACTACTCTGATACAACGTGACGTCAACCTTTCACCAGATGAGCCTAAAGCGACGCCCAGCTGCAACAATAACCCAATGCACAAACACGTTAAATCAATCATTTACCGCCAACTGTAACCAAAACAGGCAGTCCCCAGTTCACCCATCAGGCAGAGTAAGCAGCCACAATGTAGCCGACATTGTCACGGACACGTGTAGCCACTTTAGTCTCCACCACATGAATTAGTCTAGCTGTGAAGCTGTCAGTTGTGGGTCTTCCTGGCATACCCTGTCAGGGTTTACACCAGCGTATTTGCAAGCCCGACGTAATGTTTGCCAGTGTCCGATCAAAAGAGTGTGTGATAATGAGAATGAAACGTTATAGCTGTAAAGGTAGTCGTGGAGTTTGTGTACATTTATTTGTCGATTACAACAACGCCTTAGGAGACCCAAGACAAACTCCCGTGTCTTGCTTGCCAGCCACCTGCTGATTAAAGTGGGGGTTAGCCCGGAAGTCAGCAACAGCTCAGGAGCAGTGGAGGTGGGTAGACCTTTAATTAAGGTGGACCAGCTATTCTCAAGCCACTCCTTTGAGTTTAAAAAAAAAAAAGATATACATTTCTTTTAACCGTCTAATTGATAGCACAGTTAAACATTTACTTAGTAACATCCCTACTGCAAACAATGCTCTGCTTGTAAAAGGAAAACACAATGTTGAATGTCAGCAACAGCTTCATTTGTTACAGTCAGAATGTGAGAAAAATAAAACATGTTTCAAAGTTAGAACTGTAATGGTATCATTAAGTACTCGTCTATACCGGGTACCGATGCATACTCGAATGTAAGTACTTCTATCGGTGCATTCGTCACTGAATTAGGGTTTAGACATTACAATACAGTCTCTATGAGCTCCGATTCAATGAAAAAATAAATGTTTAGACACCACTGGGTTTATTTATGCGACATTGCTTCTCACCATCATAGGCCTACAGACTAAAACACCCAAACATTATTCAACACACCACATAACACCTATACAGAGCGTGAGATGTGATCTATAACAGCTGCCATGATGCAGTGACAGGGTCAAGAACACTGCATTGCTGGCCTTCAGTAATGACCCACACACACATGCAGAGGGAGGGCCCCCCTGTGGCCGACAGACACCGAGGACCAAATGAAAACAAGTCCTGTGCAGCATCCACAGACCTCAGACTAGATCAACTGCAGGAGGGGGGGGGGGGGGGGATGCGATGACGAGGAGAAAGGGGGATGGGCATTTAAGAAGGACAAAGGGGGCAAAATAGCTTTTTTTTGCTAAATCAAACCACTGTATACTAACCCAGTACTGACAGTAGCACACATTGATGTGGCCTTTGGAAGTTCATTCACTGTCCTGCATTTTAGTCACTCTGTCAGCAGCCTTTATTTAGAAAGGCAAACGTGGGGGGCTCAATAATACATAAAGACAGCCACTCTTATCTCTTGTCGCTCTCACAAGCACAGAGGCTGCTGGAAAATTGTGGAAGTTGCATGGACAATGAAGAGGAAATATGCCTCAAAGCAGCATGTATAAATAGGAACATGAGGGCAACTCCTATCTGCACTGAAGCTAAACATATTAACCGATACTGCCTTTTAAAGCAATATAAAAATAAAAGCTATTATCATCTATTAATAGCAAAATTGCACAACATCACTACTTAAGTAACACCCAAGTCGAATAGAACCTGATTCAGGCATTTCTTTTAATGTTGCATACAAAGAGTTGCAGTATGTAATTGCTATAAATACTATATGTAATCAGGTGATTGGATAAAAAACATTTTTCACATGGTGCCAAATCAATACTTGGAAAAATGTTACATTAAGAAACCACACGTAATAGTCAGCATACTCCAGCATGCATACGTCTCAAATATAACCTTATAAATTATGTTCAAACTTACAAATACCAGGAATCTCCACTCAAAGCCTGGTTCCTCACACACCTAAACCCTCATCAAGCACCCCCATCCCCTTTTGCTAGGCTGCCCCCCCTACGCCCACAGGACCACAGATGTCCTGTGTGTTGGCAACATCCAGGTAAATTAACTGGTCAAGCTCTTTGCTGCTGGCTCGACGACATAATCTTCTCATGAACTACCAACTGAAGATAACTCACGGCACACTGCCAACTATAACTCAGATGCCTGTGGCTTCAGCGCATTCACCTGCTCAATATTCAAGGCCAGACAGGCTACCACAATCATAAGCACACAAAAAAAAACAAATGCAAACCACAGGTAACAGTCCCAACACACAAGTGGACAGTTAACCGCTCATTAGTATGTGGAACCACATCACTCCCCATAACATAAGTTGGTAAATTATGACTACTGTCATGACATGCAGCTATATACGGTTTCATGTACTGGTAAAATAAAACTATTAATCAGATACACTTAAAATAATGGCTCATTATGTACATAAAATGAACTCGCAGCTAAATAAATAGTCTGTTAATGCTTTAATTCAGAGTTTCTTAAAAGTACAACAACAAAATGATATAGAATTGGTATAAAACATCACTACAAAAAGTACACCTGCTCCATACATGTACCCATCGTCTGGATTAAACCCATTGCCATGTTAGAGAAGGTCAGTAGTGACTATTGAGGTTTAAAAGCGTTCATTGGCGAACATCATCGTGAAGTGGCTCAAGGGGGGATAGTCGAGAGCTGCATTGCTAATTGAGTAATCTGTGACACCTGTGCCACTGCGGGCAATCTGCGCACCGGGACCAGCTGCGGGAGAACTCGGTTCATGCAAAGTGCAAATTACTGAGTGAATTCATCCCAGACCACGATTGCCTATAGCAAATGCTAAATGGACAAAAACATTTTTTTTTGCAATTCATTTCAAATCTCACTTTTTTTTAAAACTGCACCGCCATGCTAGTCTTAATGGTTACTCCACCATGTGGCTTGTTTGGTAGGAAACCTTAACGAAGTCGTGGAGATTCAAGACAGCTTTGCGTTAACTGCAATAAAGTTTGTGGTGCTCAACTCTCACTACACAGGGGCAAGCCTTAAATGTTAGCTAGCACCGATATTTGGATATGCGCTTTGTACCACATAAGTCACTTAGCTAGTTTTACTTTACATGATACTGGCCATTGTTATGTTAAAACACGAATATTTCCAACGAAGCTCTGCGAGCAATATGTGACTTATTGACTTGCAGGCCAGCTTTTGTTTGACCTTGCTAGCTACCACGACTCGTTGAATGCCTTTTTTTTCTATGTGCATTTGTGGCACAGTTGAATTTTTTAATATTTTTTGCACTATTCCTTTGTTGCGTCTTACCTTGGAGGTGTTCAATCGGTGTCACGGGTATTTAATGAAGTAAAGTCTGCAGACATCTAACTTTAGGTCGCAGTCTGCGCAGCTGAAAAGGGGGCGGTGGCGGGAACGCGGCTACCCAAGTAAACTAATCAGACCCTCTGCCAATCAGCTTAGACCCCGTCTCAAACCCGGAAATACACTATTAAGTAATTGATTTGCTGCAGGTGTAACGTCACTTTTACTTCATGCTTCCTAGCCTTAGAGGCATTTCGGCTAAACGGTCAATGCAAAGGAAAAACACACAATGAATTTTCTGGAGCAGTGTCAGGGTGGCACCAGAGTCCCTGGGCTATTCAGGGGAAACCAGCTCCATTAGACATCGTTTAATTTGATCCACTACCATTACGACAGATATTTGAACACATTGCTGTTTCTATTTGAGATTGAATTGACTCCACTGTTACTTGTGCGTCTACAGGACAGACATGTATTTGGCATTAATATAGGCCTCGGTATATATAAAAAAGCAAAACCTAATAAAATGGTAAATGCTGATAAGTGGCATTTGGCATAAAAAGACGAGGATCCAAATTCAGACAGTGATTTCTTTTAGTAAAGGAATAATAGGCTTGTCTGCACTTTACAATTAAGATCTGCGTGTGAATTCAGAAATTCCATACAAATATGTCTATGACAGCAGAAGTTGCAACACGTCACCCAGCTACTCCAAGTAGCGCAACACACAGGCTGCACTTAACCTATATAGCATTACTCATTTTAAAGTTACACCTCGGCCCTATGCTATTTTAACTTTATATCGAAGAAGCCGTCCCTGCAATAACCTAGGCATATTTCTATTACACCATGTTTTTTTAAAAACATTAATATCCTTGTTAAAATGCAAGTTTTGATAAAGAGCTCGGAAAAATTAAAAAAATATAAATTCTGTTTAATGCAGCCATTATTTCAATAACTATTCTGCAATTCTGTATATAAAACAGTGTAGGCTAGTCCGATATATCCAACATGATAACGTTTTTACTTTAGATGCAGTAACATAACCGACAACTATGCGGACCCCACGTTTTCAGCACTCTACCAGGGCCTATACATCTACACACAAGAGCAATATACACGTCCATGTCTGAAATCCTGCACGATTTTGAAATGAGCACATGTGCAGAGACATCCTATCGTAAGATATGCCAAGGCACCGCAATTCAGAGTTGGAAATCCGCCCGTCATTGGAAACATGACTGTACCACGGTTACTTTCCGGTCGCGTTTGCATGCAATAAGACAGCCCGAGACTGCAGCGAATGCATGCTCTGCCCTACACACTGTCCTCAAAGAATGGACACAGGATGAAATAGCGATTGAAATGTTTCAGTTGGATGAGCAAATGTGTAAAAAAGATCTTACCGTTTCTATAAATGAAAGTTATGGACGTCCTTTGGCAAACAATCTCTGAATGAAACACCTGGCCAATAGCTTGTAAAATGAAGAATTCCGCTCTCTTAGTTAAAACTTGGAAACATAAAAAGCAAACACAAACAAGATAAAAAATGAGGAAAATGAAATATTTATTAAATCAAAACACAGAAAATGAGTTCCTTTCAGCAAATGTATGAAACAAAAGGAAAAAGAACAGAAGAAATAAAAGGAATCAAATCATTAAAAAAGCCGGCTTCTGCCTGTCTCGCTCTTTACAGGTGCGCCACACAAATACGCGACATCACTGAGTGGAAACCAACGCGAGGAGGAGGTTGTCTTTAAAAGGAAGATAGTCCTGCCGGCAAATATATAGGGCCGTATCACAGCATGCCTATACCTCTCCGCTCTCTCCGTTTCATCCATTCAACCTACACACGAACACGCATTGGACGCGGAAGTATACCCGGAGAAGCTCCATCCACCGCTTATGCACACAGAAGCTCTCGAATGCTATTGGCTCCAACGCGGTCCTCGTTGAGCGCAGCCGTCTCTCCAAACCTCAAGATGCCATTCGTCCTCGCCCCAGTCACTCAAAGATTTTTTTTCTTCTCCTAAATACGGCATTTAAAGTCAAACATCGACTTGCCGAGACACGCACAGTGCAAGCAGGCGGGAATAACACCGCGGCTTCAGAGTATTCCGCTTTTTTTTTGTGCCACAAATGTGTTTCACGCCACATCACCACCATGTCACCATCATCCAAGAAAAGGAAGAAATAAAAACTATACTTATGTATTCATATGTGTGCAGATTTCACGTTCAATGAGGCGTTTCCTTTTGACTGTTTTATTCCACTTAAGCCCTCACATAAGACAATAAAACCGCTCCGAATTATCATCCTAATGGGCCAAATGCGCTCTTCATCAACCGCGATTTATTTTTTTGCTCCACCATGCCCCCCCTCACTGTCTGCGCCATTTCTACACTCTCACATCATCATTTGTCAGGACCAGGTATCTGAAAATCAGCGCCTGGTTTTGCAACACCGTTTGCATCGGTGCTGGAGGCAAATCCTCCGCAGCAGCTTTCAGCACCACGGACAGCGCAGGTCTCCAGTACAGTAACTGTGCAGCAGCCTGCATGCTTCCACGTGCCCGCCTCAGACACTTCCAGTCAATTGTCAGCCCTCAATACCCGACCTATAGGCTAGAGACAAAGGTGGGCGTTCATGTTGGGCTCCCCTGGCACATTTTAAACAACAGAAAACACTTGCCTTAAGCCTTACTTGTAGTAACATCACAGCATGTGAGAGTAGCACACAATGCACATTTTTACACTTTAAAGCAGGAGCGGAAGCAGGCTTATCCCAGCAACATCTTTTGTCGACTGTCAGAGGGTGGAGCAACAGTTAGGCTGGCATGGGTACAAGTGAAAAGGAAGATCGGTGCTTCCACACAAATAAGCCTGAACAGTAGCAAAAGGCTATAAGCTCGTAGGCTCACTGCCGAAAACCGTAGGACCTGTAACAGAGTAAATCCAGCAATGCATTAATAACTTTATATATCAAATGCAAATTATTCTAAGTTAAGATATTTTCAATTATAAACTGGTGTGAGCATTCTGAAGTCACAGCATGAATGATGTCCCTCAAGCCTCAGTAGGGAGTAAAGGAAATGAAAACAAAGTAGTGCACTATTAACATGTGTGATCTCTAAGGATATTAAGCGAGTTTCCTGTTCCAGTCTGCGCGGTTATGTTGAAGTACAGTTTCTGGCTGAGACTACTTGAAATTTGCATGACAAAACTCAAACATTTTACGGTTAAAAAAAAATCAAAATCAGTCTTCTGAAAGGTTTTTTCCAGGATTTACATCTTGATGACAGCATATGTTTAATTCCTGCTGCTCTAGTTTCTGGTTTTGGGGAAGTTATTCATGCCCACAAATATCAATTAGATGATTAGCATTTAGATAGCACATAAGAATTCATAGAATGAAAGAGAACATGGACCTATTGCCCCCATCCTTTAATGGTGATTTCTGAAAGTGTGTCTCAAAAGAATGTCAGGAAGACTTACTGTGTAGGAAGATTATATTTGAAAGATCAGACACATGGAGGGCTCAATATATCAGGATAAATCAGTAACTCTCTGCGACTTGTTTCCAGGAATAGAATTGGAGGCAGAAAATTAACACCTAATAAAGGGTCAATTGAACAAACTGACAAATCAACCCTTTCACTTCAGGTACTGCTGAGCCTCTTCCTAAAGTCTGACTTACATTAAACTAAATCCACAGAGACCGTATCACAGTCTAGCAGTCAATAATTGTGGCTTGGGGTTGAACAAATACAAAAAACTCTCAGAACGCGTATTAAATATTATGCTACTCTGGAGATTTCCCAGCGTGGCAGCCAAGGCAACAAGCATTAGAGGATCTTACCAGACTCCTGTAGCTTTGGTCCGGCACCATCTCCCTGTCGGGCCCTCACAGCATGCTCCTGGCCAGCTACACCACACCCAAGGAGCTGCAAGAAAACAACCATCTTGATTCCACCGAGGAGACAAAGAAGCACAGTGCAGCGTGGGAGAATGGATATCTTTGTCTCAGCTATAGTTCCATGTAGAAGCACCATCAAAGTGGTCCAATGAAAGATTAATTAGTGCAGGAAAAGTAATAATTAGAATGCATCAAACATTAAAAAAGGGGATTTAGCAGGTTCAGGAAGCTTAAATACTCCTCACAGTGACGAACAAGTAACGGTTCACTGCTGCCTTCTTCGTCTGCCTTTTCTTGTGGATTTGACAGTTGCTTGCTAGCACATTGCTACTCCCACTCTACATACAGTCTTCAACCAGCAGTTTGTAGCTAGTATGCATTGATTACATATTCAAAGCTAATAAGAGGCACATCACTGCAAGTAGGGAAAAATGCATTTTTTATTTCTTCTTTGTTGCTCGGATCAATTCAACTTCCTGTCCCCTTACTCACAATAGCACTTGCTGGTGTGGACAACAGTTTCCTGACCACACCCATGGCGGACTGTGCCGGGGGTGTGGCCTTAAAGGAATCACATTAAAACTCCATCACATAATGAAAAAGGCAAACCTAAATTATATTATTACTTACAGCAGTGTAAAGAAGTTAAAACGTACTCAAAGCAAGAGTTAAGTACAGAATGATCTTTATACACGGAATCAGTTAAAAGACAATAATTCAAGGGGATTTTGGTTACAAGAACCTAATATTCCTCTGGGAGTTACAATTATGTCACGCTGATGTGCTTACTGGCCACGGGCTAAAAGGTTCACCGGGGACTCTTGACTGTAAAGCAATATAGCGCTAATGGAGAGAAATCCCGAGCATCCAAACCTGACTGCGGATCATATAGCCATCTATATTTCAGGGCCACAAATATGAACAAATGGGTAATATATACACCCCCTTGGAGGGAATGTAGATCAATGCCGGGGGTCGTTCACATAACAGATCTCTGTAATTTGGAGCGCCACGGTCTCAAACCATCCGGACAATAGGGATCGGGAGCATTCATTTGACTGCACGACAGTGACTATAGGCGCAGACTCCTCACAGTTCTTCTGCCTGATTGACACATGTGGTACACAAGGGGTCGAATAAGAAGAACAAAAAGTCACGTTTAGTTGTGGAAACTACATTTATCCAAATACTGTCTGACTGATCCAGTGGGTCCCGCCTCCTGCTATTACATGTCAAGGGTTAGAGCCAATCCCTGCACACTTACAGGCAACCTGTGAGGTTGACAGGCCAGCATTTTATCAGACACAGGCGTTCTGGCTCTCCAATAGAGTCCAGCAAAGGGACTAAGACGTCAATAGTGGTTCCTTTGAGACATTAACGCTCCCCGTGCTCGGGCCCCTTGTGTGACAATGGTCTCGGTGTTGCGTGGAGGTGATTATTAATGCTCCCTGCCGGGACTGGACAAAATATGTCGATCGGAGCTTCCTGAAAGGCTGTAAAAGAGGGTAATAAGCAAAACTGCAGTAAAATATCTCTTTGAACGCCTTTTCATCTTCTAGCCCAAGGATTGCTATGATCAGACAGAAGTGTACAGGCAGGCGCTCTCTTAGGGGGAAAAACTACAGCTTTGCTCAATTATTTCTGAGCATATGTTTTTTTTACATCTCCATTTCATTTAAATTAAAACGAAAAGGGTCACGCAGCCCTTTGAAATTACACCCATGTTGCACACCTGGCTTGAGCACATTTCGTTTAACACAATACGAACCGATCTAACCACATTTGTGAAGTCACTGGAGTGAAATATCTGAGTTTATGTACCCAAATGAGGTTTAAACTCCGCTACATATCTGTTGGCCATTCTGAAGCCGACACTATATTTGCATGTAAACGTAATTTGTTTCTAACGGCTTGAATCACTTCGTATGAATCCTTTTATGAGAGTGTCATCAGTTAAATGAAAAACTGAGAACTTCATGTGAATTAGTGAACTACATGATTGTCATACTAACAGGGTCTTGGTGCTTAGGAGCACACCATGTCATTAACAATCCATTGAAGCAGTAAATTAATTATTTAAAAAAGCCTACCATAAGCGATGCACCCAACAAGACCAATAGAAGGGAAGTATAGAATATAAAAACTATATAACAAAAATTAAGTTATGAAATGTAATACATATAAAACATGACAAAAACACAACCCTTATATCAGGATACAGTCAAAAACAACTCCTCCTGAACCAGTGACTCAAAACACATTTTAAACTGCTAAACAACACCAAACAGGGAATCACCTTCACATTGGTGTCAGTATGGATGGAAAACACCACTTAAAGTACCTTCAGGTAGAGAACAATGGACTAGTAACACAACAGTCACACCCTAAACCACTTCAGTCCAGTCTCAAACCTGCTGCCCTGGACCATCAAAGCACATATTCTGTCCCTTGATAGAAGCACGCTTATCATAAACACTTGCATTTTACAAGATTCTGGTAGCATTGAGCTCTGAGATCGAGTTCATGTTTTCAGGTGCTCTCTTTTGTGATACAAGCTTAGGCTTTGTTTCATTCAAAGTAACTTACTGCACATTAAACACTTTTTTCATGTAAGCATTGAAGGTGCAAAGCATAAAAAAAGAACAAACAGAAAGAACTCAAACCCAGAAGAACACGACCTCTTGTCTTCGCTCTTGTGATGCTAATGTATTGCTGTCATTTCACCTGCTTTTAAAAGCAGAAGAAAAAGCCTTAGGGGGGCTGAGATCACTACCCCTTTTTGTATATTTCCCAATGGAATTAGAGGTTGATGCTTGTGCATGATGTCATTGATTGTAGACCATCCAATATGGGTTTCCTGCTGGGAAGCTCGAGCTCCCACTGTGACTGTTAGGGCTATGTAATGGAAGACTGGGTGATGTCACTGCAGGAGCACAGGGACCATAGAGACAACAATTACATGTGACGTGGCAGCAGATGATACCGCTAGACAAATTAATATGGGATCCCGGACAAATGTGCTTGATTCTAAATGAATTATTGTGTGTATTTAATGGTTTTACATTGCCTTATGTCAAAATGTGTGCCAAAAGTAGGGTGCACTGGGAGTTTTGCAACTATATATTGTTTGTTTTTTATGATATTTAACCAATTCAAGTATTCTTCGCAGGCCACAGACATAGTAGGAACACCTAGACAAAACAATGAGGCTAGAGGGAGCATTATCAAATGTATCAAATCCGTCAGAAACCATTTGAAAGAACAGCTGTGAATAGTATTTCCTTTTTGCAACAATCATGACAAATCTACGCATGCAGTCAAATGAATCATTTTGATGAAAGAAACTTAAGGTTTATTGGAATTTATTTTTTCCTTTACCTCTCAGACAAACCAAATCAACAGCAGTCACTTTGTCTACTGAACAAAAATGGGACTTTTATTGAAAAGCTGCTCCAACGTGATTAAAAAAAAAAAGAAGAAGCCCTTTAAGCAACAGAAACCAAATAAAACCTGAAAACATTTTCTTTCATCTCGTTCCTTGGGGAAATACTGCTTGCGGTAGAACAGAGCGAGGTTTCGGATCTCTGAGAAAATAGGCCATGAAATCTCAATTAGATGTGTCAAGATCCTGGGAAATTTCAATGCCTTTTTTTTTTTTCTCTGGGAGAGAATGAGGAGCGCTTGACCACCCAGTTCTTCATTCTCCCCCTGAAATAGCCTATTCCTAAATAGTGTGATTGGAGAGCGGGATGGACAGCGTGGGCCTATCTCTTTTGGGGGATGCAGGGGGGAGGGAAGAGGGGAGAGCAGGTGCAGGGGGAGACGATGATCGATTTGGTTGTCCGCAGATAAAATAAGAAATCAAGAGGGTTTATGTGGCACCACTCCCTGGCAGGCCTTCACAGAGTCCAGGAGATTAGAAAGCGAAGTTCTCAGAAAACAGACAAAGGGCATCATTAAACAGCCAGTATAGACTGCTCACACTTTGTTTCTTAAGTGGAATTTGATCTTTGGCTCCCTTTTAAACCCAAATGTCTGAGAAGAAGGGGGGAGTTTCTGGGCTCGTGTTTGATTGAAAGCCAATTGTCTCTGCCTTCAGCCTCTGGCACAAGTCTTTACACAAGAAATGCACTGACTTTTGAGAAAATAAGCTCTTTGATCAGCCGCAGTTCCTTCTCTGCGTCTCCAGTACCTATTCCGTTTTCTGCAGTACATACTCATCAGAGCAGTGACGCTTTAGCACATTGTGTCTTAATTGATGACACAGGCTAGTGTTGCTTCTTCAAGAGCATCATAGTGTGTTCACTTGGGGTCGAACTGTGCAAAGTAACGACTTTATTTCAGCTCAGAAAACAATTCTTTGTCAATTAAGCACAAACTATTAAAAGGGTATGTATTCGCAGCTTCCCACCGGGCCAACAAAACACATGTGCATTTTTCAATCTGTGCTTTTAAAACTCATGTTTGCCTGCCACATACTCCACAGGCCGCCCTCATGTCACTTCCCCAACTAATCAATTACTGTGCGAAAATCAATCCAGGAAAATCAGCGACACATCGGAGCTCAGAGGGTGTTTCACTTTCATTTTATTGGAGCATAAAAACATGAAAGCCCTGTTGCAGTGCAGGCACATGCATGATTGGATTTGGTTATTGTCAGCCAAGACCTATTTCCACCTTCGCATGCTATTGTTGTGGTGTTTGGTCATTGTCATGTGAAAGCCTTCTACTGTAGCTCCAAAATGTCAGCTTTCCAAAAAAAACAACAACAAATAGCCTTTTGTGTTTCTTACACAAAAGCCATGAATGTATCAACAACGTTCTGAAAGGACCCAGTGGTCTCAAAGTAAACAAGTTCTCAACTACTGTAGTCAAGTACAAATTTAAGGCCCTTTTTTACTGCACGATATTTCAAAAGGGAGATATTGTACCGTAACATTTACTTTATGCTACTTTACAAATGACTATGTTATATGCAAAATATACAATAAGCTTGTAAAATATGAAGCAAATGGTTTGTCATTTAATCAAAAATGTACACGGACCCTGTACCTTCACATTGTTAAGCCTTCCCCTTCGAAGTACAAATGGTATTATGAAGCAGGCCGTGGCTAGCTAGTTAGTTAGCTCATGTGAGTAGATATCTCTGCAATGCAACACAGAGACAAAACATCAACACTGTAACCTCTTCACACTATTGTCATCATCATCATCAGTCATGTCTGTGTCCACCTGAACACAAGTCCAATATTCAATCTTCTTTTTGCTTTGTTCTGGTTCTTTAGCGGCTAAATGCTCCACCGTATTCACCAGCTAGTGGCTAACGGTGTTTCTTTGAGTACAGAGAGTGAACCCAAACAGTAAAGGTGTGTGGCGGCAGCTAAACAATGAGTGCAAAGTTACTATAAAGCTCTGGAAAGCTTTCTTATTCACATTCTGGCTGTTATGTGAAAACAGGTGACGACTGACCCCACTGGAGTGGCAAAGAAATGCAAAACTCACATCTTATTTGTCTTAGACAGAATTATTTTGAAATCCCAAACGCCTCGTTATATCTCAAGGTGTTGCTGACCTTTTATTTCAAAAGTGCCACACAATTCTAATTTATTATTCATTAGCCAAATCAAAAGGCAGCCAGGCCTTCGCCGGACTAAACATGAGGAGCCAACAATTTTCTCAAATTAAAAAATAAGGATTTCATTAGGAGGCGAAGAGCGGGGGATGAATGTTATACAGTCAAACAAACAGGTGATGGGATGATTAATTATTCAGCCATGGCAGTTTGCTGAGATAATGGCTTCTCCGCCCTGATGAATTTAACTAAAGAGAAACACGTTGGATCCTATTTCGGTTCACCATCTGAGGTATGATTCAGCTCTGTGGTGTCACATTAGTGCATCACTACAGTTAATTGCTTTCACCCAAAGAAATATTTGTACAAATTAGACCGCCCAGCTTTACTGAGAAGATGAATTGAGCATGTAGGTCGTTGATTATAGCAAAGTGATGTATTGTGATGTGATTCAAAAATGCCCCCACAGAGGACAAAGAGGATTTGCTCACTCATTGAGAACTACTTTGGTCCGAGGCCTTGAAGAAAACAGCCTATATGTTTACAGTCCTTCTTTCACAGTAAATACAGAGAATCAAAAGAGAGCAGTTGCAATAGATGTTGATCTGAGGGAAAGACGAAACACAAGCTTTCCTTCTCTCAGATCAGCTCCACTTAAGTTGTAATAGAGCACAAACAAGTTTTCCCCCAAAACACTGTCGAGCGTGTCCACGTTGAACACGTTATCGGATTCTCTGTATAAAAGTACCTTTTTGTATCGGTTAGTGTTTGATTTTTTTTTCAAGACAAAGTTACCCTGGGAGGCGCGAATTAAGGCAAAGACGGATCCACCGCAGTAGAAAAACCTAACGTCACTAGTTTATCCTGTTAGCATGCTAACATTTACTAATTAGCACAAAACGTACCATGCACAGTTGACACTCGTATGTCGGTTGCAAACCCAATTTTTGAGCCGGTGTTGAATCATCAACACTGTTATAATGTATCCTCTGGGGACCACGAACGCCTGCACAAAATGCAATGTATCCATCTTACAGTATATTGGCAGAGATGACGGACTTACCGACTCACATTGCCAATGTCTAGAGCCATGTGGCTAGCTTACAGAGATGCCAGGGAAGCAGCTCTACTGAAAACATATCAAAAAGTTTCAGGGATCCGTCATTGTGAAGAGCTTTGTGGGTCAGAGATCCAGAGATGTCTGTCAGAATGTGAACGAAGAAGACAAAAATCCATTTCGATTACAGTCTGAAAATGGAACATCCAAGAAGAGGATAATCTCGAGCACCTATTCCGGGGCTGCAGGCTCTGATCATATGGGCCCGCGTGTGATTACAGGAAGCTCAATTAACGTAGACCCAGGGGACAGTTCAATCACAGAGACAAACATTCCCTCAACATAGCTTACGTGACCTGCAACCAATGGTCCATCTTAGCTCCATTGATTGAGTTCAACAGGTTTGGGATGGTGGGCCTGGCAGACATCCGCTTGAAACTTAGAGATAAGTCAGAACCTGGAAAGAAAGAGTAGTTTCGGTGGAGGAGTTGTTTTCAGTGAACAACTATTTCCAAGCACTGAAATAAGGAAAAAGGAGGGAATGAAAGGAGGGCAGACAGGACAGAAGATATTTATGAGAGTCTTAACCACCCAGCCAGTCGTGTTGAGCCCAGTGCCAAGGCCTCCAAATACAAGCTTATGCTCTGATTTTACACCCGGAGCAGCTGTGTATTTGCAATTTTCCACCGACACGGTCTCATGTATGTTCTCATATCTATCCTCCATTGTCATGCAAAGTTAAATATACCTGCCTTTGCAGAGAAAAAAGGATGAATAGTCTACAGAGACTGGCATCACAAATCCGTTTGATACAAGTGTTTTTGGCAGATCACACATAGGTCTCGTGCATTACTCCCTTCCTTTACCATTTCAAAGCGCTACAATCTGGGACTTTTGCAGCCAAGATATCTCATTTAAAATGGAACCATAATTGAATCTGAGATCACGCGCTCACGGATACAGTGCATGTTCCCTTGACACAGGCATATCAGAAGCATCCCGCGTTTCAAAGTGGCTTTCATGCGATTTCCACGAAAATAGGGCTAATACGGTGTGCTTAGGCAGATCACAATGGGCATAATCCCGTGTTTGGAAGACTACCTCCCAGTGGCGCACAAATAATGAAGAACCCTCGGTCTCCAACAGATGAAACGCTTCAGTCGCTCTGATTTGTTGTGACTGAAGCTGAGATTGAACGGTAAAAAATGTGACAACCACAAAAAAAAGGACAATTGTCTTCGTCTTTGCCTCTTTTATACTGTATGTGCATCGTTCGTGGGCAGCAGGAGACGACATAAACTGAAGCTGCAGAGGAGACAGACTTGCATCTTGAAATAGAAATGTTGCAGACAGAGTCCCTTTATATGGAAAAAAAAAGTAACAGTGGCTACATTCAATCTTTCTGTGCCTACGTAATGGCTAATTTGAATAAAGATTTTTTTTTATGTACTATAGTATCTGATCCTTTGTTGCCATTGGTAACCTCCTTTTATACAATCCCTTGCTGCCCACTAAAGCAAATCTTAAATCACAACGCTCATATTTTAAGCTATGCTTTACACGTTGTAATTTAGAGCTGGCTGGCACATTGCTCGAGCTCTTTACAGCCTCTGCCCTCCTGGGACAAAAAGACAGGCTTTTTTTTTTTTGAGCAAATCAAAATCAATAGCTATCTAAAGGGGGCGAATCTCACAACATCAATCTTCAGGATCCGCCAGTGATTCTCACTGTAATTAATCAATGCTTTAAACCGGGGACAGAAATGTGCCAATTAATCTTTAATTCTCTAATGGAACATACACACAGTGAGGCTAGGTTACACTGGCTCAGAGCTTATTCAATACAAGTCTAATGAGCTCTATTATGAGTCCTTTCGAAGCAGCAGAGTGTGCAGGAAGAGGGCCCATGAAGTGGAGGGCACAAGTCATTATGCTCAACATTTTTGTCCAATTGTGAGAGAGGATGATTTCAATAACAATGGCTCAGCTGGTCCCCATGGAGATTATTTGTCCCTAAAAAAACCCCCCCAAAAAAAGCACTCAAGCTTAAAGATCACCATATGTCCCCATGGCATTCGATGAACTTCAGATGAACTTCATCACGGTGTTTAAAGTTCTCCATGATTTAGTGTTTTCCAGGTTTTTTCCGGCACACGTGTCGGCCAAACGAAGCCGCGGACGAGACGAGACGCGCAGTTCACTCTGCATTTGTGTAAGCTTTATCAGACAGGTGAATCCGCCGTGGCACCTACTCAGCGAGAGCCTGAACAAAAACACTACAGAAGTGAAATCAGTCAAGCCTGTCGCATTGACCTACTTGACAGAGGCGTGTGAGCTGAACAGTGAGAGCATGAGAAGTCACTGTCTGTCTTTTTCTTCCTCACTGTCTCCTCTCCCCTCTGTTTTTCCCCCCGTTTCATGTTTCTGCTGCTTTTTTGTATATCACAACATGTACCGACGCAAACAGAGACTAAATATAGGCATTACCATAAAAGGACAAAGTGGCATTTCACTTTGAATACAAATCAATTTAATGAGTCTAAATAAATATCACAAGCTCTTATTTTGTGTATTGAGGAATCAAATTAGAAGCGTTTAGGTTGAAAGAAAAACTCTCGGAGACGACATCAGTGACAAGGATGAAAAAGAAGAAAAAGTTGCCAAGGGCACCACTGAAAGCAAGTTGGTAAACACGATGCCGTGCCGTGGTACCAACTTTTACACCTCGGCTATCTTATTTTGAAATCTTACAGTAAACACACACCTTGTGTTGACTTCACTGCATACTGACGGTAGTTAAAGCTCGGCTGGTTCAAGTAAGAAAGATGAAGTGACTTGACCTGATCAACAGTCAGACTTGAAATATCCAGACAGAAATAATAGCTCATAAGCCCCTGCTGTCACTCATTATATGGTTGCCACGGTAACTGTTGATAAGGCTAAAAGCCCTATTAAAACGCATTTCAGCTGAGAAGTTGTTGTTTTTCTCTTTCGTGGCTATACCTGGATGAGCGTGTGACACAGTTTGCGGAGTGATTTCTCGGTCTCTGCGATGTGCGAGTGAATAAGTGTTGAGGAAGAGGAGGTGGGAGTTGAATCCTACAGCTTGTTTGCATTTCATGCTACTTTAGGACTTCTCACTGTCGCACTGACATTTCGGAATTTCACACAAGCGTGATCCAACAGGCAACTTTTGCACAACACCAAAGTGTGTTTGCAGCTAATTTGAAAATAAATAGTTTTCTTTCATTCTGTCATAATGTAACCAGAGAGCCTTTGCCTGGTTGTACACTTCAATTAACAGATGGACAGTTTTTGGGAAACAGTTTTTTAGGAGTGAGATGAGAAGATTGTTCTTTGAAACAACATGTTAATCATTGAGCTTTAGAGCGATCAAACTCTGGACAACACCAGGCTAGAGGAAGCCTTAATGCTAGCCTAAACATGGTCCGACTACAGCTCTGTATGACGCAAAAGTCTGTGTTAATTACGGAGCAGGTGTCGGGACGTTTAGCCTAGCTTAGCATTAAAACAAACGGGCAGCTGGAAACTGCTAGCCCTGACAACACATTTTGGATGCAATGCACAGTACATTAGCCTTGTCGTCATAGTAAGGTTGCCATGTTTTGTGGCATCACGTACCAAGACCAGAACCTGTCACTGTTCTTATTCCTAACTGACCACATCTGGCAACACGTGCCATAGCTGGAAATGCCCTTTAATTTGTTTAATTCTCTTTTCTCTTAGGTTTATTAGGTTAGTTGTAGGTGTTATTTTTGAACTTTGGACAGGGACAGGCTAGTTGTTTCCCCCTGCTTTCCGTTTTTATGCTATGCTAGGCTAATCTGGTCCTGGCTACAGGTCTGTACTCGATTCAGAGACATGAGATTCTCATGAATCTTCGTCTTGGAAGTTAAAGCAAATAAGTGTATTTCCCAAAATGTTGAACTGCTTCCTTCACAGGAATCCACAAAAGACAAAGAATCCCTCCCAGACTGACTGGGTAAAGAAAAAGAATATTCTGGCCTTCCACACACACCATGTAGAGAGGAAGTCAATCCTCACATTGTTCACTACAAACTCAACATTTCACTCGTTTTATTCTCTGTCATGGCAGCTACTCCCGACACGGGGGAACAGTTTAGAATCAAACTGCCAGGAGTCGACAGCTCTGGTGTTTAGGGAGGGAGGGGGAGAGAGAGAGAGAGAGAGAGAGAGAGAGAGAGTGAGCAAGCTTTGGAGGAAGAAATGTGGAGGCACAACAGGTAGCTCTGTCAAACTCCAGGGGTCTGCCTTGCTGATCCCTGCCTCTCATTAGAACAGAGGGATGACACACAGGCAGTGTAGGAAGAAGGGAGGATTCTGGGAATGAGGCAGAGGAGGAGGAAGAGGAGGAGGAGGCAAGAAACAAGCGAGGAAGAGGGAGGGCAAAGTGGGCTCCTAAAAAGCCCTTCCGCTGACAGGTTTGGTGTAGCTGAGATATGTTTTCAGGGAATGGCGCCGGTAAAACAAAGCTTCATGAGAGGAAGGTTGGGTGTGTGAAAGACAAGTAATTGGACGCTGCGGCATGACAGGCTGCCGGGTGAATCCCCCTGACCCGCTGACTCACTGGCAGGGCTGCTTCTGGAGGTAACTGGAACTGCAGGGTGAGCTCGGGGAGACGCCGCCACCCCCGCAGTTTGAAAACAACAAGTCTCCGTGGGTGTAAGGAGAACGAACAAACAGGAACCCTCCTCCTCCAAATATGTATGGAGCCACGGCAAACACGCACACAACCGCGGCGATGGTGGGAGTGTGCAAGTCTCACCTTACAAAACTCCACATTTGACAGTTTTTTGAAAAGGTGGGAGGGGTGGGGTGGGCGCACAAGGCACAATCTGTACGCGTGGGGAAATACCAATAAACAGCGGCTGGCACGGAAGCACTGTCATCAAATGCGGAGACGGTGTGAGAGGCTGTCAAACACCAGGTACTGTACCGGAGTCCTGCTGTCTGCAACGACAGAGTTTCACGCTCCGGCAAACATGCGAGGACCACCATGACACGGAGTATAGACACACAAGAGAGAGAGAGCCGGTGAAGCGCAAAAAAAAAAATAGATCTTGACGCGTATCCGAGAGAAACAAAATGGCCTCCTGTCAAGCGAGGTCAGAGGGACGAGGCTGGCCGCGAGCCTCAAACTCAAAGAAAACTCGGTAATCCGAGCCCACGTGGAACCCCTTTTTTTTCCCTACCATTCTGCAAACGATGGCAGCAGTGTGGACAACATGAGAGTGAGTCACGGCCGCGTGTGTTTAACAGCAAGGTGTTTTCACACAGTTCCCCGACGCAATAAAACCTGAAGATAACACGCGAGCGGAAAAGACTTTCGCCGCTGCTTGTTTGCCAGGCTCTGAAACCAAGAACATACAAAGAAAGGAGAAAAATGGAAAACACGGCTATTAATTATTGAACGCCTGACCGACCAACCAACCCCCCGAACAAAATAAAGTGGAAAAAAAACAACTAAATGCTGCGTCTAGACACAACATTGTATTACTAACGCTTGAGTTGTTGATGTACCAGCACTCAAGTATTTACATATTTGTTCAGCTAGATGAACACTCTGATTAAAGTGGCTGGCTCCCATGTGTTTGAGTAAGCATTTCGGACTTTCCTTAATTACTGTAAGTCAAAAATACTTTCAAAATGACAGACTTTTTGTTTTTGTTCAGGTTTTCAAACTACTTTACCTTTTGCTCGTATGATACATCAATACAAAATCAGACTATAATGTGAATTCAAGCATTTTAACACGCACACGTTTTTAATTCACTATCCTTAGAGCCTTGCAATGAATTAGGACAAAAAGTAAATGACATTGTTGAATTGCCTGTCAGCTTTAAAAGGTACTGGGCTCCACACATGTTTTAAGACTTAATGCAAAATATCTTTGTTTTTTTGACACGTGAAGTTCAATAAACCACTCTTACTCACACGAGTGGGGGTATTTACTGACAACACGTTAAAATCTATTACGTTTGTGTTTCGCACAGACCTATTTTAGACATCTAACCAAAAACCTAATTAAAAAAAAAAAACTGTTGACGTTGAGACGAGGTAATCGCCGGAGGTGCAAAATTGCTAACTAATTGCCGTGTTTTAGGAGAAACTCCTGCAGCACTCTAAAAGGTTTAACGCATTTCCCAGTACGTATTGATGACAAATCAAACTCTGCAAAGAACCATTGATCCGAAACATCTTATCAAAATATTCTAAAGTCAACTTTGTCTTTTTTTTTTGCTTCCTTGTGGCTTTTCAGTGATGATACTTTGATTTAGCTCCTGTGAAGCTGACGACACTGACTGGGGTATAGTGGGATTACTGAGCTCCTGAGAGACGTCTCCATATCACGGCGCTTCCTGCTGGAGAGGAAGAAAGACAGCGCTGAGGGGGAAAGAGGGATTTGTGGTGCTGGTGTGAGAGTGGAAGGGGGGGGGGGGGGGGGGGGTAATGACAACCCATAACAATTTCAATGCCCCCCACACCCCACCCTTTTTAGTAAGGCACTCAATTATTGATACATTTATGGTCTGTCCAAGAAAGCTGCACAGTTAGGCCAGCAGGACGTTGTGGGGTTACTAGCCTAAAAACAACACCGAAACCCCCAACGACGTCTCTCTGTTTCTATCTGTCATACTTGTCAACCCTCCAAATGAACAAGGGAGCAGCGACACACACACACACACATCCTGGTGGGAGCAATAACATTTGAATGTCAGAAAATAATTCTTGCAGTAATATTTTCTAATATTAGAGCCACTGCAAAGGCCACGAATGGCCATGGGGGGAAATGAAATGACTTACTGCTTTTCGCTCGTGACAGTTCGTAATTCCATTTCCAATATCTTTCCCTTTAAAAGTTTAAGGTCGCTCTTGATGTACTTGGCGTGTCTCGTATACATCTCTTGAAACACCAGTCCTCCTTCGTTTTGTGTTTTCCCTCGTCTTTCAGCGAGATGACATGTGACAGCTAAAGTGAAATCTCCTTTATTATCTGCCTGCCATCTTGTGGCCCCGCATAATCACCCTGAATGAGCTGTAATTACACGTCCCCCTGAAAAGGGTATCGGACGCACGGCTTTATTGAGAATGATGAACCAATGAACACCAACTTAAACAGCACACCCTCTGCTCCTGCCTCCTCGTGCGGAGGGGGGAAACCGATTTTTAAAATGTCCACGGATGGTGTTCTCAGGCAGCAAGTTTCAGGGCACATCAATGCAAGTCCTTATCGTACCAAGTACAACAACTTCCACTCATCCATGAGGCAAACAGAGAAGCTCCCAGAGGAGCCATGTTGTCGAATTGCTAAGCAGGAATTCCATCCCAAAATGAAACATCTGGATGCGCAAAATCATTATCAGTCGTTTTTTTGAAAAGAGAAAAGGAAATGTCCAGTTTCCCCCGAACATGGGTCAATGTAATTACTGGCTATGTGGTTCGTGCTGGATTCTAATTGGAAACAGAGCGGCTGTATTCCGGCTGCCTGGATATGACACTTGTAATATATGGCAATCCACCCACTCGCTTTGAGATCACACCATGGCTCAACCAACGTTGAGATAGTTTTCCAAGTTGCTTGGGCACGCTGAATGACCAATTTGCAGCAGCAACAAGTTCAAGCAACTGCCTGTGGATTTCATTTCCCCCTTCTTTCTGTGTATTACATGAATTTGTTTTGTATTTGCAATTTAAACAGCCTTTTTTTTCTGCTCATGCAAAAAAAGCATTCTTTCACTGCAGATTAACAGCCTGAATATCCGGATTCTTTTTTTTTTTTTTTTCATCATTACGAAAAGTCATGGTTTTAAATAAATTCACAACGTGCGGAATAAAACAGTGGGGATGCGCAGCGGCATAGAAATCAGTCGGCTGAGGAGAGAAAGCATGAATGGGAGGCGCAGACACACGTGCCCTCAAGACGAGTGATCTTTCACTGGATGCTGACACTTGCCAATTACAAACCACCCACATCCCACTTGTTTTTAAGAGTAATTAATCAGGCCCAGTGTGGATTCCAGGAGGGTCTTGGGAGATGAGAGAAATCTGCCACAGGTCAGCCAGCTCAGTGGAGGGTTTAGTGTTTAGAGGGGCCCTGTCCATTCAACTCTGTGCTCGAAATGTGTGGGCTGCATTGAAGTGGAGTAATGGAGTGAAGGTTAGGCACGCTTAACGCCCCCGGGGTGAGCCACGATCATCATCAGACAAGAACCAGAGAGGGAGAACAACACACACAATCACTGGGAGGGCTTTCCTCTCCTTTTACATGCTGCTACTACACTGCGGACGACGGATTAAATAAGGCGAAGAGGGGTGGAGGGGGGAAAAGATCTAGGTTCACAGGGAAAACTTCATGCTGCGTAATAGATATGAAATATTTCTGACACATTTTAATAGGTGGGAAAATTCAGCTCTGGACCATATGGCGTTCTGCTGATGAGAGCAAAAGTAAAGGTGTGACCCAGTGAGGCTGTTATCACTGGTGAAAATGAGCTATGGTGACTGAAAACAGTTGTCTGAACTGAAGCCTCGCACTGTTTATAAATTGGGGACTTCCACGGCTGAATGAGAAAGGAGTATAACGACGGGATTTAGGAGTTTAACTACACTTTTTTGGGATGGAAAAAACGGATTTCAGTGTGAAAAACCTTTCCATGTGATCAGCCGATGAAGATCAAACTTGGATTGAATCGCCGTGGGTCTCCGCGTAGCTACTGCTTTCCCCATTTAGCGTCAATTTATCGATCTGATACCAACATGTCCAACATCGATTTTTAACATTCATGGCCGAGGCTGCCAAAATTCAAATGACAACATTTAATAAAAGGAACTGGACCCAAACAAATACAATTGTAGATGAAACAAAAGTAGAAGATTCATTCAGTTGTAGTTATGCTGATTCATAAGCCACATGACTAAATGACTGAACTGTACCAGCCTGATGAGGGTGAGCAAGCTGAAAACCAATAACTTTCACTCGTATTTGAGGGGGTATTAATAAAAAATAAAAAAAAGCTGCTATGGCCTGAGCCAGGAAAGTGTAACAGCAAATACGGAGGACAGTAACAATAGTTGTGCGACTTGCCTCTGACCTGCTATCACGGCATGATAAATACCTGGTGGTGACTGTGGTCGACTGGAAACAACACTGGGGGTTTGTGGGATGATGGCTGCTTACTTCCCCAATTTGTCCCCCTTGACCCCCCCCCCCCCCCCCCAAATTCAACATGTTTACAGCATTTAAACACAGCAGGTGGTCCGGGTCGCTCTTGTACAAAGCAGGTCACAACAATGAAATCACAAGGAGCCAAAGAACATTTTCAAATCATCAGGGCGTTATTTAGTTTTCAGTGGCGGGCAAGAGAAATGCTCAACCCCTCTTAGTTTGCTCCTTCTTATTTCTTTTAATGGAGTTCAAGCTCAGTGCTTGTCTACTTCCAAGGTTGTGCTGGAAACCCAGAGTGGCCTGCGTGCAGGAGAAGGAGAGAGACGCATTAGCAATGTTGTGAACAATTCTTAGTCACCCATCGAAGTGCGCCATGTCCAGTAATTGTTGTTTAATTGGCAGTGAAAAGTTGTTTTCTGGTTGGACAATTTATAAAAAGGATGCTAGGAGGGACGTGACTCCACTGATCCCACTATATCCACATCTAATGCTTATGAAAAACTAAGTTAACTAATTAAGCTGTTTTCTGAAAACATAATGGAAAGCATCCCTGCCGTGTAATTGAGGATTCATTTATGAGATGAAAAAAAAAAAAAAAAAAAACGTGCTGTTTATTATCTTTCCAGGTTTCACGTGCAGGTGCAACTAACACAGCACAGTGGAAGGAACGGACATGAATACTGTGTGATCTTAAAAGCATAGCTTGAGAGCCGTAAGAGGCGGCATGCGACGTATCTGTGTCTGTTTTTTAAAAAGTGCTAATTGTGTTTTCTGGCTCCTCTGGACGGCACAAAAGGAGTCTACTGAGATGTCCATTACGGGCTGTTAAAGAGTCGCCCTCGCTTTAGTCTCTCTGCTCAAGGCCACTGGGAAAAAAGAAAAAACGAGCAGGCATCAAAATCAAAAACGGTCATCACACTGCAAGGATCTCTCTCCAGCTCTCTTCTTTCAGCTAGTGCACTCCACCCTCTTTTATCTCTCCCTCTCTCTCTCTCTCTCTCTCTCCCTCCCTGCTTTATCAAGGCAGCGAGACCCCCTGGGAGGCTCTGATCTCCAGTGCACATCCTGAAGAATTAATGACTTCTAATGTACCAGTTAATGCAGAAAAGGCGGAACATCCATCATAACTGACAATTTAATGGCGCTTTCATAGATGGGACACTCACATCTCGCCCATTCTCCTTCACCATTTTTTCCCTTCCCCTGTCTCGATAACAGACAGACACACATGCTCATAGAAATAAAGCACATGTATAACACACACACACACACACACACACACACACACACACACACACACACACACACGAGGAGGAACATTATCCTATTGACTGACTTCGTGTAAAATGTTCCTCTGGATGTTTTTAGAATGGTTTCATAGGAAGTATTAAATCCTAACTGGTAATCCTTTATCATAAAAAGGTACACAAAATCTAGACTAGTTACCAGTAAACGGGAACAAATCAGGAACTGACTAACATTAACAATAATACTGTGTTACTTGAGAACATACTGCTAGATGCTACATGAATGAACCAAAGTGATTAGTTCCTACATATGTAATTCATACTGAACACTTTCTTGATGAATTTTCTTTAATTAATTGCGAATCAGCTGCTTAATAGCCCATAACCACTAATTAATCATGACTTTTCCTACATATCAGTTATTATTTTAATATCCCCCTTTTCCAAAGCCCTGCTTCATTACTTCAGGATGACCTCACCATTACTTACAAGGAAAGAACTGAAGTGACTGCTGAGTTTTTACAGAAATGCATCCCTAGCTCATGAATAACATGCAATAGAAATATTCTCCAATATTTCTATTTGCAGTGGTGATTGTAATATGAGACAGACCTATTGATATCTTTAATTCCCCATCATTTGTTCTCAGGTTTCTGTTATTGGTCTTAATGACAGTTCCTGAAGAAATAAAGCGAAATGAACTGCCCAGCTAGTCCTGGATTCAGAATTATTCAGTAACTACTTTACAAGAAATGTGCCAATAAATTCAATAGTCGATTATATGAATTTGTTGGCAACAATTATGATTATCAACTCTTCGTTTAAGGCATTTTATAAGGAAGTAAGTAACTGCTTCCCGGTTTCAAAATGCGAGTTCAGTTAACTGAAATTAACAATATTTGGTTTTTGAATTGTCGCCCTAATCTACTTGTTAACTAAATTTGCCTTAGCTATTGATGATTGGGATTTTCGGTCACACTTTTTTTGTTTTCTTCTTATTATTTGTTTCGGTTTTCATTGCATATTATCTTTCTGTTCACCGTTAAAATTGCAAAATGTGCAATTTTAAAACAAGTTTGACATGTTATGCTTTATTCCACTGATTCTGTGCGATTTTAACAGAACAACTGCTATGTGGAAGCAAATGCAAAGGCAATCCAAAATAAAAATGAAATAAAAAACAAACAAACATATTAATCAGCAGCTCGTCCTATGTGCCAAACACTGTTCTCTTGGTAACTACCCAGGATTTAGTGTACCTTATTGTACAGACATGGCACAATATTTAAACTGATGATAAATGTCACCTTACTCTCACTGAGGCTTTTTTGATCAAGATTTACTTATACAATATATCAATCATATACAAGTGTTGTCGTTACAAATAGACATATAACGCCATACAATACAGTCCCTTCTATATAAAGATGTGGAAGATGATCCCTGGCTTACCGACTTAGGCGTCGCTATGAAGCACACCATACGGTTATTCTATCTTCCGCTGGCAGCGCTGCCTGGATGAAGAAATCAATTGGATGCTATAACATGGATACTGTAACACGTAATGCATCTTTAACCGATGTCGGAAAGTCAAAACCTGATGGAAATTCAAGCCAGAAATCTGTCTTCATAGCACAAAAGCTTTGAAACCTCCCAATTGAAATTGTCATGCTCGAAAACAGAAAAAAATAACGGCGACCAAAACGTTTCCCTTCCGACCGTGCCATTCAGCTTCCATTTGTTAACTGCTACACTAATCACACCTTGAAGCGACACGTGCGGGTATGCAGTAAACATAACAACCGCCGTGGAATAAGTTGCTGTAATGCAGCTCACTGAGCAGACTGAGAGAGGATTTTCTTGGCGGCCCGGCCACTTCGACTTGATGAAGAGGACCAATATTCCCTGGAACAGCTTGCACGGGCAGCTAATGTCCCTTTCAACACGTCTGAAATTATGTTCAGAGGATTGTCCAATCAATGGGACCGTCCAGCGATGGGAGACCGAGCCACCTTGCAGCCAACTGAGTCGGTGTTTCATAATGGTGAGCTAAATTTATTGCAGCGCCCGAATTGGTCTTTGCAGGATTTAGGTCTGGCAGGAGGAGGAGGCAGATAGTTTTCACTCTGCTATTTCCAGATAGCACAAAGATAATTGCAGTGTAGGAGACAAGAAAACAGACTACCGCCGCGGTATATTAGCTTGATAAAGAAGATGGAAGACAGCTAATGAAATTACTGGAAAGGTTGCAAACAAAAAAAAAAAAAGTCTAAACAGAAAAAGATGTAGAAGGGTTTAGATTGGTGCTGTCACACTAAAGGCTAGCACCCTTTCTATCTCTTATCTTCCTCTGCTAATGTTCACGGAGAGGAACATTCAGACAAGACACAACAGGGACAACTCTCTGCAACAACGAGTATGCGGTCTGACGTGCGGAGACCGATCCTGGCACAAGTGGATGCTGGTGTGCAGTGAAGCACAAATACTGCATGAAGGCAAATCCACGAAGGCAAATCCACGAAGGTACATCCAAACAAACTTCCCACAGTCGCACACATTTCTTGTGAAACCATACGTTTGATAAGAATGTATTTCTGTCGATTCGTATGCCGGCTAAAAGATTTTGATGCAGTAGCATTTACAGTTTCTATACTTCTGGCTTTGAGCTGAAAACCAGATTCAATAAAAAAGTGCGGACAACTGAGCCTTTAGAGGATTTTGTGTCCGTGTAAAATGTAATCCGGACAGATGTGTGGTATTTTTGTGGGGATATTGCTGCTCACAAGGCCGGGGCAGGTCAAAAGTACAAGATAAGCACGTTAGCATTGATCCGGCAGACAAGTAAGAAAATCGTTGTCATTGACCTGCAACAAAGTTCCAGATAGCCAAATACAGCAGCGAAGTGATCAGATTACTTGCCACCGTACGACCAATAACACGACCTGCAAGTCTGCCATGCGTTAAATAGGGAACATTATCACCGAGTCAATTACAGATCTGTATTTCAGCACAAGGTCTTAAGCTGCTTTAGCTTGTTGTCTTGAGGGTAAAAGCCGGCCTCTACAGTCTTTCAAATGTGGCCGAAAAGCACTGTGCATCTTGCTCGTGAGGTAAAAGTGAGTTTATAAGGAATCACAGTGAAAAATGAGAGCAAGAGTCTGCCTTCTTTTCCCCCAATTCTACCGGCTAAGTAGCAATCTGAAGTCAAATAGCCGTCGGTAAACGGTGGATTATGTTTAGCGCTAGCTCACTTAATTCCTTTATTATTTCTCAGCAAGCTCTCTGCTTCAGAAATCACAGGAAATTGATTCCATTATCTGTATCACTTCTCCTCTGTGCATAGCACCTGCATATGAAATGCAACACACCCTCCATCTCAACATCTCTGCCATTGAAGCAACATTACTATTGTCATGGCAACAAAAGCCCCTTCTCCATCGAGAGACGGCAGAACGCCGCATCCTGTTATTTTGGAGCCGGGTACACCAGTTTCGGATCTGTGCACACGTCTCCTGGTATGCTAAAGGTTGAACATCTGTCTGAACCGTAGTGGATGCAAGTCAGCATGTGCGCATGCTACACTGTTCATAGCACCCTGTGCAAACAGCACATGCCTGAGACAGATTAAATGGCAGCAAAGCAATTTTCCTGTGTCAGCTCCATGCGAGCTAAGCTGGAGGAAACTATGTTCATTAAATTTACACTTTTCTTATGTCTACTTCTTCTACATTTCCTGTACATATGCAACTTCCTCATATGGGCATGTCTGACATTTACATTGTGAAGAGACATGTGTGTACCGCACTGTGCATTCTTGCTCCACATATATAACCTTTATCTGCAGTTACTGAGCAATGCACACATTCGAGTATTTAAGACTGCTCGATAGCAAACGTGGAGGTAAACAATGCAAAGATGGAATTTATTAATGACCTTTCAAATGTTTTTTTGTGAGAGAAAACGCAACGTTAGGCCTCACACAGACACATTTTTTACTCTACAAGTTCTAAATCTAATAAAAAAACATATATTTTTGTAAGTTCACATACCTGAACACAGCTATAGATGAACAATGTTAAGTTGTTTATTCAACGATGATTGTAACGCAGTGAAATTTCACATCGTAAAATGTCAAAGTCATGCCTGAAAAACAATGACTCTGGATTACCAATGCTGCATCTTTAAATAGCAATGAATAAACGAGGAGATCTCCTCCGTTGTAGCACTGAAAGAACATTGCATTAACAATTGTGGCGGTTAGATCCTCAAGACGACTCTTTGCTGTTCAATTCGCTGTTCGCCGCAGATTTCTGTCTGTATATGTCAAAGACGGGACCGAGTGAGAGAGAGAAAGAGGCTTTCAATGGGCCTATACTCAAGGACATCGACGCGGCACCTTGCAAAATGTAATTTCCAAAGTGTGAAATTTCTTCATTCTCTCCCATGATAGCTTCATTTCATAGTGAAAGCTAATTATGTGCGCTATAATTTCTTTTAGCAGTCAAGTCGTCAGCTGGTCAAATACGGAGCGGCTCGCCAAATGAAACGCCATAATTGCTGTGACAAAAACAAATGCTCTTTAAGATATTGGTCATCATCTTTAAGTTTAATACGGGAAGAATACTTGTTTATGTTTTCTGGGTCTGTGTGTGTGTGTGTGTGTGTGTTTGTGTGTGTCATCTGGATTACTGAAAACTTTGTTTTTCCTCACACATCATACTTTTTCATTAACATAGTTTCTCCACTGGAGCAGCTGTCTTTCTTTTCAACCCAAGTTTTAAAAAAAAAGAAAAAGAAAGCAGAACAGTTTCACAAGAAAAACAAACAAAGTCATCCCACCCTTTTGACATTGTCTTGTTTAAAAAAACAACAAAAAAAAGGGCCAGACCAGATTTAAGATTCACTGGGGTTGCAATCTGCATGCTAAGGTCCATCAATTTTTCATGGCTCTCACACTATGAGCACTCACAGCCAGAAGGGGGTAATGCAAAATTGATTTGTGTATTAAAACTGCTTAGCCAAGCAAGCATCACTGGGAAATGTTGTGATTACCCCCTTGGGACTTGAAAAGGCCACGTATAGCCAAAGTGATCGAAAGAGGGACTCTTCTGTCCAAATAAAAAAAGATAACCAGGAGTAACACTCTAAAACAATATACAGAAAGAAACAGATCGAAAAAAAAACCTTCTGAAACTTGTATCATTTTCAGGCACCATATTGAGACTGTCAGTCGTAAACATGAATTATTTATGGCATTTGTCCTCATTTCTAAAAACAATATACAGTTGATAGCAGCGGGAAGGACGATACACACGCATGCATCTTACATTTCGAGCAAGTGATCGCAAGTAACACGACGTCGGCGATGTCACAAACCCAAGTGACATGAGCGATGTCACGAGCAATTAGGCACACCAGTGTGTGATTGTCACAAGCAAATTGAAACAGTGATGTCACAACCATCGTGACACCAGTGGAGTCACAACGCATTGGCCGCTCATGATCGTGAAGTGCATGGCACCATTGAGGTAACTAAAGTCCAGTCATTGGTGTTTGTCGGACTACAAACTTGATTTTGGTGCGGCAGAGATGTTGCACAACGCCGATTACCGACTTGCTCATCTGGTCACCGTCATTGCTTGTGTGTGTGTTTGTGTATCCATACAGGCAGCCGAATCCATACGGAGCATGATTCAGGTAAACAGATAGTTCTACTAGGCGACTGCTTGTAGCTCAATGCCATTCACCCCCAGATGTTATCTGACTAATAGCTCCTGTGCGGTTAAGGCTACGTTAAACAGTGGCCAGTGACGCCTGCTAGTTAGTTTCACACCTATATTTGTTTGCTTTCTTCACTGACACAGACAAAAGTGCAATGACTGTCAATCAAGGCTCAGAGAAAAAGTAATAAAAAAAAATAATTGGATAAATAAAAGATTTGTTCGCCTTACAGGGAAGCGAACCTGGGTGTTTTGCCAATCTGACACTGGATGCAAAATGAAGTTATAATAATAAATAGTAAATTTGCATTATTCGCCTCATATAACAACAGGACCTGTGTCCGTCCTGGGTTTACAAATGCTCACCTTTTACATTTAACTTTGCCTGAAAGCACAAAGCCTTACCAACACATACATATTTATCAGAGCCCCCCTTGTAGGGGTCATCAAACGAGTAGACTCTCGCCCAGCTCCCCTGCCTGCTTATACTAAATATGTCCTTGAGTGTCCAAGGAGGGGAATACCTGCACTTTCTTGATTTGGCAGTTCCAGCCATTATCAAAGGGATCCTTAATATGGTAAAATAAGCTTTGGTAACAAGCTCTGTGGACCGGAATTAACATGAAGAAGATTTTCTCTTTTTTTCATCCTGAATTGTTCAAACGAAAGATCAAAACTTGAAACTTACCTGTGAGAAAACACAGTTCTAGTGAATAATAGCTTTCATAAAGTTCCCAAATTTACAGACTTTTCTGCCGCCACCAACGTGAAAACAAATTCATAGCATCCCCGTAAATTACATACCCATCAGCTCAGCCTCCCACATTACACTTTGACAACTCTTCAACTCTGAAAAGCACTCAAAGGTCATTTCTATCCCGCAACATGAAAGGCTCACTCTAATAAAAGCCATTTAAACACCATTTGCAAAAGAGTTGGGCGCACGTCACTGTGTGGTGAGTCATAGCCAGTTAATGGTCAGCTCCACTAGCAGAGGTAAATACAAATGGAATGCCATTTCTTGATTATTGCTAGTGTCATGAAAGCCTAATTTAGTGCTGACCTGCAAGTCAAAACATGTCCTCGGTGGAAGCGCCTCTGCTGAGGCGGTGGGAGGCTGAGCTGAGAGTCGATTAGGTGGGGGGGGGTACTGTACGCCCGCGAGGAAAAGATGTGGCTGAATATGACCAGAGGTATTGACACGCAAGATAATTATGTTAAATTCAAATGATCCGGTGCCAAAACAAATCTCGCCAAATTGCATGAAAACACTGCCAAGTGAAAACAGATCTATACAACGCCAGGAAGCCTGAGTGATGGACACTCCTCTGGCCTTCCCACGTTATCTCGTCTTTGCTGTGGAGAAAAGAAAAAAAAGAAAAGAAAAAAAAGCTCATCCCTCTCAAGAAACGATTGCAACCTGTGGTTGAGAACGCAATTGGAAATGGCAGCGTGGCTTTTTATCCATGTTTGAGGAGGCAGCCACTGACCTTTACGACTAAGAGCTATAACATGTTGTCTGCTACATCTGGGCTTTGCGCCTGGCAGTCACTGGGCTATTTGGTGATTATGGAAATATTTGTAGATGTCTCTGCCGGGAGAGAAAGCCCAGGGGAGCATTTACCAGGCCTAACATCAAGACTTTCTCCCCCCCCCCCGCCCCTCATCCGACTCCCCAGCTCTGTGTCGGATTCCTCCTTGTGTGCTTTTGGTCGTTTCTCAGCCTATAATCTTCTCCCCAACTAACCATCTTGAGTAAAACAGAAGTATCACCATGGGGATGCTTCTGTTTTAAAAGTAACACATTTCTCTATCGTCAAACATGAAAAGCAGGAACATTCTCACAAATTAAATCCTGTATCCACACTCTCAAAATATGCCTAATTAAAATCAAATCAAATTCAACAAGAGACTGAGGAACAAATCTTTACAATGACAATAAATCCTTTTCACAATTTAGCAAAACACAACATCTAATATTGTGATCAAGCACCTTCTATTGCTGGTATTACTCACACAGCCACACTGTCAGTTTGATTCTTTTGAGGTCAGTTTATAATTATTTTCTTACCTCTTCTGTGATGAAAACATTAGAATAAACAATCAGAGTCATCTCTCCTTCGTTCTTTGAATTGCCAAGTAACCAATTTGCAATGTGGGTAAAGAAACACTGAACTTGATGGAAATATGAAGTATCAGAGGGCGTTTTGTTTGAGCTCTATATGCTTTCACTTTGCAAACATTAACTTTGATCGAGTGCCAAGCAGCATTTACAATGTACCGCATGTCATGTCATCTCGACGAATAGTTGATTTTCACTAACTTCCTTGTTTCACGAGTCATGAGTCCGCCTAAACAATACAATGCGAGCAATCATGGCCGGCTTGTCTCGCATGTGCCACTTCCATACCTGCTGTGATGAAACCTCCAGAAGAATTTCATTTCTGAACGCTCTTTCGGTAAAGAGGTCACATTCAAAACCCGGAGCCATTACAAAATGTATTTTTTGCTATTTGGCAGACAGATCTGTAAGTGCACTATCTGGAATATGTGGGAGGATCTTATCTAACCTTTCCTGCCTCATGAAAAATTCAGCATCCTGGCCACCAATCTCCGCCGTCTCAGGATGTTATGTCCAATACAGAGGCGGAGGTGCTGGGGAGAGAGAGAGGAGGAAATTGCTTTGGACTCCAGCACTGTATGATCAGTATTATCACCGCAAAGGACCTCATTCAACCACATATTCCATATAGCGCCCTATACTGCGAGCTTTCACAGCAGTCGGATCTCATTCCAGGCATGCGTGTGTGTGTGTGTGTGTGTGTGTGTGTGTGTGTGTGTGTGTGTGATGGGCCTTTGTGATAGGGGCGGCTGGGTTACGTAACAAAGGATGGGCAGCGGCGGGGCGCAGAGGAGTTGAGCGGCAAACCTTGGCATGACAGCTCCCCGAATGTAGAGGGAAGGTCTAACGCGGGTGAGTGACAGAGATGTCGAGATAAAGCTTCCCGTCAGTCTCCGGCAAGTGTTGCCCACCACCTCTACCAACCCCCACCGCCCTTCTGTGCTGCGGGGCCCTGGCAGACAGGCTAATCCTAAATAGCACGTAGCTCCTCGACATTAGACAAGCCAAACATCTGTTTTGTAAAGAGGCAGAGGCATCTGCCCTCAGCTTTTTCCATCAATCTCTCGCAGCCCGGCCGCTTCTTTTAAAAAGAAGACAGGGTTATTCGGAATCTATATTGCCATTCAAGGTTCTGACGTCTGCAACACAGGACAGAGATGTTTAACTGACAGAAAAAGCTCCAGGACAGGTTTGGCTTTTTCATTCATTCTACGTAGGCTTCAGTTGTATCAGTGTTGACCTACAACCAATCCTAACTGTAAATACGTTTCACAAAGGGTACAATGACGAAAAGATTCAATGAAAATCAAACCCAGAAGAAAGGTTTTTGTTTGTGTGCAGATAAAATAAAATGAAATATAGTATTTTAATTAGCTTTAGACGTGTTTGTTTGGAATGTTCTGTAACTTTGGAGAAAGAAAAACTAGCTTTTCTCCACTTGCTTTTCGTTATCAAGCTATGCTAGACTAAGCGGCTCATGGCCCCAGCTCCATATTAAGGGAATAGCTTGGCACCTTTGCGATACACTTATTTGTTTTCCTGCCCAGAGTTAGATGAGAGGAATTATATCACTGCTATTTCCGTCTATGAATTAGAAGGCTAAAGCCAGGTTACAGTTAGCGAAGCATAAATACTGAAACCTGATGGAAACAGATAGCCTGGCTTTGTCTGAAGGGTCAAAAACATCTGTATTTTGACATGGCGGTTCGATACCCTTCATCCTAGTGCTCCTACTGATGCTGCAGCATCCTTTTCATTTAAAAAAAAAAAAATGAATAAAATGTAGTCGTCTGTCCATTGATTTGCTTCTAACATCCAACCGAGAATGGTCTCCAGCAGTAATGTAATCAGTTGCAGGATAAAGGAGTGCGGCTACAATGGCTACTACTGTACAGTGGGTTTAAATTTAAGCCCGAGGTGTGAACAACCCACGCAACCCTGCCAACCACCAACTGTATGTTTGCTTGGCTTTGCACACAAGTGTGAACAACACCATCAGTTGCACAATCTCACTGTAATGCCTCAGCCCATTAGATAAGAACTCACACTTCTTTCTTTTTTTTTTTTTCCACCCGTGCCTCCGCTGGGCTTGGGCTTGGGGGGGGGGGGGGGGGGGGGGGGGGAACCCCGGGTTAGCGAGCACCACCCGCAGAGCCAGAGGACATGGAGCAGCCGAGGCATGGCATGCGGCCAGAGGCCTGCCAGCAGGACGTCTGGCTCATGTATGTCAATGTAAATCAGAACATTTACGGCACTCAAGTACTGTACTCAAGTACTTGTACAATTTTGCGGTACATCTATTTCATTAGAGTGTCTCTTTATACTTCTGGTCCTTTTATCTTCACGACATTTATTTGACAATATTAGTTCCGTCGGCTACAATGCTGATTCAGATGCGTAATGAAAAGTATAAATCGATTTATAAACTTTTAATGAGTATAGAACCTAATTAAAGTAGTTACAATGAGCTCCACCGTTACCAGCTGTAACACTAAAGTGATGAACACATTATTGAGGTTTAATGCATCAAATATTGTAATGTGTATACTTTTACCTTTGGTAATTACAGTATATTTTGACACCAATGCTTTTGTACTTTTACTTATGTAACCTTTTGGGAACAAGTTAATATTCTTTTCACTGTCATATGAGGTCTGCTCAATGTCTCCTTTTCGAAATGCAGACTGACGATCTTTACTAATACGCCTGCTGGGGACTGAGGAAGCATTTTGCCAGATTACAACTTTGGCAAAGTATTTTTTGTTGTGAAAATACGAAATAACACTTCTGTATTACACTGTACGAACACTGAACAAGCACTATCCCAAACCTCCCTGAGCTGCTATGTTTTTTACTATATTTTTATACTGCTTATCTTTTAATTAGTTAGGCCTACTCTGTTTTAATTACTATTATTTTTATTACAATTCATACATGAATGTAGCTTTTTGTTTTTATTCAAATGAAATGTGCAATAGAAATAAACCACCATTGCTATAATGTAAATGACAATTACTTCTGCAGTGATTGTTCATCGTTCTGCTTTCAAAGTATAAAGAGTTGGGCTCCATTGTTTTCCTCGTCCCGGTGATCGGCACATCTGGGTGATGTATGCCAGCTGCCATACCTTAGAACTAGATAGTTATTTTTTATAAAATGAAAAGAAACTAACTGCACTTGTATTGTGTTAGAAATGATCTTTTGGTCACAACAAATATTTCCTGGGTAAATATAGCCTATTAATATCGCACGTTTTGAGTGTTTGCGTGTGTGTAGCCGAGTATTAGTGAAGCGCCGACAGCTCAATAACATGCCCGTCAGTGAATATGAGCGAGTGAACTTGTTCGTTCCTCCACGATTTCCAAAAGCGTGTCACAGAATAAAACGGGCTACGACGGAACAAATACACCACTTTTGTAGACGGAGCTCATGCCACGCACGCCATAATCACCACAGACCCCGAAACCACTGCTGAGGACTCACAGCAGGTCGTAGATGCAGAGCAGTTGCTTTTTCTCAGGTACAATGTCACAGAATTGTCAAACCCCCCAAAAAAGAGAATAGATGGACATGCACTGTATTTTCTCAGTTGTACTTGAATTTTTTCGGTTTGAGGAGATTTTGATTTTCCCCTAAAAATCACCTCTCGCGGGCATTTGATGGCACTAACCTGTGACTTTGACCGGCTTTACAGTTGAAGCCGCGAAGGATCCGGGATCACACCTCCTCACTCCCTTTAGAATGACAAAAAAACAACAACAAACACTGTCAATCTAATTTTTGCATTGTATTCATGTATACTGAAAGCAACCAATTACATTTGTTATGCAGTGTTTCCATCAAAACAAGCTTCAAAGTTGCCCAAAATTATCCGAATCAGAGACCATTCATGCACACCAGTGTGTGACATTTAGAGCGCGAGCTCCGAAATACCACTTGGCGAAAGCTGCATTTATTATGCAAATGTGAGACGCGAAAAAACAGTGATCGCAACATTATTTGAAAAGACATTTTCAAATGACAGCCTGCCCTCCTTTTGTGTCCGCGTAAACGCAGCAAACTATTAACTGCAGTCAGTAAATGTGGCAATCAATGTATGTATGCCGGTTGCCATGGTTGCTGGTCCTGATGTGTGCTGTGAGTTGAGATCTACATCTGAGCGAGTGGGCTCCGTATTGATGTGGGGGCTTTGCAATGGAAGAAAAAGTGATTGTGATTCATGTTCACAAGAAGGGAAGGAGCCGCTCCAGACTGCCTGGAGTTGTGTTGAGGCTGTAGAGATATTAATGTATTGCTTTAACGACGTTTTGCGTGATCTGTTGTTATTGACAAAGCCCCCCCCCCCCCCACACAACACCATACGACTGTGATCAATACCTGCTGAGGTAAAGTGGCCTCTCTCTATAAAGCACGGACAGATAAATAATCTGAATGAAATCAAGATAATGACGTCCGTGTACTCAATAAGCAGATATTAATTATCTGTCCGACAGATTAGGGGGCCAGACTTATTGAGAGCCCGGAGATGAATGGCTTTCTGATCAAGATATAATGAAAACCTTTTCAGGTCCTCTAACCAAGCGCTCATGAATTTACACATTAGCTCCTGCCCTTGTATCGGCCGTTGTTAATTTAACGCCACACCCAAACAGCCTACCAGCACCACAGCGTTCCCTTTTCTTCCCCCGGAGTTCGATGTTATTACAAACACGGTGCCTCCGCCAGCCCCCCCCCGCCTCTGTGGAAAAGTAATGAAATGATGAATTTGTCAAACAACCGCAGGGTGACTATGATGAATTTTGTGGTATCTCTCAGACTAATAGCTCTGTCAACAGAAACAACTCTCGCAAATAGGCGAAGCAATCATGGCATTTGTGGTTTAATGCACAAAACATGAGCGGTGGTGGCTTAAATTGAGGCTGCAAATATCTCTTTGATGAGAGGTTAATCCAGCATTGATTACTGAGGCCACCATTTTTTCTTGTTTTTCTTCCATAAACACTAAAACACAGCCTCGGCTCTGACTGTTTGTCCTCAGAATTGTATTTGCCGGAGGGGTGAGCTGATTCGTGGTGGGCCATTGCATTTGGCTGGTGTCCAGTCATTTAACCTGCCAATAGCAGCGTGATCCTGGAGATGCTCATGAGAGCAAATATTGCCCCGCAGCCTCACCGAGCCGGCGGCAGGGAAGCTGTCTGGTTCGGCTACCACAAGGCGAAGGAAACCTTTCCCTAAGAACTGCCAAGGCATTCCTCAAGTTGGCAAAGTGTCGGTGGGCATTATGTTCGCAAGCACTTCTTCTGGCTGTTAGGGGAGGCTCACTGGGGGATTCCTCTGAAGCTACAAAAACTCAGACAAACACAGGTCGCTTACGTTATAATTAATATTTAAACTTGGGTGGTGGATGAGGCGTCTCTCATCTACAGAACAGATACAGTGTGTGGGCGGGAGCAACCTTTCTAACTGTTGCCAGCAGCTGCCAGCAGTTACAGTGCATGCTTGCTCCGAGGTTCCCTGATGAGTTCACTGATACAAAATAATACCAACTTATAAAATATCACATTGAAGACGTGCTATATTACCTAGCTGTTATTGTCTGTGCATTGAACTGCATTAAACCTTCATCAGAATTGTGTTTGGAAGGAAGGTTGAAGTACATTCACTCCTCTGGTAACTCAATGTCATTTACCTGCTGCTGTTTTCATACGACACATACACGTTTAACATCGCAGAGCAAAGCCATTATTTCAAATAAAGGCACGTTACATTACACTGGTTTTACAATTTCTATTTCCAGTTTCAAGAGGTTTTTCTTACATAAAGAATAATTTTATATAATATATATATTGATGTGATAATAACTCCAACTATACTCCCATGTCCTGTCCCGCATGAATTCAATATCTGATGATATAATGAAGGGTGCATATGTCCCTATCAGTGTAAATAGGCATATTAACCCCGGGTGTATCAACACATTTACACACACACACACACACACACACACACTTTTGCCTGAGAAACAGCAAAACAAAGAAACCCTACTTAAGATGCTTTAAGAAGCTAATTAACTTGGTACAGAGGCATCATCACGCATTGTTTCTTTGTCTTATGTGTGTGTGTGCGTGTGTGCGTGTGTGTGTGTGTGTGTGTGTGTGTGTGTGTGTGTGTGTGTGTGTGTGTGTGTGTGTGTGTGTGTGTGTGTGTGTGTGTGTGTGTGTGTGTGTGTGTGTGTGTGTGTGTGTGTGTGTGTGTGTGTGTGTGCGCTGGGGGGACCATGTTTGTACACATGTAAGAAAAGGACCAGCCGCTCAAGTGACGTTGTTTTGTTTCTCTTATTTTTCCCCGCGTGCGAGTTGTTAGCCTGCCCGGTAACCACATCACCGCCTCGGCAGGGATGTGCGTCTGACCACATACCAATCAGTTGCCTGGATAATGAGTATAATTGATCGGAGCCTCATTCAGATTCTGTGGAATAGAGCATGCAAATTGTCCTTGCCAAGTCGTAATGAGGGCCCTCCTTAATGGCACAATCAAAAATTTCACTTCTAATTTTGCAGACTGAAGCGAGTGCTCTGTGTTGATTGCATGGTCGGTTGCCAGCGTCAATAGATAAGTTGGAGGTTTATCTCCATTTACTGACTAAAATGTGACACACACACATGCGTGCGTCTCCAGGGATGCAAGCCGAAGACGGAGAGCGCACGTAAACCATATTTTATTCCTGCGAGTTTGATTGTTATTATCATTGCGCCATTGATTGGTCCTGACACTGGCTGCAAGAGAAGTTATTGTTTGTGCTCCATTGAGGACTTCTACCCGCTGAGACCCTCCATCATGCTTACAGTGTCAATATCACGAGCGCTTGATCCTCCATTATCCTCAAGGAAACATTCGCAGTGGAACCTGGCAACGGAGCACACATAAATTTGATGGGGAGCCCTTTACTCAGCCACAGGCTATAAACACTTTAATTTTTCCGTGTATGCATTGCAAAATGAAATCCATCCAATATTAATACCGTCCTATTGGGGGAATGTGGTAAACAGCTCACTGCAAGTCATGGAAATCATTTTGTTTTTGACAAAATTTTGCAAAACGGAGTGTCAGAGTGTGTTTAGTGGTGCCGTCATTCTTGGACTAATGAATGATTAACAAAAAGGAAGAGGATTTACTTGTCTTGGGCTCTCCTTCAGAGGAAGGTTAATTCCCATTCAATATGCTAAACTGCTTCGAACCCAGGACTTTATCCAAGCACTAGCCTTCTCGCAGGTAAGGCACTGGTCTGCCCTGCGACCCCCTTTGGCCCCTCCTTAATCCTTCAGGATCCTGTGGTCAATATTTTAAGATTGATTCACCTCTCCAGTCAAATAAACTATTAAATCCATTAGCGAGACAGCTCAGGCTTACTTTACATTTTGATTACAATCCATTGCTATCTCCTGTGGCGGATCCGATTCTGCGGTTCCGTCCAAATGTTAGCAGAATGCTCGACTGTGCGGGCTCGAGCAGCGGGGAAAAATAGTGAAAATTGAGTCACTGCTAAAAGTCACTGTTAAAGGGCCTTGAAATTCTGTGCATTTATGGTTTTGCTAAGCGAGCCTATAGGCGCTGATCATTATCTTGTTGGCGATGGAAGTGCAAAATGAAATCCAGAGGGCTCTAATGACAGCGATTTATAGGCGGGTGTAGTACCGTATTTATCACGGGTTATTTACAGAGAGATTCTCTGTGATGAGTGTGGATGATGTGTGGGGAGTGGAGACATGGCACATGAATCAGAGTCTGGCTCGACCGACGAAGGACAAAAAGAGCACACCGACAAACACCACGAACATCGAACTGCCCAAATACAACACGTTCTTTCAAAAAAATTCTCCAATTCATATGTTTATATGAGCAAATGTTCAGGTGTGTTTTAAAATGAAAGTAGTTGTGACAAACCAACAAACTGTTATCACCCAACTCAGTTCCATGAAGCGTTTCAGCGTTTTTCATGCCATTGTCTGAAGATTTGTTACTAAACATTTCTTGAGTCAGCTTGCTTAAATACAGGGCTAAGAATAAAAGTGTGACATTAATTACAATTTGGAAAAACAGTCATAATCTGCATCCAAACAAAGTCTAAGATGGATTTTAAATAACTGTCATAATAACTGTGTGGAGTGGTGTCCTGGTTCCTCTTTTGAGTTGAATACACATATGTTTTGATGTGTTATGATGACAAACAACAGTGGGAGCAATAGTTCATGCTCACATCATATTAGTGTGGGAAAGGACGTGAATCATGATGACTGAACTTAGAAGGTGCTTTGTTCAGCGAGGTTAATGACGGTGATAGTACGTCAGTAATAGCTTTTAGGGATTCTGTAGTGTATCAGAGCTAATGGTCTAATGAATCAATAGGAAACACTTAAAGGACCTTGTATGAGGAAAACATTAAGGTCCGACTGATGTACGTAACTTTCAGTGAGAGACAGGCTAAAGGCTAAATCATGCAACCCTGAGGAGGCAATGGAGTAATTGACTTATGGTTGACAGGTGGTTGTCAACATCGATTAGCATTGCACTTTTAATTAGGGAATGACAAACTGCACCAATATATTTTTGCCCTGAATTGTACTGGACCATAAGCCTGTGTTTAAAGTCCCTCCAAAGTTCTCAGTAGCTAGTTTTAAGTAGCGCCCAATTGATCCCTCCTCCAGCTCTGCTCCGTCAAACTGTCAATACCACCATGGAGCCCACACTGTCACTAAATGCAATCACATTTTTGGTAAAAACGACCAAAAAGCGATTTCAGAGAGAGGCAGACAGAAGGGTCCATGCTGCGACTCAGCAGCGATAAAGGTAGAAAGAAGCTAAAGCCTACAGATCACAGAGTAAAAGTGTTTAATGATGTGCCAACTTACTCAACTTAATGTTAGCTCCACAGCTTTGTATGATGTAAACGTACATTTTAGAAACGTATACTTCCTTCCAGCCTCTCCGGGTAACGAGCATCACTATAACAGGTGCACCAGGCACTACGTCTAACCATGACAAGCTCAAAATCCACATAACCAGAGTGAAAATGTAGACAGATCTGAAACGATTGCGTGATACTCTTTATAGAGCTGCATATCTGGAGAACCAGAAGTGTCAGGTGAGATATGTTGACCATATTCCTCTTCAATCTTAACGGTTCATATATTAGCAAGGTAACATTCAGCAGTTAAGCTAGTTCCGTTAGTTATGCAACAGTACAACTGGCAGTTATTTGGTGTAAATAGTACAAATATAACTATTTCAAGTTATATAACTAGGGAGACTAGTTACAACTCATCTCTTGAAGTTAGAAAAAGCTGGTGCAACCGGCTACTTGTTCTTAAAATGGTTCATTTTGTGGGCTAGATTGACTGGAAATGATATTCAGCACGAGCAAGTGAATTTAGATTCCTCATCCAATCCATTTTTAACGTACGGACGGCCTTGTAGGACACTTGTTCAGGCTATTTCGCCTGTCTTGCCTGTGTGCTTCTAGGTACGTTCCTGCATCTTAATCTTTGCATTTTTGCTGAAAATAGCATCAGCAACCGTCTCCAGTCACACACTTTGGGTCTGTCTCCTGTATATTCTGGGTGATAGAATTTTCCGGTAATCCTTTTGGATTAAAAAGACTTCCTCTAATACCTGGGGATGCAAGTCAACCGCACTTAGTAGGTAGTGCATGTAAGCCTGTGTTGCTGCATGAGGAGGAGGGAAACAGAGTGTTCGTGATGAAGAGACAGAGAGGGAGAAAGGAGGGAGGGAGTGAGGAAGGAAGATAGAGAGGGAGAGAAAGAGCTTTAATGCCGGTGTCCCTTTCAGACATGCTTTTAATTCCTCTGCAGGAATATCAGCAATATTTAACTGGAAATGTCACAGAATGTCAAGTCGGAAAATGTCACTGGGGAAGGACTGGAGGGTGACCTCAAACCTCCCCTTTAAGATGAAATAAATATGCCTCTGTGGTATTGTAAAGACAGGTTTTGTTTTTTTCCCAGGGCATGATTTCTCCATTTTACAGAGGCTATTCATTTCCACAGCAACAGAGGGGACGGAAAGGCAGAAGACAGGCCAGGGAGAGATAAATGAACTCATCAATTGTGGCGAGTGCGGACACGGGGAGCGGGCTGACGTCCACCCTGTCATTCCCTACCGCTCGTCGGGTAATTGTTGACTCGCAGCATCGCCTCGTTGTCTGCACTCGCCTCCCCATATATGTGATTAGCCCTGCGAAGACTAAAAAGCGCGGGGTACCGTTTCCTAAATTATGTATCGGCCAAATATTTACATATGAAAGCATACATTAAGAGGTGCGTCACTCTCTTGATGAAGCATGCACTCTCTGGCTTCCCTCCAAAGCCAGAGCAGTTTCACGAGGAGAATACCTTGGCTAGTATATTGTGTGTACTTTAACCTTCACAGCACAGCTGAGGCTCCATAAATAGTGAGAAGATAGTGATTTGTTTATCTCGACCTTGCAGAGCTTAAAAGAGGCATACTATTACAGTGCAACTGGAGGCGTTGGCCCCGCTGCTGGCCAGGCAGGGGTAACCTAACACTCCAACAAGCTCCGCCTCGCCGAGACGCACTTCCCTTTCAGCCATGACAAAGCAAATATGTGATGGATGTCTGCGCTCCTCCCACACCTCCTGCATCGACTTGGGACAAGCGTTTCATATAAGAAGGCACACTGCTGAACGACGTGGTGCTAAGGAATTTGTGTTGACACACGCGAGCCAATGCAACAGAGGGCTAAAAAAACAGCCCTACGTACACCGGGCAGCATTGCGAGGTGTCTCACTGGACAAAAAGCACGGAATACAAGGGAAACATAAAGCGACTGTAATCCGAAATCAATAAAGTTGGGAGACACATTACAGGAACAGTAAGAGAACAGGGGGCACAGTTCAGAGAAAAGGCACAGGGATTCTTTTTTTGCCTCTTTCTTTCAAGCTGCACTCGGCAAAAAATTGTTATCTAAGGGCAGAAATGATCCACTTATGCCCGGCCAAGACATTAGCCAGGGGTGCTAGGTGTCAGATTAGATACGCATTTGCTTTGCTGCAGTGCATCAGAACATCTCTTTCCCCATCCCTTTCCGCTACATCTGCTGTTAGATATCTACCTCAGCGCTTTTAATGTTAAGGAAATTGATATTAACAAGATTGAGTCCATTCTCTGCTGAGTTTTATAGTTTCCAAGAATAGAGTCTAATGATCATCAGCAACGGAGCCAATCAGGTTATAATCTGGCCGAGAGAACACATCCAGCAGACCCCAAAACAAGCAAAGCGATAGCTGTTTTTTTACGTGAAACAAATTGTTTCCTGTTAAATATAGCAAGCTAATGTTTTCCAGACTTCATCAAGGTTCACCTTGTACAGACTGTTTTACTGACATAAAAGAAGAAGAAAGGTTGAAAAAAAAGACTGTCGTCCTAGAAGCACTGAACGACAGAATGAATGTCGTCTTCCACATCACTTGAAATATCTGAGTGTACTTCAGTTAAATTGCACATACATTGGTTCCCATTAATCGCTAATGCTTGGGTACAAAATTCTAATTCAGTGCGGGAAAGGCGATCTCCTTCATTAACAATGCAAACTGCTATATATAGAGGCAATTACAGGCTTTTGCTGAAAAGACGTGTTGCACTTTTTGCAGAAACAGGATTTGACAAGATGATGAAAACCTTCAGGATTATAATTTAACAGCAACTTTACAGCAGCTCCATTTTTTTTTTTACTGATCACCTTGCTACAGTGATGCAGAAGTGTGGGGAATACGTCAGGTCACTGTGGCGTCACTATTGGGCGTGGCAACAGGTGCAGCGGAGCACACTTATCACCAATCGCCATGTTCAGAGGTGGAAATAGACTTGAATCTTTCAACCAGAGAGGGGAAGTTAAAACTTTTTGTTTTAGTTATAATACAAGTTTTCTGTAAAACACTTTCGCTCGTACTAAGTGAGGCATCTCCAATAGACATCGTTTTCCATCCTTGATATCTACCATTTTCCAACTCCTCAGGAGGGGCAGAGAATTTAAATAAGCCACATAGTCACTTCTCCATACTTACGGTAATCAATATACCTTTTTGAACAAATTCTACATGCCTTATCAGGAAAAACGGATAAGGAAAAAAAGATTTAATGAATCGGTTTGGTCTCGGATTAAAAGCCTTCGCTTCACCTAAGGTCCCCGATTCAAACGAAAATCAAATTTGCGCGGACAAAAGATTTTACGCCAGCAGAAATTCTAAGTGGCTCACCGAGGGTCAGGCCAGATACGGGGTGACACTCAAAAGATGTGTGTTGTTTTTTTTCTATCTCTGCCTGCACTATTGGCAGGTAATTATATTAAAGGTGCATTATTTCAAGGTCCCAGTCCTTTAAATGTGATAAAGTGTAATCTGCTGTCTGTGGAGGCTAGCTTTGTGTCCTTTTCTGAGGTCGGCCTGCTCCCCCCGCCTTCGTCTGCAGTCTTTCCCTCGATCCAGTAAGCTCATAGAATCAAAGCCTGAGATATGGCATGTTGACGGCCTGAGATGGGAGATGATAATTTCCTGCACATTAAAATACCTAATCTAAATAAAAAAAGTACAGTTCCCCAAAGCATGGGCTAACAAGTAGGTGGTCTGAAGCAGCCATTGGGAAGCGTGGGATGCAATGTTTTATACAATCGGCAAACAAATATGTTATGCAAAGCTCTTTTGATGTAGTAACTGTCGACACGAAGGCGTACAGCGACTGGGACCTTGAACCGAGGCGAAGAAACGGTTAACGTCGATACCTGATGATGAGCATATAGCGGCACTGCATTTCCACAGCGAGGCCTCTTGAAAGCCACCCACATCAAGTGGCCGTAACCCACTTGGAGCCTGATGATACTCATTCAGATAATATTTCTTATTACTTCAACCGCTCACACCGCGCAACTTACAATACGGCAAAGCTTTTAGGTCAAGGGCAAGAAAAGATTTTTATTTATGTGATCCACCAGGAATTTTTCCATTATCTCAGTGTAATGCGGCTATGAAGACAGAAAGTGTTTTTCGCAAATGAACCTGTCCTAGATTACCTCACCCCAGCATTTAAATTCTTGTTTACAGTGTTTTTGATGTGTCATAAATCCATGTACGTAATCCATTTGACGTCTTCGTCTTCAGGGTGTTAAGTGTTTTACTTTTGAGAAATCACAATATGTACTTTAGCGTTTGTCTTTTGCACCAAATACCATCATTGTCCTCCTTTTCTAGCCATCTAAAAACAGCAATTTTTCCATTTTGTCAGTTCAGTTTGAAGTTTTTGTTCTGCATTTACCATTGCTCTAAAAACCCACAAAGCTCTTATTATGCACAGCATTCATTTGAGTGACACAGCAGTAATTTTGTATTTAATGATTGCTTTGTTCTCCCCTCTCTTCCCTTCTCTTCATGGACATTAACTTTTATTGTATAATAGCTTGGCTTTGACGCTACACTAAGTTTGCCTTTACGGTTGTTCATAAACATTGACCACAGCAGCACATTATGGCCGACATTTTTAACGTGTTAAGTCAAATAAAGTCCTTGAAATTATCTGTGATGAGGGTGTTTGGATCCACACGCATCTCAGAATTGTGGAAATAAATCAATGGGAATGAAATGTGCAGGAGTTTTTAACCTTTAAATTAAATTGCATCTACTTGACATGCACTGATAATCAATTCACCACATTTAAAAATAGGATTTTGATGGAAATGTTCAAGTATCTGTAAAAATAGCCACAAATCTTAAACTTAGAAATACTAGTTTGACAAAAGAATCGCCATATGATGCTAAAAACCACCCCTGAAAACAAACAAGAGTTATAAACCCCCCACGGACAACCTGTCATCACATACAGTTCCACAACTGGGTCACGTGATTACAATTGAGTCAACAACTTTCAAACCCTTAATCATTCTTTTTCATAAGAAATGATGAGAAACTAAATCTCACTTTTATTGATATAATCTAAAAAAATTATCGAGAAAGATTGAAAGAATAGTTCTGCATTTTGGAAATAAGCATAAGGCCTATTTGGTTTCTTGCCTGGAGTTGGATGAGAAGATTGATGCCACTCTCACCTAGAACAAGTAGACGACTAACTAGCTAGACATATCTATCCAAGTTCAAAATATGTCAACAATCACCTCTAAAGCTCACAAATTAGCATGTTGTAAAACATAGTTGTATAAAAATCTGGAGGCAACGGGACAAGATTTTAGTATCGGAATACATTCTGGTTTCCGTTTGTAGTCCGTTTAGTATTGACCAATCGCGTTTGAGCAGCCTTTGGTTGAATGCAGGTAGACAGTCCTTGTGGGTAGCAAAAGAGGCGGGCGAAATGCAATCTCGGGTACCCGCCGGCTATCGGCCAACAATGATTTTGATTGGCTACTACTTTTGACTGGCTACTTCTGAAGGAAGCTGGTCGTACACGTCACCTCTCTACTCCAACTCCATTGCTGCACGTCTAGTTGCTAATCGGAAAGTAAACAAGGAAAAGGAAGTCTTAGCCCAGATACCGGCTCTAGCTACACCAGAACCCCAGAAAATAGCCCCCCCCCCCACAAAGTCTTATCTGTCATTCGACCGCTAGCCAATGGGTTCTTAGTTTGCTTTGCAGTTACGACTCCAATGTTCATGTACTCTCCCCATTAGGCACTAAAAGATTAACATGTAAACACACACACCAAAAGTCACATGTTCTTAATTTAGTCTTTGTTGTCTTTAGGGCTGGACCTGAATATTCGACTATTCGTATATTCCTTTGTTGGGCGCTTATTCGGATATACATTTTCGGTATTTGGATATTCCTTTGTTTGCGGACTCATCACGAAACAATATTGTTGGACAAATCGTGTGAGGGAAGCCTCTCAGTGAGTGACAGGAAATGTACTGCTTTAATGACATGAGTCTGTTTAAAGGCGCTCCTCCAGTCCCCCCCCCCCCCCGACTAAAGCTCCAAATATTTCACTGTTGATTAGCACCGGAGCCCATAAAATGATATTCCTGAAAATCTTAGTTGTTATTATTGTTCAGTAAAACTATTGGCTTCAAACTATTTGTCGTTGGCTGCTTCGGTCGGATTCCACATTTTTCCTTCCACCTGCAATCTGTAATTCAAATTGAGAGAATATGCAGAATGGGCCAGATGGCGCATTCCAGCCTGCTATTCCCCAGCCCATCAGCAAGCCCTTTCTGTGCTTATTTCTTCTGAACCCCGAAACCAGAAAACCTCTCCAAAGGTCTCGTGTGACACAATTTGAACATTTATTGAACCAATTAATAATAGATGTAAAATAGATTGAGGTAAATGCCGTTTCAGTGCTGTTTGACATGCACGTGCTGAATACATGCTGTACTCACCAACATTTGCGCTTGATGTTAAGCCGATCAAAACGGTAGGATTCCCATTTTCACCAGACCAAAGTTTCAAAGATGTTGACTTTGCCCTTGACTATTTGTTTGCATGTACCCTGCCAGTTCAGTCATAAATATCTGTCAATCACAAGTCCATCAACCTTCCCAAAGATGGGCCCTACACCCAGTAGTACCGCCCTGAATGCTTAAGTAACTTTCGCCTGCCAACCCATGGAACCCAAAAAAAAAAAACGGAGCAGGAAACAATCATTTGCATCTCTGCCAACCTGTCAAGTCGAACCCTCACCGACAAAATGAATGCTGTCAAGCCCCGATATGACGGGCAATTTTGGGCGCACATGCCAAAGTGTGTCAGGAACTCATCTCCGCACCTGTCCCTCAACAACGCCACGGGGTGCCATCCTGCTTTTACTCACGCTCGCTGATGAGAGGGGGGACATGGTGCCGTTCCCCTCCCGATTCCCCCAAAATAGACGCCCGTGTCTCATGTCCTTCTTGGAAGCAGCGAGTCTTCCTTGTCATGACACATTGTCATAAAGCTACGCAACGTAGCAATTTGCCCAGGTATCCGCAATCCAAATTTTAAATACAAGCGAGACACGATCCCTCTAAATTTAGATCAAATCCCATTAAGCTTGCGAACATCAGTGACACACCGTTGGAGGGTGTGGACTCTAATGTAACATGCTCGTGCACTGCACTCTCTCTATTTTGTGCATTATCTCTGACAGTTGTCGTCCATTGTAGTATGCTACTCACAGATTAAAAGTAAAAGTGCATGATTGAACACAGGTATTAATTGCACAATTTATGTAATTCAACAGGAATATTTGCAAAGATTACAAAAATAGGATGTTACTGTCCACAAGAGTAATCATTTTGCACTGTTTTTTGGTGAACGAAATGCAAGTAATGTGCTCTATGCATGGCTGATTGCGTCTCTTTTAGATAACCTTACATTTCTTGGCTGCGAGTACGCTGACTGTGCACATTGTTAAATTAGAAGACTTTGCAGTGTAGACCGCATCAGCCTGACACAGGCTTTATTTGACCTATAGGAAGCTTTTCACACCTGCTTTGAATTTTTCACAGCGCACCCTTAACAGCTCTTGATAAAGGATGTTACTGTAATGCCGCTGGGGCATAGAAACAAGCTGCTCAAAAAAAACAAAAGGAACACCAATATCTTTGTCATTCTCCAGAAACGAATAAAGAAACATGTCCATTACCGCAGCGGTAAAAAGGTGCTTTGTATTCTCTGGGTGTTGTGATGTCTTGTTTCCACTCCGATATCAGACTACATGTTAATGTAAAGCCCATAAACCAGAAGCCATAAAGCAAGCTAGCCCCGGATTCCTGATTAAAAAGAGTAGATTAAGAGCCAGCATGGCTGCACAGCAGACATAAGTCATACTCGCTGCCGCTGTGTGCGAGCACTATGAGAGAATTTGCAGTCTGGTCTCCCCTCCCTTTCCACCCAAACATGGCACTCGGGGGCCTTCCTTGTGTATATCATTGCTGCCCTCTGCAGTTCTACACTCATTTGCTTCTTAATGAAGACGACAGAGTGAAATGAGTTGATAAGGCTATAATGGGCTGCTGTGTGACAATGTCACATTTCTAAATTGGACAGGCTTTTTACTGCCCCATGATGGAGTTTCAGTTGAAAGCAGAATTCATTTATTCTTAAAAATACAAAACAGCCATGTGTAATGATCGGATCTTTGCAGAATCCTAATTCCTCAAAAAGTCTGCCCAAAAAAGAAGTTACATAGCAATCAGAAGAACATCCAGATCTCAGTTCTTGACTTTAAACTGTTTCTAGGACAAGTCCACCGTCCTATTTTTCATTCACTAAAGCACAAATCCACAGTGACTTGAATGTTCAAATCCACACCCCGTGGTGTGATGTGCCTTGTGACACACAGCTCAACTCTTCCCCTTGGGCCTGCCCGCCGCATAACAGGAGAATGCAATTAATGACAGATGGCCAGGCGATGACCACGTCCTTGAGCCGCGAGCCTTATTGGCACCTACCGCTAATTATATCACATATAACACAACTAAAAGCATAATAAATCTGGGAGGGAGTGGACGGTTTTATGCAAGCCCTCTCCTCTTTTTTTCCAAGTGGTAAATTGCTCCGCTCTTGAAATATCTACAACCTTATGACACCCATACTGCATTAGCTTAATTGCCTTTTTTCTCTGCCCAGGTTCCTGGGCCTTCGAGAAACAGACGAAGAGGGGAAACAAAGAAGCGGTCGTGTTAAAGAAAAATGATGGGATCGTTCCACTGATTGACAACAATTGCGGCCGATTAGGTGTCATTGCCTGCTGGAAGGGATTAGAGGCAAGAGGGCATGAAATTATGATGTGCTGTGGCAAAATTGTCAAACACAGTGCGAAAAAACAAGTGCAATTAGTAAACCGGTCAATGAGATCAGGAGTATATTACCATAAGTTTGCATGACATTTAGCCAAATGACAAGTATAGATACATAGATAGATGTATAGATTGATAGATGTATAAATAGATGTATAGATAGACAGATAGATAGATGTATAAATAGACGTATAGATATATGTATAGATGTATGGAAAGACAGACAGAGTCAGACCTAGATCCTGTAAAAGTTAAATCAAACTCCATTAATGAGGACACTTCATCGCCTCACCTGAGGAGTCCCAGAAAGTCTGGCGCTCACACGTGTCCTTGTAGACAGCTTGTGTCACTGCAGGGTTTTTCCCTCAACACAGAGTGACACTCCCCTCCCTTACAGACCAACCTTCCCATCTCACCGTGGGCTCGTTACGGGGAGAGTGATGACGATGTCTTGGAGCAGCTGCTGCAGGGACAGCTCCGCCAAGCTCCCCCCACCAACGTGCTAAAAGCATCCCAGACACGAAGCCACGTACAGTACAGGCTCTCAGGTAAATGAGCTACAGTATCCTGCGTCACAAAACTTCAAAACTGAAGCATACGTGTATTATGACACTCATTTTAACCAAACCACCTAACATTGAGCACTTAAGACTTTCATTGCCGAGCTCAAACAAAGGTTCATGCACTCCACACATGTACAATCAATGGCTGATATCGACTGTTAACGCGAACAACAAGGCCCCGGCACGTGTACGGCAAACGTCCAAGTGATGGGCAGATTGATTAGTTCACCTGCAGCATTATTCTGCACTCTTTTGTGAATTATGACTTACTTTGGTCTGCTCTTTTCAAGAGTAGCTGCTTTACTCTATATGCAAGACTACAAACTTATTTACAGATATGTCCAAATGCCTCAAATTGCAATGCAAAACTGCCTCGACTCACTCTATATCATCTGTGTCATTCTTACTGGCATATCTGCAATAAACTTGTCCCCTCTGATAGATCTACCCTTAACTTAAAGACTTAGCAAATTATTCTTAGCTTTCCGGTCCCACTGTAGATTATGTTGCAACACGGGCACGGTATTAAGCCGCCGGACAAAGTAAATGCCCACGGCTCAAATCTTATTTGGATGGTGCCAAAGTCCACAAAGAAAGCTGAGTGTGCAGCGGGGCTGCTTACTCTGGTGGAAAAAGGGGAGATTTATTAACATATTTTATTAAACATATTGAACGACCATGGACCATGGGTTCAAATATTTGGATGCAGGGGCTATCTTAAGGGAGTTTCAAGGGGAATTTGATCAAAGTGTGGCAACCCATTGAATAAAAGATGGAAGAGTATGAAAAAAAGGGAAATGCCAGAATGTGGACCTTTAATAGCAAATGGCATGCAGGTGACCAATCACCTTAATTTGCATTCTCATTTGCCCCGTCCTAAATAATGCTTTCACTATCGTCCCATACAGGGAATCCCGTTTGAGATCTGTTTAACAAACAAATGAGCAACAATTGCATATTCCCCGCTACTTATCCAAACAAAGCAAAAGGTAAAGTGTTGATTAGGAAGCGAAATGACTAAGTGGACTGTGGCGATGGTTGCTCAGCTGAGTAAGCACAGCAGGACAGATTTCCCTTCAGTGAACTTGCAAAACTAACCTTTAAAACCACCGAGGCAAAGAGAAGGGGTGGAACAGGCCCCCCCCACCCCCCAGCGCCCGCACTCACAACTACATGTGCAGTTAAACTCACAGCTCCACATGTGCCGTAAAAAGGGATTTCCACCGAACACCGCTATAAAGAGGAGACCATGGCGGCTTGTTGGAGTACGGAGAGAGAGGAGGCAGAAAGAAAAAAAAACACACAGATGGGGGAAATCAATAAGGGTGTGTGAGAAACGGTCTGAATGGCTTGCATTTCCTCACTGGTCATCAAAAGGTTATTTTACACCCAAAAGCACATATTGATTGCACACACTGGCCACGGTCTCCCAGAGAAAGCGGAGAAATATCTGCTGGGGGAATTTACACGGTATTTATTTTTTGCATTAGGATTAGGGGTGGGCGTTGGGGACGATCAATGCTTGTTTAATGTAGCTGCAGGGATCAAGTCATGAATCACAGGCTCTGGGGCTATTACATTTTATTTGGCATTATCATTGGTGGGCTTAAGGGCCCAGATATCCTTCAATTCAGTCAACATATGGAATTAAAGTTCCAACTCTCATGATGGTGCCAAACATATCTGGCACTAATGTGGACGTCCGTTACGGAACTGGCTGTGCACAAATGTTTGCTAAATATATGACAACCGAGCTAGAGTAACAGATATAAAAAATACTAGGCACCATGTTCTAATAAGGCACCCTCTAGAAAGGGTCTTTATTCATGTAAAATAAATTATTCATCAATTATTTGTTTTACTTTACATGTTTATGAAGCAGGAACTAGTGAGTTTTCAGTATTTTTCCATTGAAAATTAAAAGAAAAATAGTGATTTCACCGTAGAATTTTGAGACAATTTATCAATTTATTCTACTAATAATTTCAGCTCTATAAAATCAATCAGTTCTTTTTAGCTAAATCCTATCTTGTCCTAATCCACCACTCAATGGACAGTGTGACCACTAACCTTCTGGAATGTGCAACAGTATGGACAATCTGGACCAAAGTCCATTTATATGAACAACCTGCGCTGCAGACCTGATGGTTGTCTTTATTACTTGGTAACATTCATAAAAGCAGATTTGATGGCCAATTAATAAAAGAGCACACAAATATCGGTCCTATTATTGGCTTTTAACTCATCTATAAAGCATTGCTTAATGATTCAAACACCATTACAAAAACATGATTTACTTCAAAACCTTTTATCCAAGAAGCCTTATTAGGAGGTGGTGCCAAATAATCTTATGATCAAATAAAGGTTACTGTGACCAAAAAAGACAATTTTGCCTTTCGATCCCGAGACTCCTTATTAGCATATCGGCTGTCAAAAGTGAAAATGTATGAAAAGAAACCAGCACAATCAACGTTTCATCTCAAAGACAATGACAGTTTCACCTTGTCAGGAACTTTTCCCTGTGCAAAGAAGACCTTTAGATACATGCTACTGTCAAGCAGTTGGCATAAATTGCCTTAGCCGAAGCAGTTTGAGATGATCAATTCCACCAAAACACGCATCATCATGACATACTACTAAGTCGCTGCAGCGGTTGAGATCAATTCATCAGCAGATATCCGAGCATGTTGAAAATATTTCACGGTTGGTGATAAAAAAAAAAGCAATGCTGGATCAAGGCCGAGATCCATTGTGCTGGTAAAAAAAAACAGCAAGTATAGCATTTCTGCTGATGAAGACGTGTTCGCGGAGAGAGCATGGATCATTTTCCCTTCTCCCATCATTGTACCGTTCCCAGCACCTCGGCCCGTCAGCCCGTCAGCCCCCAGACAGTCATCGACATGGACCACATAGCCAAGCAGCAATCCTGCGGTTCAAATGAATTATTCAACCATAACCAATAAGCCAATGTTCCAGCGCTCTGCCGGTGACACAAAAACGATGGCATCCCCACTTATGTCTGTTGAAATTACAGAGAGATTAATAAGAGCACACAAACATCGGCACAGTGTCAACCGACATCCGCTGTGTTTGATCTGCATGGATCTGGGGGAGGAATCTATTTACGAGCCGCTTTGATGTAGCATGCGAGGGGCAGAGGAATCTGACACGCGGTCCCCTCAAAAAGTGGGTTAGGTTGATCTGATTTCACTAATTGAGGATTCAATACAGTTTGTAGCCGCCATGCATCAATCACTGGAAGAAAACATTAAAGCCGAGGGGAAACGTATGCAGCAGGCCTATACTTAAGGGAAAGGTAGCCAGTTAGCACTCACAAGTTGTGATATCTACAGTTGAAGATGAGATACAGTCTACAGCCAAGCCAGCAGCTCTGTGAGGCTGGAACAAGGCAAAGCGGCGCTTTGAGCTGAATGTCAGCAAGCAAACTGGCTCACAGAATGCACACATGCTGATGTTAAGCAGATCAGATGTGTGTACCACGTTCAGCATCTTAGTCTAGTGTTAGCATGCTAACATTTGCTAACTAGCACTAGAGACACATTACTATCTGTGCCAAAAAATGCCAAATATTGGCTATTTCCACCTTGGCAAACGTCAGAAATTGCTTCCGTTTTATATAATTACGAATTGAGGATCTTCGGGTTTTGCAATGTTGGTCAGATGAATCAAGTAATTTGAAGACATCGCCTCGAGAAACTGATAATGGACAGTTAAGTCACTAATGGGAAAAAAACTAGATGTATCCATGTTCTCTCTCTCACTATCTTTCACACACACATGTACAAACAGATCTCTATCTATCTGTGATGACACCAAAAACGCCAACGGGAGACTGTTACTGCATCCTTCTTATCCTCATGTATGTGTATATGACAGGCAGCAGAGTGGCTTGTTGGTTTTTAACTGTCACAGCAAGAACAGCCTGGGTTTTAAAGCTCAGTAAGCTCGGGGCTTTCGGTACGGAGGTTGCATGTTATCTTTGTGTGCGCGTCGGTTTCTTTCCTCTCTCAGGACCCCCATGTTACAGTAGGTCTTGGCCCTTGATCAAGACGCTGGCCTCAGAACTGATGTTGCTCCCCTGACACATGTCCTGTAGCTGCAGACTGCTCCTACATAGTTAGGAAGGGTCAAATGCAGAGGAAAAATCTCCCCACTGGGGCTAATAGCGGTATCATTTAAAACCTATAACTCAACATGAACATTAACGGACATACAGAATGCCGGCAGAGCATTGCAAAGAAAGAAAAACCAGACAGGCAATACCAAAATAACAGCAAATCAAACGAGAGAAATAACCTGCAAAATACTCAATCTTTTGAAAGGGAGATTTTAAGGTTTATGTAATAGTGTCAATCTAAGAAATCAAGTCTTTTAAAGTTCAGGCTAAAGAGCAATACAGAGACAAGATGAACGCCTTAACGGTAATGGTAGCTGACAGTGTGATTAGCCACTGACAGCACCATTAGCTGGAAAAGTCACCCACTCTAAAGGGCCGTCTTCCCTCACTTTCTTTTTCTTGCTCGTGGACGCATCTGAAGCTCTGTGTTACCCGGAATCCAACATTATTCTACCTTTGCACAAGAGTTACGGTGGAAAGTGGTGCTGGTGGGTTGAAGGTAGCAACACTGAAATTTACTCTTGCTCCCCGAGCGTGACCGTTTCAGATATTTATTGAAAAAGGGAAAGCGGCACAACTCGAGTACTGTAGGCTGCGGCGCAACCAAAACACTCAGAACAGCCGAAACACTACAGCTATGGATCAATATTGCCTTCTCTTGACAGGGAGTGATTGATCACAGACCGACATGAGATTCCAAGATGAAAACAGCAGGTGTCTTCTCTGGAGGAGGATGTCGAGTAACAGAGCGGTGCACCCGCTGATGAAACCGACAGGCCGGCAAAGACATAGAAACCAGAGCCTTCACTCGCCCACGCACCTTACGTGACTAGACTCAATTGAGGAGCCTGAGACTGTGGATGCAGCAGCTCTTGCCGCTGCTGCTGCCTTGGAAGTCTGTTACATCAGTCTCCCGCTGTTTGGAAAATGATTTTCAATTGGAGGTTTTGGGGTTTTGTGTCAGTTGCAGAGCAACATGCCCTGACCAGTGTTAAGAGGTGCCTTTTCAGTGACTACGTGGCTACAAAATGTCTGTTCTGATGGTTTTATGTGGTTGTCCTAGGATCTTTCTCATGATGGACATGGTGAACAAGGACGCTTTGACATTTCTGATTAAACTAATCCCCGTATATTCTCTAACAGGAGGTGACTGCTTTCTGCTTTAGCTCTTTTCCACATCCTGGCTTCTGCCCCTTTAAATCAAGCGTCTTTCACAACAGTCAAAGAAAAGCTGCCACAAAAGTCCCTTTAGTGTTTCACCAAAAGACCGAATTCACATAGTAGCCTGTTATCACAGAAACCACCTCTGATAAGACACGCTTTTATCACAAAGCAGATGTTTAAAAAGGGACAAATCATGTAAAAATGTTGTACGCTTCACATTCAGGTCCCCAATTGTCCCGCTGTCTGTGTCACCCTGATTATACATCTATAGAAATTACAATGCAAGGAGTGTTCGGAGCATGAGGCATCCATTCGGGATTGATTACATGGGCATCACATCCCATCAAGGACATCAGTGGGGTCCTGGCAGGCTTTAGTAATTCAGCCGCATGTTCAGACATGTTTAGGCAGGCTTTTGATACTTCAAAAAGGTTGAAATGTTTGTGATAACATCTCTGCGCCATCTATTCATGCGGTGGCCTGGAGTCGCAGGCTTTCTAAAGGGCAGCGGTGACCATGAAGAGAGGCTGATGTTTGAATCATGACATTTACTGACAATTCTTGACAAAAGGGAAAACTTCAGTAGATGTGTGTGTTGGATTTCTTACAACAAACCTTTTGAAAGTTGATACGCGTCGTGGAAAAAAACAAAACACTTCCATCGACATTCCATGTGGATTTAACAAATTTAACTCAAGCGGTGCTTTGCTAACACGTGTGTCATTAAAGCCACTTTTATAATTATAATTTCAAGTAGTTTGTATCCGATAAACGCAAAATGAGATTAGGCTTAATTGCATTTTGGGGACACGCACCTTCAAATTAATTTCTGGGAATGGGCTAAATCAATGCTACAAAGGAATACAGTACAGTACAAGGCAGCCATCGTATGCGTGAATATTTAAAACACAGCAATATCTACATACAACCCTCCATCACATGCTACATGCTGCCTGCTGCACGTAATTGTGTTTCATTCTTTTATATTTATCATCTCATGACCGCTAAGATGTATCCAATGATCCATTAGGGGTCATTGCTTTGTAGCACAACATTTTCATCTCAATTAAAAAAGACCAAAAAATGGCACTAAGCTTCAGAACATGCAGACAAGCTTAAAGCGTCAATATATCCATATTACTTAAGATAAAAACAGCTTGTAAATAGTTACTAGTATCAATGGCTAATCCTCTCGAATGATTAATTATGTATCTGCTGTATCATAATTCTTCCACGTACTCTCATTTGGAGTTTTTTTCACATCCATTATCTCAACTTAGCCTGAACAGGGGTCAACATAAACAACCCCCGGAGGGTCCATTGGATCTAATACATTACTGAAGCATGGAGTCAGGTTCAAGCAGTTTGGTGGGAGATGAGTTCCCACATTGAGATGGGCTCCTCCTCCTCAGACGGGGTCAAGGCTGGGAGGTAATCCAATAAAGCTGATTCACTGCGTGGCTGTAATACGGGGTCACAGTGTTCTCAGACGATGGGAGAGGAAGGGAAACTGGTAATTGTCCTTGAGAAACACCACCGGTTCAGTAATGCGCATCAAGCCAGCCGTGAGTTACACTGACAACATTATTACGAACCGGCAATTAAAGCTCAAAACTTTGCTGACCGAAATCTTTTCGGACATTTAAGTCTTTGGCTTGTTGACGACTTGACTGTCCAAACGAGTAAATGGAGAACAACGCTAAGATGCATGGCGGCGCCTTGCCCAATGTTGTGGACTGGCCTTGAGGGTGCCAATCGCTCTGTTATGGAAATTGCATCGGCTACTTGTCAATGGTGATGTCGTGGGATGCAGGGCCACCTAATTGGTTTAAAAAGTATTGTGCCATCGGCAGGAGCCTATCAATACTTGATATCCAGACCTAACCGGAGGATTTAAAGAGCAAGGCCCCGTGAAAACACAGAGCTGTCGTGGTGCAGGGGGAGAGCATATGTAGTCATGAAACCATTCCTGTGCTCAAAACTGCATAATCAACTAACTTAAATGGGAGAAAATGCATCGTCATGAAGAGAAACAACTTTATAGCGAACCACTGCCTATCAGTGTGCAAATTTCCCTGCTGGCTCTGAAGTAATTTTGGTAATGATCACTTGTAAGTGCACAGTTCTAAAAGAAGCCCAACACTTTATTTTTCAAACTAAAAAGGTCACGTCTCTCTATCTCGGTTTTGCTCATCCCCCCTACTCGTTTTGCTTTAAAGTCTCCGTAATTGTTTTGTGTTCTGTCCCACTGCATCTCCTCGCAGAAGATACAGTAGTATCTGAACTAAAGAGAAATTGATTCTACTGCCCTTTCTCCAGATAATTTACATGTTGGACTCTGCTAATCTCCAGTAAATTGTGGACGAAAACTTGTAAAGGTCACGAATCCCCGGTACCTCGCGCGGAACGCCATGCGAGAGTCGCCGTCTGTCTGTCCAAGCTCATCAGTGCTCGGGGGTGGGCACGCGGGAGGTGACAGACAGCTTGGGGGTTGATCAATGTGCCGACGGCTATTAGGTAAGTAGGGCTGAAAGGGCAAGTGTGTTTAAGTGAGCCGCCAGGGAAAGCATGCTTTCCATCACTAAAAATTGGACGTCAGCATTGCGATTAGCTGGCGATGGTGTGTTTACAGCCACGGAGTACGGGGTCAAATCAAATGTTAGACGGTGACCAACATGGCAGGTTTGAACTGAAATGAAAATTCAGTCTTGCTGAAAAATCTGTATGGCCACATGGTGTTTGTTTCGACTTATATCGCTACTCTGTCGCGTGGTTCCGATCAAAAGGCGGTTCTTCGTGGAATACAAACTTAACAGCATGATGGGGCATCCCAAACGTTAAGGGACAACTAACGCTACACGGGATTGTTGAAAAAAGGACACTAAACTTGCGTCAATGTTCGTGGGCATGACTTTCTCTAGTCAGTTGCGTTCCACGGAAGTTGATGGAACATGTCTAGCAAAGCCCGTGCGCATTTAAATGGCATCTGCTGCCAAAGGAAACGCTCTACCAGAAGCCCACAGCTTGACCACGGAAAAGGTTTTGTCCTAATTTGAACAATGTAAAAATGAGCACAATATATGCAGTATCATTACAGTTTACAGTATATTTCCTTGGCACAAAAAAGTGAAGAGAAGGAGCACACAGATTTTAGTTCGACTTTAAAAAGGGGGGATTTTGTGTTCTCGCAGTGTGGTTTGTTTTCCAAGCAGTTTCATCATTTCCTTGGCCAAAAGAAGTGCCAAGGCCTTCCTTTTAAGTGCAGTATAATAAGAACAGATCATTTCTCAGCACCACAGGCCCATATTTGTCAACTGAAAGCCCAGAGCACAATTTCCAAACTTTAAAAAGGTCACAAAGACGTAGAGGAAAGGGCAGTCATGCCTCCCTCTCATCACCCTGTCACTGATGTGTGTCCACTAGGAACGGTAAAGGACAGGAGGGCCTGAAGCGGCGTCTAATGGCGATGACCCCCATAAGGGATCCGTGTACGTTAACTAATGCATTCAATAGGAAATCCAAGACAAATGGCGAATTAATCAGCCAACTAAGGGTGCCCTTTTTTGCTTGAACACATGAGCATTTTTAAATAGATGGCAATAATTGTTTAGTGACTCAGGACAATTGATTTCATTATGGATGGTGTGAGCGAGACCCAGAGTCAGGTCACATGGGGGTTGAAAAGGCTTATGCATAGCTAAATGAAAACAGATGAGATAGACACAGGAATTCTAAGTGTGGGGGAGAACAGAAAAAAATAAAAACGGTTCAAGGTCTGAAGAGTACGCGATAAACTTAGATTTATCCGAAGGTCTCTATGTTTTCCGGAGATTGTTTGTTTAATTTTTAAGAAGCACGAGGGTGGAAAAAAAGAAATGATGAACAGAGTACATTCTGAACCTGCAACAAGCTTTCATTTAACTACAGTTCAAAGCACAAACAGCCATCTGCAGTCTAAAAATGTTCACTCAAAAACAAGTTTTGTGTATGAATTTATAGAAATGCAATGGGATTTGCATTGTTGCTATTCCTCTAGCATCATCAATATGCAAATGACACGAACTGGAATCAGTGGTTTTGTTAATGATAAATATAGCGGTACGCTCAAAATAACCACTCAATCAAACTCTACACCAGCATTATGACAAAGTTGTTCATGTTTCTGTCTCTCTGTTATTTTCACCATCTCATTAAACACTATTGTACATATTGGTCTATTGGTACTTCTTAAGGCAACAGTTCATCCACAGCTTCAGTAATGTTAGCTGACAGGATAATGTCAGCTCGCTTTAATAGCAGATCCATTCCGAAGATCTTGGATCACGTTTTTGCCAAAGTAATTAAAATCTTAAAGGTCTGCATAACATTGAAAACGATTAAGAAGTACAACTTTGTCCTCCAACTCCGAAGTTCTTTTCACATTTCTGGCACAGATGAACGCATCATCAACCCTGTGCAATGATTATTAAAGGAGACGAAGAGAAATAAACTGTTGAAATCACGTCATCGTCATATTTCCCTGAAATGTCCTGACATGCCATGTGTTCATTTCCAACCACATACCTCCTCATGACCCCAGCTCTATTTACAGTAAATATGATCTGATCTGACTGATCAGTGCAAAAAAGCAGTGGCAATCCAGCAGTTAGTAGTTTTGGGTTATTCCCAAAACAGAAGGGAGCGGGCCTGCCAGCTCTCACTTCAATCTGATAATTGGCCTGCACCAAAGATCTGCAATTACTGCACATCATAATTAATGGCCTGCTTTCCGGAAATGGTTCAACTTTTGTCCTTTCACGGGTTTATTTCTTGGTCTACAATTAAAGCTGCCACCTGAGGAAATCTGAACGCACAATTACAACAGAGGTAAAGGATCGGTAATCATGGGTCAGCGTTATTTAACCGTCAGCACAGATGAAGGATGATATATTAGAGGCTGTCCTTTGGACTGGCTGTCATAACAAATGGACCTCTTTGCCATGATGTACAACATTAATGTACAGATCAGCGCCGAAGAAAAGGGATTTCTGAGGTTTTTGTTTGACGACTCAGCGATCGTTACTGGGTAAATAGTGGTAAAAATCAAAGGGCGTCCGAACACTAGGGATGCAACGATAAGAGATTTTGATAACATGATTAGTATTCGAGGATATATCATGGTTTCACTGCTAATAAAGCTAATAAACTAAAATAAATACGATCACCATCAACTATAAATAGTCAGTTTTTATAAAGTGACATTTAGCTACTTAAAAATAATTGATAATGGTTAAATGGGAATAGGCTATACAGAACGTAGCGAGAGAGACATACCTCCTCCGTTGGTAACATGATATCCCGCAAGATTCGGAAAGTAAACAGTAATACGTTGCGAACTACTTGCTCGCCGTAGTTTAAACTGTTTTGGTCCAGCTTAGAACATTAGCTACTTACGTTTTTCTTTATTTACCTTGACTTGGACATAACGGGGTGGACAACTATCTCGAAGATGTTGGAGCTAAAGCCGTCAACGAATATTTCAAACAGACATTCGAATATGAAAGTCAACATTCGATTGTGGGGAACAAAGCATTAGTGCGGTTAAAATTCTATGACAACTGAATTTGAAGCATTAAAAAAAAATAGGATTGGGAGTTGAGATGATGATCAAATGTAGACACAGCTCACGTCTCATGTGACAACTGGTGGAACACACTAGTACGCATGAATCACACTGCTGAAGCTGTTTGTGCAATGCAGGGAAGATGGAGCACATACACAAAGTGGAAGGTGACCAACCGTTTTCTGCTCTATAGTGATATTATCAGTGCGGTAAACTTCTTTAACAATCCTGCTCACAAACATTAACAATACAAGCAGTCACGCCGCAAACTTTTACAAATGACAGAACTTGTTTTATTCTGTCACTGAAGACACATCATTCTGAACAGGCGTACTTATTGATTTCTACTCAAAGCATCAATCACTCACGCATTAGCATTAGTCAAGGACGCAATTACGCCCTCTCTCACTCCCCAGCAAGACAATAGGGTGCAACTGCTTAAGCGGCTGAATCACACAGGGGCGAACACAAATGGGCGTCGTCAAACTGTAGAGTCACTGTTGGTAACATTGGACATTAATGCTTTGTCATGCTGAGGAGACAAGTAATTCAACACAAGCGATAAAGACGCGGATGAGCGATGAGCTTTAAAATGAGGTGAGTTTGATAAATGTATGTGTGTTCAGCACATGATTTATTCAATGACTCACTTGTACTGCGTAAATTCGTCCCGATTATATGAGCCTCCATTCTCAGCATCAAGACAGGGAATTTTTTCTCTGCCTCACTTTGTGCAAGCTTGTGATTATAAACCTAGTTTCCGAAAAGAGGGTGACTGAAAAGAACAAATTATTCCCATTGTGGGTTGAGAGCTTTATCCACAACAGGTGCAACATCTCCCTGAACCTCAGCTTTTTGACTAAGAGATCTGTTGCTCTGCCATTCTAGCTCAGGACTAAGGCCCTCTACACATGAGCAGCAGAATGAGCAGCGGAGTAGAACGGTTCGGGTGTGAAACACTTTCTCCCTGAACTTCCATCACAGTTCGCTTTTTGGTTACGTTGCCGACAGCTGTGTCATCTTAGTGGTTGCGCGTTAGCCAAAAGCCAAAAAAGCGTTGAGACTTCGAATGCCCAAGATAGCACTGCTAAGTTTAGCATCTTCGCACTGCACGGGAAAACAATGTTTAATGCCAGAATATAAAGCGTTTCTGGCTCTCATCTTGTATGTAGGGCTGGGTATCGTTTAACAGTTCTGATACCTTTACTTCTATACATAAACCACAATGATACTTTGTGTGAATGAAAACCTCATAAGCTAATTGGTAGACTATATCTCTATACTTGGCTACAGCTCATTTATCTACTATATGTAAAATAGTTCATTATGCAAACATTCTGTTTTCTTGAAATGCCAATTCATAATGTAAACAGACTCATTGTTCAAGAGAAGAAGCAAAAACAACATGTTGACAACATCAAAAGAATATAAACCAATCAAACAATTCCACCTGCTATACCGCCCCCCCCCCCCCCCAAATTTAACACTTAACAGTTTATTTTCTAAAAATGTTTCAGTCACTTCACGAAATCAACACCAGCCACTCTTCACATTGGCAGAGATCCACTGCACAGCAATATTTAAAAAGAAAAAACATCACTTTTAAAGATGGATTGCTGACAAGCAATGTAGCAGTTAAACTGCTACATTGAGACAACTTCGCCTCGGGCTAACTTAAGGTGGCCTGACCTGGATCAAATATTCTCATTTCAGGATTTCTGCCAGTAAAAAGTTCTTAGGCCCGGCCTTGTCACACACCAGGTGTAGTTTTACCTGTGACCACACCCGGTTGCGCACTGCTGCGTAGGGTATGGAGAGAGCACCCTCGCCACCAGTTGGCAGAGCAAGCGAGATCAGCTGGCCGTGTGCAGACTTCCCTTTTAAAGCAAAGAGGTTTTGAGCTGCCAGGTGTTGTTTGTGCTCATTCCCCAAAACAACAGAGGCAGATCTTGGACACTGTTTAAAAGCATACTGGGTTTAGGAGATTTACTCGGTGGCTCCAGTAATTGGCCATCACCTCATACCTCCGTGAGATTTCACCATCTGGATGTGATGGACCCTGAGTGTAGAACATGCTGTCCCATCAGCAAACGCAGGTGTGACCTCCATCTCTGCCAAGCTCCCATTTAAGTTATCTCATGTCCCCTCGTGAATTAGTTTGTTTTTTCCTTCAATTCATGCAACTTAATATAACACTACTACAGCTCTGGTTGGCCTAGAATCAAGTTGAGGGGATGTATAAATACCATTAAGGTTGAGCCTTCCCCAGGGGATGTTCAGAGCCCAATAGGTGTTGGTATAAACGTCACACTAGAGTGGTGATGTGCTCCTGTGCCACAGTGAATAAGTGGAAATAACTTTCCTTAACAGACTGAAAGGGCACACGCTGCTTTGTTCTCCTAAGCGCAGATAAATCTCAACATCACTTCATTTAAAGACTTCAGGCCGATATAAAGGACTAGATACACGCTGAATCGAATGAACGTTCCATCGCTTAACTGCTTTATTTATGAAATACTTCAAAAGTAAAAAGCCATGTCCAGCATAAAATCGGTGTAAACAATCAATTCCTTCTACTTGCCTTATCAGCCTGGACAGTTTCTGAGCACTATACAAGCTGCATCCAGACTCTCCGGCTTGTCTCTTCTATGCCGGCCCAGATCAACCATTCCATCGGATTATCATTGACAGGAAGTCTGGACCTGCTGAGAGAGGCACTTTCCCTCCCGATTCTCGATCTGACATTGGGACGGACAACAAACAATTCTTTTCCACAGGGAGCGCAGTGCTCCATAATCCATACTGACCTTCGCTGGCTGCAATTCAGCTTTATTTTTAGTCAGGCTGAAGAGGAGAAACCTAGCCGTGTGTTGCTGATATAGACAAACATTGCAACAATTTTCCCAGCGGCACTCCACCTAACCATGCTTTTATTTGGATGAATGGCAAGAAACTATAAAATAGTAGTAGTGTCTTCTTTTGGTGACTTAAATACAAAGGAAAAATCAATGTTCTTGAGCAAAAGGATGCAAAAGATCTGTAAATCGGATATGGTGATACAGCAATAATTTGCAACACTGCCCAAGAGACATTAAAGAAAGAGATTAACGGTATGGAGCATACATTATCATAATAATACTATGTATTAACATCACAAAGCACAAACGACTATTCTATCATTCACTTAATTGACACAGTCAGCCCTCTAAGTTTGGATGCATCTCTATTTGCGACACATTTTTTTTCCCGCCCTGAAAGAACATCATTCATTAAGTTGACAGCTCAATCTCCTCATTAGTGGACACATTCATCTTGAAACTGATTACTATCTGTTAAAACAAAGGAGATATCTACTAGCACAAATCCCCCCGTTTGTCTTTGATAATGTTAATCTCCTCAGTTCGCTTTAGACGACGACATGATTCATTTTTTTAATCCCTCGGCTATTTGCATACTCTGGTTGGCCATCAGGACCTGAATGCCAAGAAGAAGAAAAATAAACGAGACTTCAAGCAAAGTTTGGTGATTAATATTTTGAAATGTTAATATTACAATAAGTAGGTATAGAAAAAAAGTCAACTTCACCTAAAAATAATGATAATTTTGCTGCCGCAGTGTGTGTTTGTGTGTACATTATGTGTGTTGTGTGTGTGCGTGTGTGTGCTTTCAAGCAGCTGCAGCGCTTTCAAGTCTCAGAGTTTAAAGTACAGAACCAAGAAATGGAGAACAGGGGGAGTAAATGTTAAAATTACCATATTGATGGATGTTACAAAATAGGCGCTTCATCTTTTTCATCTAGATTTCAACGATGCATAATCATAATGGTCATTTGCTTTGCATATTTGCATAGTTTCCGGAATTATTCAATTTTTAGGTCATTTTACCCACAAAGAGAAATGTTTTTATGTGGGTCGTGATTACATGTCACAAATTAGCACTTGCTGCCGTGCACCTGAAGCGGTGAACACACTAGATCTTAATGGTAGCTATGAAAAGAAAGGGCATCACATGTTTATTGGCATACTCTTTTGTGTCGACTAACTATTGTAATTTAATTGGGAAAATAATTGGCCATGTTGGCGGTTTGGAAGTTGGTGAGGGTTCTCATCATTATCACACATTCACAACCAACTAGCAATAGGTGAGCTAACCATATTTAAAAGAGCAAAGCTATTCACATTCTTGATATCTGTGAGCGTTCACTTACAGCCACACTGCTTCCACTTAATGCTAGCGTCTCTCCACAAATGGGGTGTGACTTTGGTATTTTTTTTCCATGTTTTTGTGTCTAAGGGACTAATGAGCAGAAATATTCATAAAATTGATCCAGTGTTGAGGGAATACGCTGCAGATGGCAGCTGCTAAATAGGCTACAAATGTAATTACATTGGTCAATTGGGCATTGTTGGTTTACATTGGTTTTTTTCACTCACAGTTTCGGATTGTTAATATATGCGTCTGAAAACATAATGGAAAAGGCAGAGAAATAAAATCATTTTCTTAAAAACAATATGAAACAACATGAGACAATATCAAACAGAAAGGTAAACGTAAGGCAGAACGTTTTATTTCTCTTAAGGGTCCTTTCCGTAATGCTGTCGGACACTTATAATAACAATCTGAGTCTGAGTCTGTAAGTGGACAAAAAAAAAACACTTTTCGTGGACAGAAATTGACGGTGCTTAATTTCCCGATATGCAGCATTTCCACTCAATACTGGACCCGATTATTGTTGGACCAATTAGTCACTTAGACATAGCAAAATAGGAAAATATGATCCAAGTTGAAAAATACCAAAATGAACCTTTAACTAAAATAAAATCATATTTCTAAGAATGTTTCAACTATAGTTTTTAATTAAGTTAATGAATAGGCTAATTGTGACCAAGAGAAACCTTGTGCCGGACATTTTACAGAAGAATTTGGCCACGCAAGAAGCTCCATGAAGCTATTTTGACAGACTGGTGCTTTGATCTAAATGTTACGTGAAGATGATCACAATGAAACTGTTCACATGTTAATGTTTTAGCAGGTAATATTCATCACGCTTACCTTCTTAGTGTGTTACCATGCTAACATGTGCTAATTAGCCCCCCCAAAAAAGTACTGAAGCCTTTGGAAATACAAATCGACCGAATCGAAATGTTTTCATTTGAAAAAAAAATATGAATGTGTATTTGCCCTGTTTTTTTCTGAAATAATTAATTATTATCTGTGAAAAGCTTTCATGTAAAAAAATAATCTCTGTTTTTCTGAGTTTCGTGATAATTATCTCTGTAATTCTGAGAAAAGTTTTCATCGGAAAAATAACTACTCTCTTTTCTTAAATAACAAGATAATTATTAAGTTTTTATGGAAATAAAAAATCTGCTCCTTTTTTTCAATTAAAGAGATGATACCTGTTTATAAGCTTTCTTCTGGTTTGGGTTTGAGACATTGGGAGACCTGTACGGTGTTTTTAGTTCGTCAACTGTACACAGACACCTCTGGACCTCACGCTTCCATACAAATGAGATCTTTTGACACCGATTCCGATAACACAAACTAACAGCATTCACCATGTGATATTGTGTGCATTCACCTTTGAAAGGTATTCAGTATTGTCTGTATATTTCAGAAACAATATTTTGTCACATTGCTCCGTTGTTTTAATTGAAATATCAAACGTTGCTCAGACTTTAACCTGGCTGCCTTTAATCTTTTCCACGAAACAGTGCTATAGATGCACTCGTCTCTGTGTTTGCATAAATTGTCCACGGATAGGCTGCTGCAGGTTCCTCGCTAAGGTCTCCATAGCAACACCTTGTCATCTGTGGTTAAGTCAGTCAGTGCAGCACTGGTGTCACAGGGAAATACAGCCTCAGTACCCATCACAAAGTGACAGTGCAATTTATTTTACTCCCTAATCCTGTCCTCCCCCCCTCCTCCCCCAAAGAACCATCGACACCTGCATTACTTAAAGGGAACTACGGTAGTGTTTTCAGTAACTTTAAAATCTTTTACTGCTATAACTGATATTTTGCTTCCTGACTGTATAGTAAAGCCCATATAGTCTAGTTTTTTATTTCTCTGAAATCACGATGCATTTGCGGTTTTCCTATTTAAAAAGGCCCATTTTGAAATGCACAACAACTGAAGTCATGTAAATGGATGAGATTGTTGTCATGGTCTTATATCACGGGGCGCAGACAGCTCATCCAAACACCGCAAAGCAAATCTACATAATCTATCAATACGCTGTAAAGCTTTGGGCCTTCAAGAAGACTCGGGAGATCAATAATTCCCTGCAAGTATTGACAGCACTTTAAATGGTGGCTTAACACAATGTGCACTCTGGAAACATTTTTCACAGTTTCTCCATTATCCTGTTGCACATTTGTTTCAAAGACTAATCCTATTCATTTTGGAGACTGGAGTTCTCTGCAGAGGGCTGTGGGCATAAACGAAGAGAGTTTTGATCAAAATCTGTTCTTCGTGTCGTGTTGTGATATAAACGGCTTCACTGAGTGGCTGTTATCGCACAAGCATCATCCAGAATTTGCTAAATCCCCATAATGGACCATGCCATGTCTGTCTCAAGGATAAACATTAGGAGGAAAGGAAAGTTGATGCAATTGAGATCTAGCTCGTTGGACACTGGCTGCTTAGATATTCTTGTGACAATAACAACAATGTTACAGCAGGATACTGCTTGTGAATGTAAACTGAAATGAAGAGCTTGATTGAAAGTTGAGCATTGGATACTATATTGTAGGTTTGGCCATTGATGCTTTTGATAACATTGGACGAGTTAATTGCAGAGATTGTTGCGGGCGACGATCGGAAAGATGATGAATACTGAAATGTGATTATAACAATGACGATAAAGAATCTTTAACCTTAACGTTTTAAAGCCGACAGACTGTCCTCAGGACCCCCCAGGTCAATAAGTGGTTGGACTTTTAATTGACCATGTGCCTGGATAGACACAACTGGGGTCAATCATGTCACTCAAACCAATTTATAAAGTATTAGACCCCCGTAAGGGCCGATACTACTAGGTTTACGAGCATTTACTTTCCCGAGGAGCAGTTAAGGTACAGAGACACATCCAGTTGAGTTTTGACTATTATCTTTAGTAAAAGGAAGAGTGCTTTGATATGTGGATTTAAGACCTTCTGTTGACCTCTCGCCAATAGACTGATTCCTCGAGATAAAACTGTTGTACTTATAGCCAATTAGATATCGTTAGCATGCTAACAAGCCTAGCTATTATTATTAGCTATATCGAATGTTTCTCTCTCAACAGTAAAGAAACTGTTAAGTGTCTAGTATAAAGCAAAAACCATGTGACTAAAGAGCTTTTGCCAATGGACAAATACTCAGAGGTGGAGGTCCTTTTGGTACAACACAAATCTCCAACGCTCACACCGATTATCGGTACTTAATTATTATTTATCTACTACCAAGGGATGTAAATTAACATAATAGACAGCGCCAATTGCTCCAAAACAGTGGAGTGCCGTTTGTTCAGCCCAAAAGGTCTAATCATCCACAGACTCTGTACTGAGCCCCCCCGCCGCCCCAAAACCTTGAACAATTTAACTAAAGCTTTCAACACAGCCTTTTTTCTTATTATTTCTGCTATCTGTTACGTTGCGTGTCCCAGCATGATGCCGACCCAGCGGAGCATGATGGGCAAATATGAAGAGAAAAACATCTTGGACCAATATGAAAGGCGAGGAGTGAGGAGGAATGTCAGGAAAAGCCGTCTCGCACGGTGAGAGCCTCAAGGTATACCGCGCTGCAGTTGAAAAGACTGAAAACTGACGACTTCTCCCCTTTTGCTGCCTATGATGTGCATCTTGCAAGCTTCTAAGTGCAGGCAGTTTAGGAGAAGTCAACGAGAGAAGTCCAATGGATCGCTGTTGAACTAGTAACAGCAAAGGATGCGCTGAAGAGCTGGGGGAATATGGGCTAAGTGGGCTGTGGAGGGTTGGAACACTTAGAAGTGGAATCTGACAAGTTGACGCTTCTATTTACAAATCTGGATGCTTATAAATGTGTGAAGGACAGAGTCATACGGAGTATAACAGCCAGTTATATAAAACTGGTAGTTGATCAAAGCTTATGAAAATAAGTCTCGTCTCTGTTTATGAGTTTTTAGTTACAAACTGCTGGCATATTACTTAGGCATCTTTTTAACACACATTTAAGTGGCTCATATATCCCGGAGAATATAAAGGCTTTAAGGACTTAAAGTCATAGTTCCATTTCAATATCGACAAAATATAACTGCAACTAAGCAATATTTTGTCTTTTTCATATTTAAATTTGATAAACTTGATAAATGCGGTTTAAAGCGTTTACTTTTTTGAACTTTTATTATTTTACCACTCTCATTAAACTTGTTTGCATGCTACATGCTCAGCAGCCAACAGCAAACGTATAACGTTACATCTACAATAGTGGAGAATGTATTACCCATTGAAGAGCCACATATTTAACTCGGTAGCTGGAGGTAAAATGAGGGGATGTTTGGCTTACGTTCAACAGGTGGCCAACATGAATGCTAATGTCATTCATTGCTGCTCAATGAGTGAACAAGCAACTGTTTGCGCACACATTTTCCCCATCAACTAAGGTGATACTATGTCCGTGTTGTGTTTATAATTTGTTCCAAATTCTGTTGGAAAATCACCTCAACTATTCCCACAATGGGAAAAAAAAAAGTGTCCACCAAGATTCTTACTTTTGCTCTAAATTCAACAATGCAATGCTTCACCTTTGAGATATCTGTAAATTAAATACACTTTATTCATCACCATCGCTTGAATTATGGCACAAAATGCTGATGATTCAAAATGGTCTCAAACCCTACTCTACTGCTCACTAAAATATAAACAGGCTTGCATTTATTTATTTATATTGAATTAGGAACTGATTTCTGACACATCCATAGTCATGACCCATGTCCAACCACTGTTGGAAATGAATCAGTGTATCAACAACACATGACATCAAGAATAAAAAACAAGTTGACTAAAGGGTTTTAAGAACTTCACAAGGTTAAAAGCAGATTCATTTTTTGGAACTTCAATGTCACTTGGACTATTTTAGCATTTGACATTTGAAGGAAAAAGCAACCACTTCGCACTCAAAAGCATTTAGTGATGAAAACAAGCTACGGTTGGTGTGTGCAGTAACCAACAGCGCCCCTCATGCTTCAAGCTGCCCCTGCAGCCACTGCTGTGCATTTGGGCCTACATGGGGGTAACAGTTGGCCCCTTGACTCACCCCTCTGCTATAGTCATCAAAAAGTCTGGCCTTATTCTGCCATATCCATCTCCCACTTACTGGAAACCTCTTAATTGATGGATGAGGATTTTTTGGGGAAATGGCAGCAGTCGTTATGTTGATGATTTTCCTTCAAATGTATCCGCAACTTGGCTGGCGGAGGAAAGGATGAACAACAACTCTCTTGGACCCTGAACAGAAAGAAAGACATGTGGGCTGGCGATGCCACGTCGGCAGGGGGTAAAAAGCGAAGGGTGGATGATTGATAGAGACTTAAAATGGAATGAGGACACCCACCTTCGCTCTCATCACGCCTATATAGCCACAGCGTCCGTAATTTCCACTGGCTGGAATCAGGATGGGTCTAATGAAAAAGAGCTGTGCTCTTTTCCTCATCTTTATAGGCTTTCTCTATCTCTATGTGTCTCTGTCCTTCCTTGTTACTTGCACCCAACTGCTCTCTCTGCAGACGATTTCGCTATTGACAAAGCGTACTAATGAAATGTCACCTCCGACACCTGGCCGGGAGGATTGATGTGCCACAACTTTTTTCACTTTATTTGAATTTTCCTTCCCTACACTTTCTCACACTTCCTCCAGAGATTTGTCTTTCCTCCCATCCATTTGTAACTAGAGATGGGTACCAAAATCCACTATCAAGGCCCTGGGGAGAAATTATTAAAGACTGTAGCATTGATAAGCTTTAACGTTATCGTTTCTGCCCTGGGTATTAGAAAAAACTAATAGGGAAGAACAGACGTTTCATAACATATAATACGTTATTCAGGAGCCAATATAACATGATGGAAAAAATACTGTAACCTGCTCAAAAAGGTATGACACAGTTTCCCTGTCCTATGTCTTTTAGTAGTCATAGTTGTGTTTCCACAAGCGTGTCGAAGAACTTCGGGCGGCCTTCAGGTAACACAAGAGGCACCAGAGTTGGCTTTGTCCGTTCTGGGCTACTGTTCGCATGTCAAAGTGTCTATGGTTGGAAGAATAGAAAGGCGCTAATTGAATGCAGGTCCATTTAGCATTCACCATTTGCTTCGGGACCAACATAATTAATGCTGTAGAGAGCATTGAATTTCATTGGAAAACGCGGTTGGATTGATGCATTACTGTCATTTAAGCCTCATTGGTGATTTGGTAATCATAGTTGCTCTGCAGGGGTTTGTTACAATGGGTGAGACAATGTGCAAATCCCAAGGGAGCTTGCCAACCCACCTACTCGTGTCTAAAAATGAAATGCAAACTTTCTTTCGGCACGAGGCCTCTCGATTGTCGAAACTCATAAAATAGGCACAAATAGGGGGGTAATTGGATTTGGTAATTACATTCCTATTAACATCGCAAAAATTAACTAACTAGATACAATAGAGGTCAAGCTTTTGTCACAGGTTTTGAATGATGGTTAGCTCATATTTATCTCAAGATTTGAAATGGCTTGTGCAGCTCATTTAGACTCAATTTGAATTGCTAATGGGGTCGGTTTTGAGAGATATAGAAATGTGTGGGAATTTAAAGGAAATCAACTGGGAGGTACATTGGATCACTCTGTTAATAATCTCCTATTGTGGTCCAGCATTCAGAGTGAATCACTAACAGGGTTAGAGCCTACATTTTCAATTATCAAAACACCCAGAGTCTCTTTTAATTAGAAATAACTGCTCATATTACCATAAAAACATCTACGCACTGACCCTCTTTACAGATTTTTACTTTAAATCTACAAGTTATATTCAAGCTGCAAAATTGGCACACTCTCGTCGCGTGTCCACACCTATTGCTCACCACCAAACGGCTATAATTGGCGAATCAACACTGAATCACACTGGACACAAGACTGCTTTGTAGGCGTCAAAACTTTCTCGCATGTTGCACCTCAATCATATGTCAAAGCAGGTGTTCTGCCTCCGACAGCTGATGCCAAACACATGCTTCAATTCAGTGGTGATTTAACCTTAAAATCCCTCGACAGGGAGCGTCACGGGACGCAACAACGCCTCAGGTTTTCCTGCAGCTACTCAGAAATTCTGAATAAAAGGCGCATTTTGTTGACACCAGTGCCGGATGCTTTAAATCTTCCCAGTGCATAAATGTCTGCTGTCTGTATTCTGTCACTTGTATTTAACACCTTGAGGGGAAAGAAAACAACTGCCTAAGACTGTTGAATCTGTGACATATCTCTTTAATTTGCTCTATATTTCCAGCTATAATACCATTCCCAATAAAAATAGCTGAAACTGAATTATGTCCAAATCTATTTTTACGATGAGGATGTGACTTATTGTCAAGGCTCCATCTTTATACCTTGCTGCTGTGATTGGGAAAACTAAAGGAATAAATTACTCTTACTATGTAGCTTAACATCTAACCCCGGGCTCACTAGATGGCAGTTGGTGTTTGACCTCTCCGCTTATGTAATCCAACGTTTCATAATCATTTCTATTTTTTCCCAGACAGACATGTCTTCATGCTCGTTGCGTCAGAGGTTTAAAGACGTGCGACTTCTCTACGCAGTCTAGATTTCCATGGACAGGTGACTTCATTAAGCGGCGGTGTGAAACACCGAGAGCCGGCAGTCATCTTCATGTCAGATGAAAATGATGTTGTCAGAACGGATTGAGATATTTACAGCGCAACTGACTGCAAGGCAGCATAATGTGGTTGACTGTCTCTGTGACCTTTCAGACATGAACACATTTAGTGAACAATATTTGTACCAATATGGCTCATTGAAGATTGGCAACTGGTATCAGTACATCTCTAAAAGATCTAATTTATTTTATGCCGATCCCATCTCATCTATGATGATTTGTAACACCCCTTCTTACTTCCAACCGAAACAAAAATACTTTTCCCCCCGACGGACAGGACACTCACAGGAAACTCAAGTTCAAACATAAATTCACTGTCTGACGTTACACCAATGGGGTTAATGGTTGGTTTGGCACAAACATTACTTTGTTAGGTTTGGGTAACAACAAGTCAAAAGTACTAATTCATTAAGGTTAGGGGACCTTCATTGTGATGGTTAAAATTAACCATGTGTTCAAGGTGGAGGAGTTATTGAATTTATCGTTAAAAGGAACGTTGACCAAACGGGAAACAAACAGCACTCTGGTATTAAAGTCCAACATTTTGTAACAAGGCCATACTACAATTGGAGTCAAAACAGAAACATATTTACATTGAAGCGTGTTTGAATGCTAATAGCTTGAGAAAACACAGATGGTGTAGAGACGGCCAAAAAGTCCCCCAAACTAAATGTCAAATTACATTGTGTGTCATTCCCTTCAGCAACAACCTGCATCGTTTCCAATCTGATGCCTCTATTTGCAAAAACCCATTTCTCAGCGTCTTATTTCAAAAACTGATATACAAAAATAAAATACAAAATATGAAGTATACAAAGTCAATGTCAAGTGGTGGTAAATGAAACAATGGCCACATATATGTAATGTAGTTTGTGTAAAAATGTCTTCAGCTGCGGGAATGTTAGCTCAGCAGCTTTAGCTCATCATTGAATCAACAAAGTGCACATAATCCAGTCAACAAAAGTCAGCGGCAAGTCTTCCTGTTTCAGTCATACAGTCGCAGCATTCGGAGGCAGGGGGACAGGCAAACCCCCCCCCCCCCCCCGCGTCACGATTCAGAAAACACTTGTATGCTTTCATCTTTGACTGTTGTATTTGTTTGCAAACAGCTCCCTCCCCCTTCATTTGTGTCATTTGCATTTACTGCGAGGTACTACATGATAATAATGGCATTTTTATTGCCAAGTCTCTTTGTCTCCCTCAAAGCGGAAATCATAGGCACATCCTTGGGCTAAAGAAGCATTACTCTGTGGTGAGACACGGGCACAGCAGACGTCACATTAAAACACAGACACCTCCTCGGATGGCATTTGCTTGATTTGTTTCGAACATACAAAGGAATGGAGCAATAAAAAAAAGTGGAATACAATAAAAGAATCCTCTTTGCTGGGATTTGATTTTCTGGGGGGGGGGGGGGGGGGGTGTGAGGTGCCCCTGAGTGACTTTTTGACAGCCGTTTGTTTTTTTGAAGAAGCGCCGGGGTAATTTATTTATCTCTCTGACAGACTGTGGATATGCAAAGCGTCTTTGCACTCTTTGCTCTCCGTACGGAATAATTCCTTGAGCCCTCTTTGTTATGCATTGTTTGAACACCACCAGGACGCGGTGTGTGCAATGTATACAAACACGTCCCCTCTTAAATGCAAAGACTCCGAAGGAATACATCTGCTGCAGGTAATATTAAATACAAAAACATTTCCACTTCAAATAAGATACAATCAAAGATAACACGTTTATGTGACCAATGCTTACCGCACCTACTTTCATAATGCTGATTAAAAATTAACTGCATCAGTCGACTCGGGCTTCAAAGCCAATTTGCCATGAAAATTGAAGGAGATGAAACTGAGTACAATGGACTTGAGGCAGCATGTTGATTAGAATTGATGACTGCATTCAGTCTCTTTACACTTCTTGTGCAATGAAACGACTGTACGTTTACCCTTAAATGTAAGTTTTAATCGTATTTTATTAGCGTTCATCATCTCCATGTCACATATTAGATAATGGCCTTATGATGTCATGGTGATTTTCTATAAAAGCTTGGGCAACGATCTTCTAAATTAGCACAACTTCAATTGAAATTGTCCGACACCACCTTCTCACTGTTATCCGTTACGCTAAGATGGCTAATGATGGGTTCAAAGTTCAAACTTAAACGTGACATTAGTGCTGCTACTCCCTGCTGCTCCGCTGGTCTGTAACGCCCTCAGTCTGTGGTATCGGTGCATGTTGCGGACAAAAAGGTGGACTGTATAAATGATATACACTGTGATTCTCTTCTGTACAGCCTTTATCTGCCGAAGGGTTCATCAATACAGCAATGACATTTATTAATACCAGTGATCCACTGAGCTATTGATCGGAGCTTCTATCATTCCTATGATCACATTTCAGGCTGTAATGTGAAACTAAAGGGTCAATAAAGATGTCTTATTTTAATCCCCTATTTGGCCGGTTCAGTGGTTTTGAAGAACTGAAGATGTGCATCTCGAGTTTCATTTAAGAGCGGGTGATGGCTCCCATCACAGGCTGTGTAGCAGTGATATGTTTGCTTAGTTTCAAATGACAATTCCCTTCAGATTGCGCTAGCTCTTGCCTTTTGTTGTAGCACTTTTTCTCCATGTTCTTGGCGTATTAAGTGTCCTTATCGGGTTCTTGTATCATTGAGAGATTTTTTATTTCTAAAAAGGTTTTCTTTAACTTAGTAAACACTGTAAAACACTACAAAAGATTCATTCACATAGTGACTTAAGGAGGATTGTTTGGCATGAAAATATAAAGCCATGATCAAAAGGTCTTGTCATAACAATAGGCCTCATTCACAAACACTGTGTATGAACAAATCTGTGCTTTAGTCGTGCGTATGAACGTTTGTACTAATCTGGGATTCATAACAGTTTGTAGAACTGCCTCAGACCATGCGTAGGCCCAAATAATGAATGTTTTAATATAAACACATCTTTAAATAAATGCATCTCATATTAAAACCACACTCATTAAAAAAAGCTTTAATACACAACATTTAAAACCGTAAGTTTACTAATGCATTGGCCAAATGTATTAAATATCTATGAAATTGACGCCCTCGTTAATTATTGTCATGATTGAATTATAATATACATTTCAAAGCTTCTATTGAGGTTTTCGAGTGAAGCTTCAGCGGCCTGTGGTCATATTTTGTGATGCCATCCCACACAAACAAATATGAATGATTTGATGTTATTTTGGTTATGAATATAATTTAGACCGCCCAGTTAATACCAAGAGAACGGTGGCAAGCGAGAGAGCCAACTGTTTTTTGACTGCAATGATAATGTTTTAAAAAAAATGCAAAGTAAGCGTGCGTGTGCACATATTTTGTGCGCAAAGTAAGAACATTTGTACGCCCGTAATACTGAATGAGGCCCAATATATCTTAGAAGATTACACTACGTCTATATACTTTTATGTCCAACGTCATTTATCAAAGCAGCTGAAGTCTCTTTGTGTTTGTTTGTTTTCTCTGAAAAAGATAGATTAATAAATCCTGGTGCCGCCACAGACGGCTATAAACTTTAATTTCCTGCCTAAGTACATTTTATACAGCTTTTCCATGCCCCCCTGTAATTTTTGTCATTTCTACAGAGACAAAGATTAAAGAAAAGGGGAAAATGCACAAAGGAACATCGCAGATGGAAGCGATATGCTTCATATTAACTGTAGGGAGAAGCATTGATACCACCACGCCCCTTTGCCCGCTCTTTGTTATCAACACAACACAGTATCATATCGAAAAACAAACCACGGAGAGAATTCTCGAGAAACGCCGCCATGTGCGATAACGCTGTGGTGAGGTGCCCTTTACTTGCAGATAGCGCTTATAATGAGGTAAGAAGGGAGAAAACATTGGATTAATAATACATGGGTCATTTGTAAATCAATGGAGGGGCATCAGGCCAGTGAATAGGCTTGAGGATTTATTCTGATTACAGAATGGCAATAAAGGGCCATTTACAACCTGAATGGGACAGCTAGTAATTAAGAAGCCCGCCTTAAAACAAAGGGAGAAGGAGTTCTGTGGGAGGATGCCGTTAACTCCGGGGAGGACCACTGCATGTTAATGGCCATGCTGTATTTCACCTGCAGTTGGTGGACAAGACTAAGAAAGCCAGTCCTCCAGGAAAGTGTGCAGTAGCCATCCATCTTATTATAATATTTGGACCGCACTGCAGTATAATACCATTGGCCTGCAATGGATTTGCTGCATTGTGAGGTGGAATACATTGAAAAATTAAATGTTTGGAGTCAACGGGTGCAACAAAGTTCCGTGATAAACGAACATGGCTAGAAATGTACACCTCGGGCCTTACAATAATCCAAGTTGGTTGTCAAAGGTGCAACCACTTTCATAACAATCACGGCTCTTTCCTTGGGTTATTCTAATTAACTTCCACTTTATTGTGCCAGATTGCAAATACACCAACATATCGACTACATTAGTGTCAATCTGATTTCATCCCCTTGACAACATGATGGATTAAGTGCTGGTGGCTGCAGCCAGCCACCTCTTTAATTGGTTTGTCTAAATGTTTTATGAAATCAAGATAAAATTCAATCAATCCCCCAAAACCGCTGATTCATCCTAAAACGACGAAGAGACATTTTGATTGATATCGGCCGTCAAGGGGGCTGCAAAGGTGATATGTGCCCGAGCTGCAACAGCTCAAGGTTAAACAGCGCTAGCAGCGTGTTCTTTATGACAGGAAGGGGGAGGGAGGGTGGTGGGGGGGGGGGGGACGCCAACGCCCACACAGGGAGGAGAAGCCTTTGGATTTCACTGCAGGACATACTGCTGCTGCTACAAATGGCCAGCACGAGGAGCTTTACAGACCTGATGTGACGGCTGAGACATTCAGAAGACGGAGTGTACAGTATGATCAATCTCATACCCTGTGCCGAATTGACTGTGCTCACCACATGAAGCATTTCACAATTTGTTCATTCGCTTCCCCATCAGCCTTTCAAAGGAAATCAATGATCATTACTTTTTTACCAGCCAAGAATTGCTTTCTTTACTTTTCTGCTTGGTTTGGCAACGATTTATGCAATGTTGTCCTTAGAATTGGTCACGTTGTAAATCATTCTTATGTGCTCAACTTCTGACAATCACCTATAGAGAAATAAATATGCTACGTCTAGGGCTGCTTCTAAATAGTCATTTCACTTGTATTAATCATTTAGTCGACAACATGTCAGAAAAAGCTAATTGACTTCTTCAAAATGCTTGTTTTTTTTTTTCAGACCATCACACCGAAACCCAAAGAGATTCAGTTTACTATCAAAGATGCTGCATTTTCCTCAAAACAAGACTACGACTCCACAGCCATGCTTGCGGCTCTTTGTGGCCGTACTTAGGCAGTGTTGCTTTCAAATAAAATGCCTGCATGCTAACATGCTCATAATGACAATGCTAAAAACATCATGTTTAGAAGGTTACATGTCAACCATTTTCAACATTTGAGTTGAGTGTTAGCACGCTAACACGTGCTACTGTAATAAGCACTTAACCCAAAGCAATGCCGATCCAGCAAACAGTCAACATCCTGGGTTGCCCAACAGGAAAAGTCAAATGATCACCGAAATCAGTAGCATCCATCCCCTGGGCACCACAAATGTCTGTACAAAATGTCGTGGCAATCCACTAGATAGTTGTTGAGATATTTCACCGTGGACCTGTGGCGGCCCGACTTGAGCCCACCAAGTTTAGCACACAACCATGGCGCTCTGACCCCACTATTGAGCTGCAGGACATGGTCATCTGCTCTGTTTCCGCTCAACCGCGGCAAGTGAAATCTGGGTGACAAGGGGGTCCGGTTCACAATAAGCCTTTTGTACATGAAGCTTGAAGATAGCAAATAAGCCTGCTGCATTTAGGAGGGGGAGGGACAAGTTGAGCCTCTGGAAGGGCAGAGTTGCTCCAAAAACACTGCAACACAGATTCTATGAATTTTATACACCCTAAATAAGACGTCTGTTCCCGCATAGGTCTGGGCATTGTGAACGGCAAAGGTTTTTATCTGTATTGGTGTCTGAATCACATATGTATGCATATATTATTGATATCTAGTAAAGACATTCGCTTTGCTCAAGTGTGCTTGTTTTGCCTGGTTCCTTTTTCCATCACGGGCGAAAGCGGTTGGCCGCACAATCGATAGTTCCATCCCCAAAAACAACCTAAACGATAAAAAGCTGATTAATATTCTGTCAATCGACTAATCAATGAATTGACTAATCATTTCGGCTCTAATGAAGTTCAACACGGTGCCGCCTTCACCGGAGAAAGGGGCAGACGAGTCTGCATCGAAGATATACACTGAGAAATGCTCTGTTTTATCTTGATGTGATTTTCAGTGTGAAAGTCTAATTATGCTTTAATGGATTTTGTAATTGCGAATAAATTGCTTATTTTGAATGAGGATTGATGTTTTTATACAAATTAAATTGAATTCTAATTAAAAGCTAATTGAGCGTAAATCAGGAAATCACTTTGTATTGGAAGCAGGCGAAAAAACAACCATTGAGTTTTTCTGACATTTGCACATTTTCCAGGTTGAGCTGTAATAGGAGTTCGCTGTCTGCCTGCAGCTGTGATTCACCATATCCCTTGCATAGATATTCTTCTACAGTGTGTCATATACCGTTTGGGATGTCAGCTGAAATGAGACGGCGGCTGAAATGCAAAGCCATTTCCTGCTTGTTCCATTGTGGAGCTCAGCCATGTTGCTTGCCTATTGTATGGCCGCCTCCAAGTTATCTGTCAGGCCTGGCAAGCACCCTATTATTTTCTGCCATTTGACTGCCCCCTCTGCCACAGTGCAACACTTCTGTCGTGCCATGTGATCAATCGGATTCTTTTGACGTCTCGCGAACAGTATCTAGTGATCTGTAATGGCGGTAATGTTTCCTGTCAGAAAATGGTGCCGGGGAAATGGGATGTGGGAGAGGGAGAGAAAGCTAAAGTGTGAATAAGAGACTGAGTGAGAGGAAGAGGAGATAACAGGGAAAAGGCAGACAGCCTTTATGGGAAATATCACGGTCCAAAGTCAGAATCACAGCAGTTGTATTGTTGTTGCTTCCCCTTACATCTGCAGTCTCATCCAATTTTTTTTTCTAGGCCTATGAGTAAGACAGAAAGCCAATCACAGAACCTCGCTGTGTGTGTGCACAGCAGAGCAGAGCAACAATATTTGAGAGGTTTTTAGTTCAAAATGGCTTATTCCTATTGATTCCTTGAAAACTTGGGGAGGTTGGGGACAGAATAAGCAAACAGAACGGCATCATAATTCCGCTGCTACTACTTGCGTGTTGCCTTTTAAGGAGACACCGTGGAGGCCGGCTTCGCCTCCATACACGGCCTCCCTGCCACTCGCAGAGCTGTAAAGTGCCTCGTTAGCCTGTTGCTATTTTCGATGTCACAGAAAAAGATCGGCTTTAGATTTCTATAAACTGGAAACGACTGAGGCCTCATTCAATGTCAAGTTGACTCGTCGCTTAACCAGAATTTGAAAAAGGGAAAAATCCAGAGCCTGATATTGATTTAGTATTCCCTAAACTGTTTGCATGCATACTAACACACCGTTATCTTGTGTATTGGTAAATTGTGTACTCTCACGACTGGGTGCATATGTTTGCTGTGTAGTGCTACATAATTGGTTTTGTGGCTGTCAAACATTTCTTTCTGTGGTGCATTCAGCTACCGATGGAGGGAAGTTTTGCTTGCATTGGACATTCTGCGTTCAGTCTATTCAACACTTGTCATAAAGGCAACAATTGGAAGAGAAACGAATCTACAGCAAGCAAGCAAATGTGTAAAAAGCTGTAACGCTCCTTATAATGGCAAACTAGCTCAGAGAGAACACAAACTTCCTCGTGTGCTTGCAAGTCACTTACTGTCTCTCACTAGCTGCAATAACGATGTTTTGTGTTGCACTATAGTAACAATCTGCAAGACTGTTGGAAATTCTAATGTATCTTCTGCCAACAATATATCCTCAAGAGAAATAAATCAGAAATATCAAGAGAGAGCAAAACAAACAACTTCTGAGATCTGAGTTTACATCCTTTAAACTGCAATACAAAATATTGTTATTTTAACAATGGGGGGGGGGGGAAGACGTGCGAAAGATGTCACTTGTTGTGACAAAATCCACAGAGAATTATCAGCCGACTTGCAGTCGTTTCGAGCCATAGCCGGCTATTTTTAAGCAAAATAAGCTCTAAAATAACCCACTGCACACTGCCTCCGGCACCAAACAGTAGACGGAGAAAGTTAGAGAAAGTTATTAGCTGGTGAACGTAATGGAACATACAGTAGCTAGATATTTCCCCCAGAAGTTTGACATGTATGTTTATAAAATATATTTTCATTTTTTAAGAAGTTCAAGGTTCAGTAATATCCTAAAACAGCTGGGCGCTGTAGGTTTTTGTTGGGGACTATTTTTAGGCGCGGATTAATTTACATTTGCTGCTCCAATTTCATATTTCTGGCATTATGTTGGACTGACTGTATTTCTAATCATTTTTGGATAACATATGGCACGGAGTAACACGCTATATCCGGCTTTAGATTGACAGAGAAAGTTAGGATCAATTGTTAATATGCTGTTGCCTTCTAGTAGTGTTATTGTGAGACTTACAACATGAAACTATCATTAAACGTGCGTAGCACCCTGGAAATGATGTGTGTAATCTTTGTAGAAGAAACAGAAAGAGCACACGTTTGTAACTCTGTTTACCAGAGAGCAGCAAAAGATACAGTCATCTTTCCCAGCAGCCCGAAATAATTAAATCTGAAGAAAGTCCGCAATCTAAAAATGAAGGGATGAACATTGCAGCAGAAGAGCAGCAGTAATTTGGACGTCATTCCATTTTTTGGAGACAAATAATGAAGCCGCAAGTAATCAGAACAGACTAGAAATTGGCTTGTTTTTTTATGTTACATCCTCAATCAGCCATTTCCCTATTGGTGCATATTTGTATCCATAGTCTGGGCAACGTATTAAGAGCACATATTCACAAAATGACAGCAACAGTAATCAGCAATACAACTTTCAAGAAAAATCAAAAACATTTTAAATGTTTTTCAAAGTGTATTTCATGACAACAGTCTCCCTCTCCCTCTCTCTCCCCCTCTCTCTCTCTCCTTTCCACAGTGACAGACCTTAAACATTATATCCAAATTGGATCTGGGAGATGCGAGCGTAGTCTGCGTCTGCTCTGAGAGACATATACACTGAGGCGGCTGATTGTTCGAGGAGGCACCGAAAATTGTGCTGTCATGGTAGAAAATGCTGAGAGATTAATATGGCTGCATTTCGCTGCCATCATCTCGCTTGCATTATCAAGTAACAAGCGCCGGAGAAAGAAGAAGAAGAAGACGACGACACTGCTCCACCGCTCAACCTGAGATGCGAGTGTGACATTATGTTGACGATTGTGTGCGCGGGTACTTTTCAGACAGACACTGGCATATCAATGCGAGCCATTACGCTCTATAGTAGATTGGCTTAGCTTTGTGCTGAGGTGTAATTGCGCAGCTGTCTGGCATTAGTCCTCCTAAACAAATTGGCTCGGGGAAAACTGCCTTCCAAATCTACCAGTGAGGATACTGTATGCTGCACACAAAATCTCCCTTTTGGTTTGTTTCGAGCTTTAGACTACGAATGTGCAGATATTTATCATGACATAGATATTATTATGTTGTATTGTATGTAGATTATTTTGTGCTCTTCGTGTTGAAAAAGGTCAGAATGTGTCGACCGCATGCCTTTCTCGTTGACTGGGCAAGAGTGACAAGGTGAAGATGAATGGGTGACACGGCAGGATCAATATGCAAGATGTTGTCTTTGCATCCAAATAGTTTGTCTTGACGGCGTTAAACTATTCCTGATCATGCCTCTGTCATGGGATCTCCTTGAGATTTCACGCTTAGTGACATTTCCAACATCCCATAAAAAACCCAGGGACACATGAAGTGTGTGTGTGTGAGCGTTTCTTTTTTGTCAATGAAATTCGCTCTGGATATTTGCAGTGCCCTTAGGATGAGGCATACACCAAACTCATCATTCACACAGTAGAAGAAGCCAAGGTCAAATAAATATAATAAATAAATCAGGCTTTAACTGTGTACCAAAGTTATCGAAAACTAATGGCAGGATATCCGTGGTATCATTCAAGCTCCTATATAGTGCCACTATTAGGCCAAATATTGTTGTTAGCCACTACTGGCCAGATTATGAAAATGACAAAATCATCAGTATCTTGTTTTTTACGTCCAACATTTACAAATCTTTTAATGACCGTGGCGATATATAAAAGGCACCAAAGTATTCATAGTACTTTTGTCTTCTAGTCCTTTTTGGCCTGTACAGTATCATCTTAACTTAAGGTAAAAATGAAGGGAATACATTACTGTGCGGCTGAATATGACTGCAATAAGTCAGCAGTCTTTTAACAAATCAAAACATGATTAATCTCTCCCATAAAGTATGTGGAATAGAGCCTCCTCTTTATGAATGGACCTTCAAACGCTCCAAGAGATAATTAATCAAAGTCTGCTGAAGACAGAAAAAAAACATCCATTTTCTAAGGGAAATGCAGGACTTTTGTCTGCTTTGAGTTTCCCTGTAGAATTGCAGATTACAATTAAGTTAGTTTTTTTTCCCCTTCTGGCTTTGTTTTCACCATCACTACTTGACACATATATTGTCAATAGCAACTGCGAATTACAATATAAAATTGACTTTATAATCCAGTGTATGACGTCATATCTCAAAACAAATACAGAAGAAAATTGTTGCTGCCTGAAAAAAATGTGCCATTTGATTAATGAACAACAACTAATGGATTCACAATAGATGTGGTCACTTGCAAGATTCAGATCTATCTGCAGGAGACTGTCTTTCAACGACGTTTGTGCAATTATTTCCCGGTTGACGTAGTATGTAACTTCAGCGTCGATAGAACATGAATACTATTTCATCAGAAGAATGAAATCTTTCATCCCCGAGCTCTCAGTCAAGCTCTCATCCAACGGACGGGACACTTTCAGACCGGTTTGTGGATCGGCGTGAAATGCAAATTTGGAATTTCACTTTCAAAGTAGCTTGGAGCATTGAGGGATAGCAAACTGCTCTCCTATGAAAGTTTTACTCCAACCTGCTGACGGTAATCCCTTTCTCGTCTCTCCTTTGAACACTTTCGGTGCAGTTAAAAGAGGAACAATCGATAATGAACTGAATGCGGCCATATTAGAGCCCCATCTGGGATATGAACGCTCTCTTCCCCCCATAAATCCATAACATCACGGGTGAAACGCAGTGACAGAGCTAATGTGAGAATATGCTCTCAGTGCACAGAGCTTTTTTTCCGTCTTTCTTGTTGTTTTTTTGACAAACTGAAGACAATACAGCACTCTCAACCGTTTAGGAATCCATTGGTATCCATCCACTGAGCCCACCATTATTCCCCCATCAATGTCATTCAGAGGTGTCATCTCCATGTGGATCTGTCTCAGGATGATGATTGAAATCTAACTGTGCTTTTTAATGTCACCTCATCCTGCGTCATCTCATACGTGGCCATGTAAATAGCCTAAATAGCATAACATTGACAGCATCTTCTCTATTAATATGTGTTCCTCTATTGCTTTTCATATTGTTGAATTTGGTCATGTGTGCCCTACTCCCTCACCTGTTTTTCTACAGGGTTATATTCTACCTCAGTTAATTGAGTAATTAAATATTTTTTATATCCCTGCTTGCGCGGACGGGGACGGCCATATAAATACTGTAATAACAGGGCAGGCTTTCTGCTGCGAAGGTCAAGCATGTCGCATAGACTTCTCTCTGCCCCTTAAATATTTCATTACTTCAAAATGAAAAATAGTACATCCAATTTAAACATACCTGCAAGTCATTCAGGGGGGGGGGGGGCTTTTGGGTGTTGTGTTCACAATATAAGCAGCAGGGTTGAGTTTTTAGATCATTGTGTATATTTGTTCTCCTCTATAATTCTTGCAATAGAGACGTGACTCGTCATAAGTAATGTCTCAAATGGAAGTTATCACATTAAGGTGACTCTCTTAAAAGTTTACAGGTTTTGTCTTTAATCAGCCAGCTTCGTAAAACAGGGCATGAGGTAAATACTATTCATGGGTTATAGGTATGCAACTAATGATTGTGTTATAGATTTATCTGCACAATATGTTTTGGATTAATAGTTCTTCGGTCTCGGCATCAAAATGTCCCCTTGCCCAAATGTGTTTTTGGCTTGCCTACCAACAGTCCGAAACATTTTAGCACTTTGCTTAATTGAACAGTTAGTCAGTTTCATATAATGCATGAGATATGATGGACTAAAGCCAAACAGTCATAAGAGTCTACAGACACAGTGGTAGCTCTGAGGCTCTACTGCTTGTGAAGAAAAACAAACTATTGAATAAACAAAAGGTATTCGACACGTTTTAATCTTGGATGATGGTTGCTAGATTAAAAAAAAAAATCGGGAACACGGAAGTTAACAGAGATCATAAATGTCTGCATCAAATTGCAAATCATCCATCCAACAGCTGTAGAGTATTTCACTCTGAATCACACATTTAAACCTCCTGGTGGCACGAATGTCAGGGGATTATCAACGGCATTAGGATTCCTCCTGTGAGGAACACAAATGTGTGTAAATGGCATGCGAATCCATCCTGTAGGTGTTGAAATATGTCAGCCTGAAGATCAGAAGCCGATCGCGTCATCCCTTGAGCCACAGCAAACATCGAACAGCAAAAAGTCAAATGACATGCGAGAGTCATTATGAAAGACAAACACTCGCTCCCTTCTTGCTGCAAAAAGACCCCCCCCCCTTGATTCAACTAGTAATAAACAAATGATTTAAGAAACAATTAAATAGTAAGTCCAACGTCAGACACCAATCCCTCCCTGAGCCGCGCAGCCGCTCACGAGCACGCTAAGGTGTAGTCGGGCTAACGTCAACATTGATCGGGCTGCAGCCTCCCTCCTCCCGGGGTGGTGGGCCCCTGCTGTCAAATCTCCACCGCCACTCTCACCTCGGCGCCATTCGATCATCCACAGGGTACAGACCCCAATGTTAAACATGAATTATTCCGCAGGCCGGGACTCATTTGACTAATCAGCAGTTACGGGACTCGGGGGCACAGCCGCCTGAGTGGCAAATGCCAATAACCACTCTGTTGGTGGGGGCAAGGGGAGGGGTGACTATGGATCAACAAGCCAATATGGAAGAACTGATCCATCATTTTATCAGCCATTGTCCGGAGGGTGAACCATGTGGTTTGCCAATAAGAAGCAGCAGCAGCGGCAGTGGTGGTGGCAGGGAGCTACGCCTCCCTGCCGAATGTGTGATTATGCTAAAATCTGCCGTTAGCAGCTTTTAATTACATCAGAGGAGAAGGCAGAGGTAAAAGAGGTGCCCGCAGCTCAGTGTCACCACCATACAAAAACACCGCTGTGTCAGTAATGGTGCTCTACCGGTAGTGTGAATTGTAATAATTTGCTTGAAAAGGCAAAATGAAGCAAAGGCCACATGTTGCCGTCATCGTATCATACTGTAATACTCTTAAAACCCGGCTATCGAAACAGCCCGGGCTCGTCTGAATGACTGTTATTAAAGACATCGGACCAAAAGGTCTCTGAACTCCTCTTCAAACAGATTGTGGACATGTTGAACCCCGTTGAATCAATGTGGCAAAGAAAAGCACAACGTGGTCATATTTCAATGGCGCATAAATTATAACCCCTCTCTTTTAAACATGCACTCAATTCCATTCCAGCTTCCCACGCCGTACGAGCATAGCCTTTACGGAGAGCTTTTAACCGATTGCATTATTTAAAAAGCCACCCCGACGCACAAAAGCAATTTGGTAGAATAGCAGCCGTAAAACATAGCTTTCAGTATTCAGTCGTGGGCACAAATGGTTTGTCTTTCATCATCCTGTGACTGCCTCTGTCCTCTTGTCAGGCATGGCACCCGTCACCCCCACCCCGCTGCAAAGAGCATAGTAAGTGTTGCTGCCACACTTCAATACAATTGATCTCACATCAGGTACACTTGAACCCGCCAACCCCCACCCAAAATGTCAGAGCGTTCGCTCGGGCTCCGTTTGAAATCGCTCCTTTGATTTCATGCAATGCCTTTAGAGTCAGCAGAAGATGCACGAAGACACTGAAGACGTCCAAAATCTCAAAAAGGTCAATGACAAGATTTTTTTTCTTTTTGTGGCGATCTGTAATTCAAAGGCATTTTGAAAAATAGACAATGAACTCCACGGACAGGAAAAAGAGAAATGTCAGTGGGCTCTAACTCTTCTGGTAGAAGGAAAAGGAAAAAAGGAGAGAGGGGGGCTATGGAACTAATTAAAATGCTGAAATGGTTTAACCTTCAGAGTTTAATGTTTAAGCCTGGTTCTTGCTCCAGCAGAAAGTGGCAAATTAAATCAGGTCTGAGCAGTGACACGCCGTGAGAGACAGAGACAAGTTCAATATGTATGATTTATCTACTTAGACAAATGAAATCACTGTCAGCTTATTCCTGCGAAAAGGTTTCAATGTCTCCTCCTTGGGAGCAAATGCAATTTGTATCAAATTTGATTTTGTCAAAACTTTTTTCTCTCCTTCCTCCAGTGGCCCATTGGAATGGCTTTAAAGGACGAATGAATACAGGACAACAGAACGGCTATTATCATAGTACAGTAAGAGGGCAGCATCTTACGCTGTATTGTTACTCTTATCTAGTCTGGAGAAAACAAGAAAACATTTATATTAGGAATATTAAATAGTAGGAAGATCACAAATCTTCACATTGAAGTGTGCTGAATGAATTTCATTTGTTCCAACAACAAAAAAAAAAATCTATATTTACCTTGCTCAGCAAAATACTTTTTTGCGGTGCACAACCTCCTTCACAACCATGTCAGGAAATAAGACGAATTAAACGTCTCATTCTTTTTGAGGTAGTCGACCCAAGAAGAACAGGTCTTTTTATTGTTATTAAAGAGAAACACAGTTTGCAGAGGGAGGATGGATGGACGAGTTGGTAAAAAGTTGGACTTTTGAACAAGAGACCACTGCTTCCTGATTCCCAAACAGACATGTTTCCCTGATCCATGACACAGCACCACAGCAGCTATGAAATGGACCCGAAGGTGCGATTGTTTTGCCAACGAATGAGGAAAACTGATGAGAATGATGAGCATCGTCTACAGCTGCTGATTATTCAAATATCCGCCCGTTTCTGCAGAAAGTCATACTGCGTCCTCTTCTTTTCAACGGGGCCGCATCAATCCGACACCACAAACGAGGGCGCTTGGTAAACTTTGCATTACAATTTATCGCCACAGGCAACAGAAAGCAAGTGTTTCAAAAGCGCTGACAGTGGATGTGTGTTTTAAAGCAGCCGACCCTCAAATGACGCAACTGTCAATACATCGGCTCGCTCTAAAAGAAAATGCGAAAGCTTCTTGGATGAAGTGGTGATACAAGCTGTGACTGAAGCCAATGTTCTGTTAAATGTGTAATCTCAACCGGGTTTGTCGACGTCTGCGGCTGCAGTCGCCTATGAATACGGGCCGCTTGAAGTTATTTTCTGCCTTGGTGCCCTTTTCTTCACAAGTTGTATTACATCACCATTTATCCAGCCACATTGAAGACACCTAAAAAGAAGAGCTAACGGATGTAATGGCCGGATTTAAGTGCATTTCCCATTTATCTTCCGCTCGCCCGGCCTATTTAAGTCCCCCGTGTCATCATTTCCTGAATAGCATCCTCAGCGGCCAACACCAGTCTGAATGATAACAATGACAAATGTGCTTACTTTCATTCTGCAATCACCATCACCTACAAATCCATAGTCATTTTCTCCAAAAAAGGATATCCACATTAGCTAAGTGAGTGATTTATGAACTTGTCCACACAGCTTTAAATACAGAAACCACAAAGGGGGAGTTGGACAACCTCCATTTTATCTCTTAGTGGAACTCTTGTGTTGTGTGTGCGCACACTTTTTAGAGCATGAAACACTGAATAATGGGCATTAGGTAAAGGAGTAAATAACTCTTAACTACATATATAAACACGAAAATTATCGTTATACACAACCAGTGAGTTGTCAATGAAAAAAAGTCAAATGCACATGATGAACTAAAAAATGATCATACAAAATGACAAGTATTCAAATGTGGTGTGACTGTATTTCTTAGCCTTCTTAAAATGTTGGCTGGGGGATGAGAAGTCAGCAATAACCTTGGTGTTTTTTTTATTTCCTGGAAACAATCGAGGAGAAAGAAATGCGTTTTAAACATAAATAAGAGGGAAGGACAGTCTTATTGTAAGCAAGTGACTGCTGTAACAACAGAAAGTTATTTCTTATCTTAAACAAAAACAACTTCCTGTCAGGATGTTAAGCTTTTTACCAAGGACAAAGCAAAACGTTCTGCAGCAACAGTTTTGATGAAAACAAAAGAAATGATTCTGGTTGGCAGAAGACCTTGCGTCAAACTGGCTTTTCACATGAAGGAGAACAAGTTGGGAGGTAATTCTTGATGAAGCGTAGAGAGAAATATTGAGAGTAAGAAGCGCGAGCAGACAGACGCAGAGAACAGATACTACCGGCTGAGAAAACTGTCAGCACCGGCAAAATACCAGACAAAGAAATGTCATATATACAAACGAAACACAAATACGACAGAGTAACATCTGAGGCTCAGCAGTGAGGCTGAAAACACAGGGACGGCCCCCGAGTAGGACGGTGCCAGGGAAAATGCTGCATCTACATCCGCCACCTGTTCACACAGGGAGTCACAGACGTCCCAGCATCCGGGCTTAAGTTTAGTCACAAAAGGTAAATTCCAAAGCAGCTGAGAGGAGCAACCAGTATGGTTGAAAGGGGAAGATACTGTTGAGTAGAATTCATCTCATGACTAAGACAGGGGATGTATAAATAGCTATAGCAGCTGAAGTGGGAAGTTATACACCACCTTTCCTTTCTCATATACTGTAGCTGCTTCCGGTGCCAGGTTTACATTGTGTATGTATAGGTGTACTGAAACACTTCTCATGTAGCTCATTTTGGCAACACTGGTAGAAACCAGAAAGCATGACCTCGCTGTTGCATAAAAGATTTTAGAGAGATAATCCTCCTCTTTTCCTCCCTTGCAGTTTGTTTTTGCTGTTACTCCTAATGTGTTCATTTGCATTAATGGCTTGCAAAATCAATTGAGTGCTTTAATTGTGCGTTGTTTTAATGATCCACCACATACAGAGCTGTGGAAAAATGAAGAACGCTTTTATATTTGTTTAATGAAGCCCATTTAAAATGTACATTCAAAGAGCCCCGACGCTTTCCCATATACTGAAACAGCAAGGATTGATGACGGTGCCTCCAAACAATGCTGAGGTAAAAGAAAACAAGTTTATTTGGTTCACTGAGAATCCCGATTTGCCTCAAGTCCTGCAACTATTTTCCTTTTCACAAGGTTGCCCATCCATACTTGAGAAACCAATGATTGTAATTTTTTAGCTGTGTCGGAACGATAACATGCAGGATGCTGGATTTACACGAGTTACTTCAGCATGTCCAGGTTGCTGCTTTCTATTCTATTACGAGAAGGCCCAGGATAAGAGGTATGGAGTAGCGGGATATAGACTGCCAATCTAGCTGTCAGGGGCAGTACAGGTCCAGATCTCATCTGTAAGTACCAGCTGGCTGAAGGGGGGACTCTGCACTACCGATAACGAATAGTGTGACCTTAATCCCCCCCCCAAATAGAGCTTCCTGTGCCCTCAGGAAGCCAGAAGAAACGGTACCACCAGCCGGTCTGCCAATACCCACTACAATCCCAACGGTATCGCTCTGCTGTAGCCGAGTCTTTCATGCTGCATTCTGCCAGTAAATGCCTTAAAAAGTAATGTAAACAAAACGCTTGGCGAAAGCTCCAGCTCTAATCATAATTAGGGATATAATTGCTAACTGGTGACTATTTTCAAAACAGACCTGTGCTGATTTCCGATGTCTCTTAAAGCATTGCTTTAAAAAGCAACAGAGGCTGAGCCGGGCATCCAGTGTTGATGGGATCCTTTAAAACACAACGCCCTCAAGATATCACTTATTTTTCATTGCCAACAGCTAGTTAATTCCCATGGAATATATTTCCAGCGCAGGTAACACCCTTTTTATTCGCAGTGACATTAATACTTTGTCACACTACACTATTTCCGCTGTTAAGTTTGGTCGAGAAACAACAGCATTTATATACAGCATGTGTCCTTTGTCTGTCCACCAATGGCATAAGATCACAGTTGTTTCTTTTTGCTCATACACTCAAAAAGGGAAATAAGAATTGGAATAAATACAAGGATCCTGCCACAGCTTCTCAACAATACTATTAGTGTCAGATAGGGAACAATATAAGGGATTAGGGATGTCAGGATATGAGATTTTGACACCACGATTATTGTCCCAATAATGTTTTTTGCAATTATTAATCAGAATATTTACCAAAAGAACTATAGCTTATGAACTAAAGTATTCGTTATTATCAACTATGTACTTTATTAGTTATCTATAGTGGTTATTTGCATTAAAACACAATTAAAATGATTAGAAAATAAAGGATTATATTTTAGTTGCAAAATCTTGGCATTGGCATTTTTGACTATGTATCATAAGCTGCTTAGAGCTAGCGTAAGGAAGTTAAAAAGGTCTTAACTCCCTTTTTGACCTTTCTCCGGTAATGTTCTTTAATGAATGGAGCATGAACGCACCATGATGTAATTAAGTGCAACCTCTGTACATTATAACAACAGCTGTTATCTGACGCTGCCAACGTTACGAGCTCTCCCCCCTGACGATTTCAACAGGGATGGTTAGACTTTGTAATTAATCTGCAGATCACATGACTCCCTGGTCCTGTTCTATATCCAAAATGGCGGACATTACGCTGGAATGTCAGTTCCCTCCCACATTTTTACAGCTCTGCACAACCTGGGTCCCAATCAGTCAGTGCGATCAGTGCCTTATTGGCTAGTAGCTGCAAACGTCCACAAAACCTTAACACAGGCGATTTATCATTGTCTTCCAAAATGAGCGTTTTCTGATCTGGCGTCTTTTTGGGCAAGATTATGTTTTTTTTGGAGATGGGATGTGAACACCAATGTCTGAAGGTCTTTACACACTGGGGACGAAACAAATAAATGGCATGAAATTACAAAATACTCTGAATATATGGTGTATGCTGCCTTCAGTTCTTCACCCTAAGAGGTTTGGCATTGCTATGACAATACCACATCAGCTCCTTCTTTGCTTCTGACACTCACTTATTTCACGGTCACAAGAGATCCTTCTCAAGAAATCCTATAAAAGTGTTTGACCAAAGAGACCGAAGCCGACGTTTTTCATGTGAAGAGAGTTCCTGACGCTTTAGTTCAGGCCTGAACCGCTACAGCACTGTACCTTTACAGTGGATAAAACAGTACGTGTTATGTGCCTGGTACTGTACATCAGTGGACTTTCAACAGAGCTACTTCCATCATCAGCTCCTGAAAAAAAAAAAACAGTTTGCGTCCGGAATTGATGATGGAAATAGCGAATCGGTGTAAAAATCAGGAAGGAAAAAATGGCCTCAGAACATCTACACTCTGGGTTTGCAGCTTTAAGTGTGCAATGGCTTATTTGTAGATAATTAGTTACTTGACAACAATTAAGAACAATTAAATATTTAATTGGTAGATAATGGATAATCTACCTGCTGTGGCACCCTGAAAACTTGACTAAATATTCTGTCCATAATTACAAGTGTGTTAGATTATTAACTTCAGTGAGCTTCCAGTACATGCAAGGCTGAATGCATTGCCAGACGCGAACGTAATACTGCATTATCTATTCATTACTCATCATTAAGCATTATAGTATCTCACTGAATATACTGTTTGTGCCTGTTAGGCAGGATTATGAGCAAATATTGCAGCCCGTCTAACATTTCTCTTGGGCTTTAGAAAACGGTGAAGCACTTGGGGATTTGCAAACAAGTATGACATTTTCACCCTGAGGCACTGCTTACATTAAATATCAGCACTGACAGGTGTAGATTTCTCATGTCAACAAAGCATCGAGTGAACCGCTCTCCTACATCCTTGGGAGCCAGGGCTGCCGCCAAGGCGTCTGCCTCAGTGACATGCAGGTCACTAGACCAGGTCCAATCGATTCTGAATCAAAACCGGGTCCAACGGGCATCGAGATCAGTCAAGTCCGAGTCCAGAGAGACCACGGAAATGTGTTTAAACAGGCGAAAAACAGTGTCCATGTCTTTTTCTATGCAAAAAAAGGTATTTGGATTAACAATGATACATGAACATTGGTAGTCATTTCATACTATATTCTTCAACAACAATAAATCAGGAGGCGTTTGGGCACCATGGCCTTTTGCTAATATAAGACGTGTCGTGCCTCATAGCATCAAATGACCTTAATACACGAGTAGGGCTTTGGGTTGTTGATTATAAGCCACAAGTACTTCGTAATTTACTCCAAAATAGTGACAAAGTAGTATTGTTATGTTCACTTAATGTTTCGATTGGATCTCCTCTTGAATCAGCTGGCTTCTTTGTTCCATTGTTAAACTGTCACTTTTATATTATGGCCCATCTTTAACCTTCATAAAACGGTGCCCGAGGCATGTCAATATCGTTGCCAATTCCTCGGTTGCCAAAAGGAGTTGATGAAAGTTATAAATTACTCAATGCACTCTGTAAATTGTTTATATTGCTGTGAAGAAAATAAACAGAGGTGGAGCAGGTAGGGGGAAAAAACAGATCTGTGGAGCTCTGATTCACAAAGAAACAAGAAAGGATTGGTAGATAAGCGAATACAGCAGCACGTATATAATGTTTCACTCCAAAATGCCCAACCGCCATTTTTGCTTCGTTAAATGTAGAATACAATACAAGCAAAAGCCTTACAATGAGTTTCGTGCAAATCTGTGAGGTGCTTCGCTCTAACATCAGCAATCAACACAAGAGCGTCGGTGTCACAGATGGTGGACGTTTCATTTTCTGAGCCGAAATTAAAAGTATTGAATGTAAACACGCAACATGGATGAGGGAGGTTTCTCCGACAGGTTGCCTGGCAGAACACCACAGCAGTCTGACGGTGAACTACAAACATGGAATCTTCACGTCCCACTGGCCAACGGGTCTACTGTTTGAGCATGTGGATGGTATTCAAGAGACATTTTACAAATGAATTTGTTATCACAGCGAATCTAGATTATGTCAATACTGGTGTATGAACGCATAAGTTATTATAGCAGCATGTTTTAAAGCTAATCCAGGGGCAGATTTTAGTGCGTATTAGTCAGCACTCATTGCATTGAAACATGCATGTCTTATATACAAGTAGCAGAAAAATAAATGTCTTGCTCTTCTTATGAAGATGGCCACAAACATGAAGCACAAAGAAAGACAGACAGAGACAGCGAGATTATGAGTGTTTGAAAAGTATTTTAAAAGACGCAGCTGATGTATGTAAATCGATGCCTCTTCACTCCTTTGTGTGTCAGACAGGATGTGGCCCTCTCCAGAAAGAAAGAGGCGGCATTGTTATCAACTCCTACACTGCCCCCTGTTGGAGATACACCGACGTGCACAACGGCATGTAAAAGAAAATATATATATATATATATATATATATATATAAATATTTTCAGAGCACATGTGCCACTGTAAATGATGTACCTCTACAATGCAAATATTATTCAGGCCTTCAACACGTCTGTGCACATAGTGTCTCACCTTCAAATCAAATATTGGATGACAGGCTGCTCTGCTCTCTCACTTTAATAGCGACACGATTTGTGTGCCATTTAGGAGATTAATACAAACATTCACAGGCTTATTGAAAATATAGGACTCTTTTTAAAAAAAAAAAGGCATTGTGTAATACTGGCAAATCTTACACTCCAGGCAAAAAAAAAAAACACAAACCGTATCTTGAGAGGTTGGGGGATTTTCATTTGATGTGGTCTATTGTTGCTTACTGCCTGGGCAGAGTGGATAAATCAAACCAATGGCCCGGGAACACTCCTGGTCAGCCGCAATGGGAGAGAGAGAAGGGGATGGTGGGAGTGAAAGCCCACACACATTGGAAAATGAACTGCTGTCTTTCAAACCAAAATCCCGCATGATGGGAAAGCAGCGAAGTGGCACTACACTGTGACAGCGCCTTGTTAGTGACTTTAGCTTAAGAACTACGACTGCATTTGGCTCCTTCAGTGAGAGGAAAAGAGCCGGGAATGTGAAATAAAAAGTGATAAAAAAAAAATTGTGCGTGGGAGCAGAAAGACAAGTTATAGTCGAGGTGAGAAGAGGAGAGGAAGAGGAGAGCTATGGCCATGGATCACCGGTCCTCTCTAGTTCAAGGAAAGTTCATTGGAACTCTTGCTCGGATTCATGTCATCTGTTTAGCTGTTCATCGGTCCCTGGGGTACATCGCTCTGCCTTTACAGTCTGTTCAACTTGACAAAAGGGCAGCAGGCGTATCAAATCTCCAGCAGCCAGGAACAGGTTTCTCCGCCAAGCTACATATTTCAAATGAAATTCACAATATCAATTATGGATCTCTCCCAGTATGGACAAAGCGGTTTCAGTTTCTCACTGGCAAATATAGGCATATGGTGGTTTGAAGCTTCTGAAGGAAAAACAACCAGTAATTTGGCAGGCAGTAACAGTAGTCTAGTTACAAACAGTGCCTTCGTCAGTGAGTAAGTGGGCATGCAGAATGCTATGAAGAATTGCTCCTTCTGTCTTCGTCCAGATGACTGAAAAGCAATGGGAATGAAAAAGGAGAGTCGCATCTAATTGCAACAACAAATGCCAAAGTGGCAAATGGCTGTTGTCAAACGGAGACGTTTTTATACATGTAAACAGGGAAATTAGGCAGAGGACAGCTCATAAGACTCGTTTCTCTTGTGTAGACTGGATGTGCGGTTTCATAAGTTCCATAGCCGTTGAAACAAACCGGAGCAAAGACACAAACGCAATCAATTCACTGCCGACGCACACGAAGGACAAAACAAATGAGGAAAAGGATTAAAATTGAGTCAAAAACAATTCTGAAGGCTGCTAACCAGGTGAATATGGCTCTGTGTCAACTTTAAAAAGAGCAAAAGAAGATTAGTGTCAAGTAATTTAAAGGGGTTGTATTCAATATTTCTATATCAAAAATGGATCTCATATGTGTAACGTGAAAAGGGTCGAACCCACAGAGAAGTGGCAGTTTCCCTCAGCTCTACTGAGCGCTTCAGCGTCTTTCAGCTCATGGTTTTAGTTGTACAAAGTGGACCAAGTGGACCATTCAGCAGCTAAAGAGCCAGATGTTAACATCAGGCGTCAGTGAAGAGCAAAAATAGCCTTTAAGGAGTTCATTTAGAACTTCATTAATAAGTTGGACAAGAACATGACTCCAAATGGAGCCTTCATCTCTGAGGATTGTCTTTGTGCTAACAAGTTCACCATATCAAAAGGCGATACAAGTTTTGTGTTGCTTGTTTGTGCTGCTCCTGAGAGACCAAACTAAGAGCCACTGCAGGTTTATCTCAGATGCATCTTAAATGCATCTGTTTTGATAAACTAGCCAGCCGTTTCATATTTACGGCTTACGTTCCTGTTGCTTTGTTGTGTTTTTTTAAATGCAATGTTTGAGCTCTTCCGAAGCCCTTCAGGTCGCCTGTGCTTGAAAGATGCTATAAGCGTTCGTTTGCCTTGCATTGCTTTCTTTTCCACTGTGCCGACAAACTCTTCTCAGTTCTGACCATCTTCCTCTTAATCCAAAACTCTCTGCGTGCAGCTCCTTCCTCAACAGCGCGCCATGCATTCGTTAAAAAATAGCACACACTCAAACTAGAGGTCATACTGACTTTAAAATACCAGCTTAAGACCGTAAATGCATGAAACTGATATCACCGACAGTGTAATAGTATACCGCCTTCCCTGTTACCGCATCTTTATCCGTGATGCCTCAGTACATTATAAGGCCTGCCCTGCTTTGTCCTCTGACAGGCTTCACCTGAAGTTCACCTTGGGAGAGGAAGGGAAGGAAGGGTGGAGAATGGCTTAGCTTCGAGTGTAGATTGCTTGCCAGTCTCTATTGCTTCTATATTGTATAGGCTTTGCCCTTTAAGAGCTGATGCTATTGGGTCTATCCCCGGCACTGGCCTCTTTTACGTCAGCCTTGAGACCATAGATCTGCTCCCATTTTTTCTTCGGCGGCAAGCGGTCGACAAGTGAAGAAGTAAAAGAGATGAAGGTGTCCAGAGGTGTCTGTCAGTGTACCGGCTGCCACATCAGCTTCTTCCTCCCATCTGCCAAGCTGCCTCTTCACTGTCTACGCCAGGTTAGCTAACAGCTACTCCATAGGCCACTCGCTAGTCTGAGCTGAGGACTTCGTGATGCTTCATGTTGAAAGTGGCGGCACAGCGGTTGGGCGGACCATCAACTGGCCGACGGATGAGCTGGACATCTCCACCTCTGACGAAACCCGGACATCCCGGATGAGGATCGTTGTGACGGGATGGCTGTCCTCCGCTCGTTCCGCCACGACCACCAAGCCCAGGAGCCCACTAAGGCCGTGATCGCTGTCCTGAACCTCACCCTGGATATTACGATGGAGGCGTCCAGAATCACGGCATGGACCACTCCTCCAGAACGCCACAGCTCATATGCACGAAGCAGCCGAGGAAGCGGAGAGGGTGAGGATACACACCTTCTGGAGCAAAGCTGCACCTCAGCTGCGGCACCAGGCGGCCAGATATCGCTTGAAGATGAGACACCCTCCAACTGCTGCGCCTCAACGTGCTCCAGCCAGTAAACGACCTGCCCCTGACTGGTCCTCACCCATCGAGGTGAGTTATTGGTGACATTCCAGCACGACCAGGTGTCGGTCTCAGGTTTTAGACACACAGCTCTGAAGAGCCGACGCTGTCATGCATTTTCAGCACCACAGCCGGCGCCAGCCCCTCTCAAGGGCAGCCTTCCCATCTGTAGGGAGCGAACGCTTGCTCCACACAGCGGCGGAGGAGGACAGAAGCCGGCTGCCAACAATGTCGATAGGCGCTCCACAGACGTGCCCGCCTGCTTATAGAGCGCGGCTCAGCGCGGCACAGCCTGCTATCCATAATTACATGGTTTTTCGAGGCTAATTTTCAAGGGGCTACACGCTCTTGTTTGCCTGCCCCCAAGGCGCACACCGAGAGAACTTTATCCTCTGCCGTGGCCTTCCTCAGAGAGAAGACAGAGGCAGACATCTGCGCAGCGGCAACCTGGGCTTATCCGTATGCATGTGCGCAACGATGCGCCTCTAATCTGATCATCAAGGATTAGAGGGCTGCATGGGGACTCGTAGAGAGTTTTTTCTCTACACACAGGGCTGACACGGTGTAAACCGTGGCACATCCGGTTGTCTCCTTGCCTTATTACGCATGGCTTTTACAGTTTGTGAACTGGTGTATGTTGTCTGCTATGCGGACCTTGGTGTCACACTGGGGCATAGACTACTGGAGCTTTGTCCTCAACCGAATAGCGACAGCCCTTGGAGGGCGACGCCTACACTCTCAGAATCTGGAAAAAAAACTTTGGAAACCCCTCAGAAATCACTCCACCTCTGTGATAGTCTCATAGAAAAAAAGTATCAACAATAATCTTTTTAAATACACGCACAGGTTGAAGAACACAGTGACAGCCAAGTTGGAAATCTGAGACCCAGTTTCTCAGACTCTGATTTTCATGTTTTTAACTCCAAAATGAAATTGAATTCTCAGTGGTCTCATTAGGACCTGGCTTCTGTCTATCACAACACATTCAAGCACACAGACAGACCCACTTGGTTAGTTCCTTATATTTGCAGGAAATAAATTAGCATTAACTGGTCATCACTTTCCACTGGGAATAGTCTCTGACTATTTCACTTTAAAAAAAAGCTGCATGTGATGCAATGTGATGTAAACCAGTAAAAGCAGACAGGAAGCCAGCACTCCCATCACACTGGAATAATCCTTTATAGGAATTTCTGGAGCGCAGAATGCAGTGCAGCTTCTCCGAAGGCAAAGGTAAATAATGTTCAACCAGTATATTGCCTCGCGTTTCCATTGCTTGTTTTCCAACTGCTGTATCTCAATATCGTGTTATGATATTCCCATGTGTACAACCTGGGGCCATGTAAAGCTACAAAGAACAAACGAAGCAGATACGTCATCCCTGCATTGAAAAACTCACGGTGTGACGGTTGAAGATAGATTATATTTCATTTCTATCATGTCTATAGTATGGGGCGGCTGAGCCTCAAGTGTCTAAAGACATTCAACAGCATAATATTCAGCATGCATACGAATTACAAACAGCCCTCAAATACACCTCCTGGTTGAGTCAAATGCAAAATGAAAGCCGTTACAATTAGCCTCTCCATTCCTTTTCTTTTTCTGCTTAAACCATGCTTCAATGTAATTCAAATAAAAGCAACTGCAGAAAAGGCTGGGATGATAAACCAAGAACTGCTTGTGTGCGTGTATCTTAATGCTTCATTTAGGCTCCAATTCAAATTGAAAGACAATATCGGCTCAGAAGGGTGACATGATTTGCACATGCGTGTTTTCAGCGATTGCTTTGCTTCGAGCTGAACACGTCTTAATTAGAGGAGCTGGGGCACTTAACATATTTTTTAAAAAAAGCAATTATTATATTGTTCTACATTGTTGTATTAATTGCATTGTTCACAAAACCTAAATACAAAGCAGGCAAAAAAAAAAAAAAAAAAGCTTTCTTTTCCCCAGAGAGCAATTTATTAAATGCCTTTTCGCTGGAAATGATGTATTTCTGAGGAAAGCAAGAGAAAATAGAGTTTAATATGTCCATCAGTTCTGTTGTCATATTTAAAATGAAATCCGTTCTTCAAACTTGAGTTCACTTATAGTTTATGTTGAGTTGCTTAATCTAGCATTTCATATTTCATTTAGTTTTGTTAGTTTTGGAACTTGTGATACTTGAATGATATATTTCCCATCACTGACAGACTGCTGAAAGGTTAATAATCATCATTTTAAGCTAGAGTTTTGACTATAAAAATCATTCAACAACAATAGTAAAAGAAATGGCACTTAACTTTTGATGAAAATCCACAATTTGTGGCTAAGATGTTAATTATTGCTATAAATAACCATTTCTCATTTAAGAAAGAGAGAGTTTATTTTTGGCACTGGAAGTAATGTTCTTAATTTAAGGTTTACGTTTTTTTTGCAGTCCGACTGGGACATCCTTTCTACAACTTGACAGATTCTTCCAAATGTCAAAGCAGTGTTTAATAGCAATGCACGTCATGTAAAGAATTTTGAGGATGTCGTCTTTTTCTTCTGCAAACCCCAAAACACAAGAGAAAAAGTATCGGCGCGTTCCTTCCATGGCCAAGTAGCACGTCATTCACTATACTACATTAGAGACAGATTGTGTTAAAAATATATAAATAAAGTCCTGTACACACATCGAGTGTATAGGACTGTGGAAGCTACTAATGCCGTCAGAGTTTAAAGTGAAATTAGAAGCTCTGCCCCACTCTTTATTCCATTTAATCACGTTTACACTCCAGGAACCACAATGTCACCGATTCTATCCTAAAAACACTTTCTCTTGTAACGCTAAGTGAAAACGTACACACGTAGGTACTTGTTATGTTAGAACAAAACAGTGAAACAGCTCTACACTAAAACAGAAGAACTATATTGGATAAATGGATCTTCAACTGGTGAGGATTTCGAACACGGAGCCATAGAGTTAATATAGGCACCTTTAACAACAACCTTTAAACGGGTATCAATTGTTTTAAAGTAAGTTACAATCTTGATCACTTCAGGGAAGTACTAGCCATACCGGCAGCCTTTCAGCCACTCGGCAGGCCTCCCCTAGCAAACTTCCCAGCCTGCTTACTATTCCGGTTGTGTTGCATCCATGCTTCTCTTTATTGCAGAATTCATGGCAGCCCATAAAGGCCATTACAGAGCAGTTTAAAGTGACAAAGCATGTGATGTGAACAAGACGCAGGGAGGCCATTATCACGGTCTAGGGCCAAGCTGTGGTGCCAAGTCCAGCTGGTACTCTCAGCCCCCCCCCCCCGCCCCCCCCGGCAGTGCCCCCATGGCGACCGAGCGTCGGCAGAGTTGCACACGAGTCTCGCAACTGTCCTGGAATATCTCGGAGCGTCATCAGGATTTAATGAGGTGACCGTGCATTGTATCAAAAACTAGTGGGGGGTCTGCTGCTGCCTGCCACTCTCCCCTCATTAAAACCTTTTTAATGGGCTCTGAAGAGGGAAAACCTCCTCCAACTGGCTTAACGCTTGTTCAGGTTGTCACGGAAAATCATTTCTGTTTAAGGACGAACTTGCTATTCAGCACTGAAATATTGATTCAAGTAAACTTCAAGGGGTTGCTGGCTGTAACTACTATAATGGCAGTGTCTATGGAGCTTATGGCTTTTTCCGAGACTCAAAGGAATACAGACTTTTAATTTAGCAGGCCGGGAGAAAAGTAACAGTGGAAGTGGTTGGGAAATAATGCATTGATAATTGCCTATTGACACGTCTCCATCACAGTTATGTCTCAGGGAAGCAAGTAGTCAAGTTTAAACACAAAGCAAAAGGTTAAAGCGACAAACGACAATCATTTTGGAGAGAGTGTGACATTTGCAGGCTGGGCCTTAACATCCCATGGGAATGTTAACGGATCAGATCAATAAAATTATATATATATATATATATATATATATATATATATATATATAATATGTTTAATTAAACAACATCCCCAAACAGCAGCTCTTGGTGCTCGTGTTCATTATGTGCTTTGCACTTTTCAAGTTCACTCCTCAAAAGCAAGCCTGGAGCCAGTCAAGATGAATATATTCTCCATTCAATGTGACAGCTTATGGAAATCAAACAGGCACAGGCATTAGAGATGTAGAGTGTTTTTTCAAGAAGAACTAATTACATCATTAGCCACATTAAAACAACTTTGCATTCGAGAAGAGGGCAAACGACTTCTATAGCATAAAGTGCAATCGGTTTGCTAGTGTGTGTGTGTGTGTGTGTGTGTGTCATTGCATGGTGCTAATAGGAGAAGGTAGCTCTGTGAAAATTAAAGACGGGGCCCAAACGACACGTTAATTAGTATGACAGTAATTGTCTATTTACTCAGTTAATGAGTGTGGACGCTTAAAAGTAGATAATGGCCAATATGTCCTTAAGGTACTGTGATTAACATTAAATGAGCTTTCTTTTTTTCTCCACTCAGGCATGGTCACGCTCCATATCAAGGTTTATGATCTAATACATTGTGTTCAACGGTATGATAACACATGAATATGTGGGCTGTGTTGAGCGGTACTGAGGAATGGAAACCTGTAGCCGAGCCACAGTATTTATTTCGGATACGAGAAGATACGATTCATGGAACTGTACGTCAATCTAAAAGCAACGGGTATCGATATACGTTCAGATAACACTGCTTTCCTCGTTAGTGTCAACGGTCCCGATTGACAGTCGGTGTCGGAAACATGCAAATAATTGTACAAATTATCCAACAAAGGCAAGGAAGACGAAGTCAGCAAGTGGTTTAATGATTTAAAATATACTAAAATGCATTAAATTTAGATTCAAATCCATTTGTTAGACCTTGAGGACACACAAAGCCCTTTGTTGAGAGAGACTAAATGTCAACATAACGTTGTATGTTAACCAGAAAACAAGACAGGGCAGTTTTAAGTTTCATATATTTGCTATTTTGTATTTGTATGCTATTTATTATACTGTAACATTGGTCTTTCACATTATATATTTGACAATATCTAATTCAAGAAGATAAGGTGAAACAATTCAAATAATGGAGTTACTGTATTTCTAAATGAACTGCGTTAGCGTTACAGATGGATGTGTATGAGCCAAAAAGGAAGCTCTACCATCAGTTGACCTCTGGACGGTTCTTACAGGTAATGCTGAGAATGCAAAGACTTTGATAGGATTTATGCTGCCATTACAATTTCTGTCAGTCTAAAATAAAAAAAAAAAAGTTCAAGAGGATGACCTCCATACTGGGGAGTGTGGCGACATTGAAGGACACTTAAATCACTGCTAATCTGGAAAAAAAATGTGAATCGTTTTCTTTCCTCCGCGGACTGCCAGACTCTATCGTGGGGGCTGACATTCAGACAGCCTTGTCAAAAAGTCTGGAAACAAAGTTTAGGAGGGGGATGCCTTTTCAAATGCACATTCATCATGTGTTGTGCTCAGTGAAATTGAGAGACCAACCTGAAATCCCTGAATGATTTCCGCATAGAGGCACTTTCTGTGGTGTGAGGGGAAGCTATAACTCTTCAAAACAGCAGTTATCCCCGGCAATCTATACGCATACATCATCCGGTAGCAACACATTCATCACAGAATGGCAAGAAAAGAGCTGATGGAAGGGGAGGTTTGCGTAATACCTCTGATTAAATCTGGGGAAAGTTACATTCTCAAGCAAAATCATTTGTTCTTGGCAAATTAGTGTGGGCAGGTGCTATTATTCTCGCATGAACTCTTTGGCTTTTGGAGAGAAATTCATCTTTTTCAGAAATAGGAGAGAGCAAATCACTGTGAAGTTATTCAATCGCTACCTAGTGTTTCAAGTAGAATTACCTTTTTTTTTTTTTTTTTTTGCTTTGCGCGCAACTACCGAGCTTCAGTGTCGATGGCATTTAGAACAATGATAGCGACTGTCAAAAAAGAAGTCGCCCTGGTTCACAGCACCTGCAGGGACTGAAGAAATGCAAAACTCACTGGACTCTCTGTGACTGCACAATTTCACTTTAAAGCTTCATTTACCCTTTAGATGAATAACCTATTGCTCCCCTCGCAGGGCCAAAATGCCACCGCCTAAGACTCTTCCTTTAAACTTGTCAAATTTCCGCCAACAACACCTCAGCGTGTTTAACTGACCCGCTCTTGCAAAACCGCCACTGAATGCCGCTGCAATATGAATAAATAAGCAAACATACGCTCATCTTATGCCCCCTCGCGCGGCGTACAGTTCTGAACTCAATTTCACACTCCACTGCTTTTCTCAGACAATTTAGACAGGCTGATGCCAACAGCAGAAAGTGAAGAGACAATGCATTTATTTATCGACTTTTTGGCAAAAGGGGGGATTTGTCAGACTGTGTGTGTGTGTGTCAGAGTGAGCCTTTGTCTGTGTGTACGTGTGCATGTGCCCATGCACCTATATATATATATATATATATATATATATATATATATATATATATATATATATATATATATATATATATATATATATATATATATATATGACAGAAACACATCGGAGGGAAGCAAGAAAAAAAAATGTGATTCAACCCCGAGGAGACACAGAAAGAGCGTGCGAGAGAGGAAGAGCGAGACAACGGGCATATCCAGGGGAATTGTTTTCTTAGTCACTCATCCGGTGTTTGTCCCCAGCAATCCCGCAATGTGTCGAAGGAGGACATGAAACGCTCCGCGTCCACAGAGAGACAAAACTCCACCGTGAGAACGCTGACAAATAAAGAATGACTCTGGTGTAGTTTAAATACAAGTAGGCCAGTTGTCACAAAAAAAAAACGCAATGCAAATATTGGACCAAAACGGGAGTCCAGCTGTCTTTGTCAAACAATTGCACACATAAATGTGTCATTAAGAGTCCCTGATAAAAACAGTTCAGGGACCTCCAGTTGCATTGTGGGAAATGTGGGACCCAGTGTTTGTCGAGGTCTAGGAACTGAAAGTCGGGATACGGTGGCCTCTCCTGCACTTTCTAAATCTGTTGCATGCTCCCACTTAAAGAAAGCTGAATCTGTGACTATCCCTTTAAACCATGACGAATAGTTCCGTAATGTGGCATCATAAAATAACAATTGCATTAAAACAGAAAAGGAAGCTTTTTTAAAGAAAGGTTCAAAAAAATGCTTTTTGTTCCATTTAAAAGTCATGAGACTATTACTCGACTGATTTCTTCTTCTTTTTTTTTAAAGCAGCAAAGGGCTGCTCTTAAAAGACACATTTTAAGTCTTTATTTTGTATCAGTTGCTCACTTTGCAAAGTGACGTCAAGGACAAAACCTTTAAGCTGGCAGGGGGAAAATAGAGTGCCTTGTCGAAGACGACTTTCCGCCTGGAAATTATTCAAAGCACAGCCGTGTATGAAATAGCCAAGTGCTCCCCGAGAAGAACCGGGGGTTCGGGTTCACCGAGCAGTTCCTTATCACAAAGACTTTGGATAATTGACTCAGACATATCGAATAAACTTTCTACAAAATTCACAAGTAAGCAGGTATGACATTCTAATGGGCTTCTTCATTAAGTCTTTCAGCAGGGGGTAATGTTTGAAATCAATGTGACATTTTCAACTCCAAAGAGTTTCTAGTCTTCAGCTATTTCTCCACGCCTAATACTCCGCTGCGCATGTAATTTATGCACAGTAGTGATCTAATACAAAGCTGTGTTTTCTATAAGCTGCTGGAATCCGACATCTAACAGCGAACAGCACGCACATGTGCGCGCATATCAGCGCTGGTAAAAGAGCAACAGTGTACCGGTGGGATATAAACAGGTATCTGATTGGAGCAGAGGCTTCCCACTGCAAGAGCAGTCACCGGGTCAAATAGTTTTACAGACTGCGATCTGAGACCGCTGTGTGAGCAACTGGGAATAGATATTTTTGTATTTATACGAGTAATAACCGTTGTCCACAAAACGTGCAACAACTGCAATAAAGACACGTTCTTCTTCTGCAAAGAAAGTCAAGAGGCATTCACAAATCTGACAGTAATAATATAAGTCTGTGTCTCTCTGTGCTGCGAGAGTTACTTTCACTTTCTGTCGAAGTGCGATTCGTGAAATTACAGAAATGAAAGCGATGGATACAGGACAATCCATCGTATGGATAGCACGGTTCTGAAACACGGCGGCAAAAGAAGATGAACGTCGTCTTCTTTCCCTGCAATATGAAGGGGGTTCGTCTTCCCCCAGTTGAGTTTCATCCAAGACTCTTTTATCCGACACTCTGCACTATTATCATCATTTCCCACTAAGCAGAAGCTCCCCAGAGAGCGGCATTGAGCTGTACTAGCGCCTTTGCCATGTTACCATGGAAACATTCCCATGGCATAGCCCATTACAGAAACAGACACTTGCACATCACTTCGGAAAAAAGCTTTCGGGGGAAGATTTCAACCCCAGTGTAAAAAAAAGAAATACTGCATTTGTCTTTTGCTCAGACTTGAAACGTGAAGCTTGCATTACCTGTGCAGCGATATGTGGGACACACTGTTGGAGCTTTTTTTTAAAGGTTTTCTGTTACAACATTAAGGCTGTCCAGGTAGTTATCATCGAAAGAAATAGAAAAACACACACACACACACACACTTTCTTCATACAGAATATCACATAGTAAAACACACTACTGTAATCACCTCTAAACTGCTGACTAATTTCATCAAGCATAAATTGAAAATAACAAAGAACCCTCGAGCAGCCCCTCGTCTCAGCATCCATGTCCTCCATCACCTAAATGGTCCTTGATGAGGTTAAGCACAACAGTAGCCCCTGTTACACATAGTCTGCTGTGGGGAGCCGTTATTCTGGAGGCCTGCTTGGTTTTGATTAAGTCACGTCTTTATTATGCCGTCTCCGCACCCGTGTAATGAGTCTGGCGGAGGGGTGATAAAGCTTTGATAAAACATCCAAAATAGCCGTTATGACTTCTCGAGCTATCTAAAATGAATTAAAAAAAAAAGAAAAAAAGGCGTTGGTGAATGCTGAGTCTAACTCTCAGTGGCAGGATGCTGTTTGTTTACCGCTGGGAACGGAGGAAACAGAGATACGGCTGCACATCGTTTTTGGCCCCTCCTGCAAACACCAAGCCCCACATCCGAACAGACACGCACTTCATCACCGCTTGCCTCGTGTCTTACGCCACAGTCATCACTCACCTCCTCAACACTGATTGCTCTATTATGACATATCATTACCTCGGCGACTAATGAGTCACCTCGGAATAGGTGAGTTTATCAATACTGAGCGGCACCGTCACCTTTCGCCGTGAATACAGAGCGACTCGTGATGGATCTCTTGGTTTTAGGATGTGGATTTTTGAAGTGACTCATCACTTCCGCGTGACCTTTAATTGAGCAAAGTGATAGTCAATTCATCTTTGCAGGAAAAATGGCATCAAAGCTGAATTGTGAAGTCCTAAGAGGGCTGCATTGCCTGCCACTGATTAGTTTGGGCCGGGCCAGATTAAACTGAATGGCAAGGCGAATGCTGATTAATGTTGGAGTCACTTCAAACTCACCTTGATTAATTCCAAGGAAGTCGATATTCGTGTGCCGAACTATTTTAGCCAAACAAATTGTTGATTCCTTAAGCTCTTAACCAGGCGCACGGCATACATTAATTCGACATTGATATGTCTGCACGCGTTTGCATTTGAATACGTACGCAAACATTGTTTTAGACCGACTTCTTTGCAGATGGCATCGACAAATGAATGACAATGTGCAGCCACGCTTTGGGCAAAAACTCACCGCTTCAGGCGGGGGGGCTGTGCAGGTTCCCGAGGAGTTGGAGCCGGTCCAGAAGCTTCAGGCGCTTGGACTCGGAGATGAACAGCCCACCTCTTTCCCCCTCCTCCCAGCGTGCAGACTCCATTCACCAGCAGGCCCGGTAACACCTGTTCCTGCTGAGGTATCAGGGATGGCATTTTAACATCTGCTCCCACAATTCGCCATTGAATCCGCGCACGCTTTAACATTACAGATATGTTGACCTCAATTTCGAAGACAAAACTTGAGACGCTCATTAATTAAGTGCCACTATCCTAATAAAGTAGAACAACTCTAGTCACAATGAAGGGCTCAGCGACTACACAGGAACTGTCATGCAGACCAACACTCAATGTTGAAACTCGAACATATGAAACATCTAAGTTAGCCAGTTCTTGTCTATGGAGAATGTCTATGTGAGCAAAAAAAAAAATGCCCTTTTTGAGAATAAACTTTGGGCTTTTAGCATTTCTTTTCTTTCTTCTTCTACTCAGTGAAGCACTTGAAATGTCACTTCCACCAGTAAAACCAATTCTTAATATTGTTTTCATATCAAAATGGCATTCCAGTTGCAAAAGGACGGTTTCCGTATAACCCCTCACATTCAGAGCAAGGGATAAGCAGTAGCTAGGTTTGGGAAAGCCGGTTGCTTAATTGGCTGTCAAAACGTGCGACGGAAATAGCACTGCCTTCTTTTGTGTGACTTTGGTTTATTGGTTGCATGACTCACAATGCCTATTGTCTCATAATTGTTGGCGGCTAAGACAACATCTTGGCTTATGACCTTCTATGACTTTTAAAAGCGTATAGGAATCTGAAGTGTGTTTACTTCTGCAAAAAAGACAACATAAAAGTTATCAGCCATGAATAAAAAGCGATAAATAAACACATGCCCTATTTGTCATAATAAAAAGAAGGTGTGACAGAGTTGTGTCACAGAAACCCAAAGAGAAATTCAAAAGATGTGTTCAGAACTGTTGAATTAAACTGTTAAAATGAAAGAAAACAAGATCAGATTAATTTTGAGTGATGACTTTACCCCCATGAGCTACACGCTGCAGCAGTCGAAGCACACGTAAAGGCCATTAAAGCAAGGCAAGGAACATAACACCCTCATGGAAAGAGACACAGACTCATCTAGCAATATACACCTCTCCTGACATTCCCTTTGACAATTACTTATGTAATACAATTGCTTGCCAGCTGGTGGTGGGAAGCAATTTGACAGTTTTATCACAACTTTGACAAAAGTAATTTACTCGGCTCGGTTCTGTTGTGCTTCGGTGGGAAATAAATCATCAAAATAAAAATAAATAAATGGCCCCCCACCAGGATTTGACAGTTCAATGTCTTCCAACCCTAGCACAAATGGTGCAGTCTGAACCTAGCGTCATAAAAGTGTGAGTTACCAGGGCTGTGTGCAGTGATCCATCATCCGTCTGGGGGACACTTTGGTGGTCCATTGCTGTTCATAGGACAGCTGGGACTACATCCAGACAGCTGTTTAAAGCTTAGCTTCACAGAAACTGTGATTAGTTTTAAAGAAACTGGATTTAGAACGGCTTTAGAGTTTATTCTTCACATTTCTCCGCCTTTACAAATGTTTGTTCTACGCCACATAACGTTAGGATCAGTGTGTATTCCAGTATAGTATACTGAGGAGTTATTATCATGTTCTTACAGTACAGTGTTTTGACAAATTCAGCAAGATTTCACAAAAAAAAAAAAAAAAAAAAAAAAGAGCTAAAGCGTCGTTTATGCTTGCCGTCCCAAAAAATTTGATAATGTAGAACAGTTTAAAGGTTTGTGTGGTTCTATGTTTGGATAGTTTTGCAAGCAAAATATAAACCGAAAGCAGAATCAAAGCACATTAGTGAAATCCAATTCAACTATTTAACAGGAAAGGATTGCGAGGCGAGAATAGTTTCCACCAATGGCTGAGAGAGCTTGGAAATGTGATTCATGTGGACGGCCTTCGATATAAACTCGCCAATGAGGAAAAACGTCTTCCTGAAAATCTGGCAACCACCTCTCGATGAATGGTCGACAGCCAAACAGAATTGAATTGACCCGTATACCTCATGTGCTTGACAGGATTTGATACACGGTCCTATTAATGGTGTAATAATTGGGATCACTGCTGTAGCCAATGATAGTTTTTGCTTTGTCTTCAGATTTTTATCATCCTATTTTCTGAATTGTATTTTTCAGCTTTAACTATTTCATCTTTTTATTTGCTGCTTGTTCTACTATAGTTATGTGTATATATGTATGTATACAACATTTTCAATCCTTGGGCTTTGTTTTACCTGGACACTATACTTTATCTTGCCTCTATAATTAACACAGTCCTTAAAAACTCAACATATTTGAAATAATAGTAATAAAAATAGTCATTTTGTTTAATCAAACTCACATGGCTGCATTAGTAAGTAATGCATTTCCACTGGGCATGGTGACAGAATTGGTGACAGTTTTAAAACGTGTATTTAATTTGACAAGAAAGTTGTTTTATAGTTATTATAACCAAATGAGCCTCAGTGTGTTTTGTGTTATTGATGTAGGAAAAAACATAATCTGATGCTCCCATAATTATCTTGGGTGCCATCAGCCTTAATTCTCAAAGGAGTGCTAAATCTCTGCACACTGTCATAGATCAGGGTTGCAGTCTGCATACTCATTTCAGTGGGAATCAGTCATCTACCGCTTGAAGACGAACCATAGAGAACACGAGCATTTAAAAGCCACACGGCATTACAGATTTACACTGAGCTTACTCCATTAGCGGTGAAATATATTCACTGGAGGCTATCGACCAGAATATGTTGGTGAGGAGGAGGAGGGCTTTATTGGCTTGCTGGTCTACCTGACAGAATCTCAATGGTTGTTTGATGGCATTAATGCACCATTTAAATGCAGACCCTGAAGTTGAGGGGAGGGGAGGAAACCCATGCGATGAGAGTGTGCATGGGATCTGAAAGTCAGATGTCAGAGGAGTCAGTGGAGGGGAGGAATTCTCTCAAAAATGCAGAAACTACAGGAGTGGAATATCAAATGTTCAAATCTTTTTCAGGGATTTTGGAGTGCGAGTCAAAAAGAAATAATAGGGAGCTCTTCTCTTTCAATAGCACCAGAGTACAATCGCCCACTTCACATTTTACAAAAAAAAAAATAGGCCCCCTCCAAGCATATGACTCGAGCATTTATGCCTGCAAATTAAGTGAATGGTGAACAGATGAGATGAAACTACCACAATGGTCATTATGTTCTATATAATTACAGAGGACACAACAGGGAACAGAAGGATCTTTCCAGGGCCACAATTCAGATGACTTACCACATCTAGTCCAGAGAAATCTCAAACAGAAAAGGCCAGAAATCAACAGAGGCGTGTGTACAAGTCGTCTCGCCATCATTCCTGAAGGCAATCATGAATATTGCCAACGCAACAGCATTTAATACAGAGTTGCAAATTTAATCGAAACAAACTACTTTCAACATTAAACATCTCTGCTACTTGAAGGAAAACACTGGCTGGAACTTGAAGGAAATGAAATGTGTCTGATGAGTCATTGCTTGGGGAAATCAATTCATTTAGTCATACAGAGGTGCTAAGTTATTTATTGCCTGTCAGCATGAGGTGCTGGTTCATAATGTCTCGCTGCACAAAGAACTGAGACGCTAGAGGGAAATTGAAGAGAATCATTTTATTTATGCAAACAGGATGTGTTCTTGGAAAAACATTTTTTTTTCAATACATTTTCTTTGTCTTTTTTTCACAACTTGTGCTTCCAGCAACTTCTACCTGCGGCTACTAAGAACAAAGCACAAATATTAAGAGAAATTCACCCTAATTCTCAAAATACTGAATGACAGCACAAAAAAAACAACAAAGAATATTGTAAATATCACAATAGCAGCAACGTGCACCAAAACAAACGGTAGGGCGGGAAGTGGCAGGTTCACTTTGCCTTAGCAACAGCAACGACAGTGAACCTTTCCTATCGAGGCTCAAGGCTGTAATGCTCACCGCACACAAGAAAACTAAATTGTTGGATTAATACAAATCAGAAAGACAGACTTCGTCATTCAATCTTACCACCGTTTCCCAAAAAAAAAGAAAAGAATTACAGTGTTGTGCCATGTTGTAATTCTTAAAACGTCTCACAGCTTGTCAGATCATGGAGAGCAGAGCCCGACAAGCCGAGTAGCAACATCCAACAGCCTCCGCTGTCATCTGTCAGCATCCAGATGTGCTGTATTTACATGTACAGCTGTGCTTGGAGCAGACTGCTAGGATACTGCAGTTTATGTGTATTTCTAGACCCTAACGTTTGCATGTACATGCTATCATGTAGCATGTTAGCACGGCAAGCATGCACGTTGCTCGGCTTCAAGTACAGCAAACCTAGATTAGCGCGGTAACTGCCGTTAGCGTGTTAATATTTGCATGTTTAAGTCGGCGTTTATGTTTGCATGTCAAGCACGCTGCACGCAACACTATAATGCCTGAAGTACAGCTGAGGCGACCGGGACCTGAGCCATTCATTTTTCACCTTAAATGTTTGTGACGTGAAGGACGAGAGGACGTTTTACCCGTTTATTGGCAGAGCTAGATGAAAAGTAAGAGGGTGAGATTATTCACGTTCTGAGGACTGTGGGTGTCAGTCCATTCAGTAATTGAGATACTTAATTCTGAACCTAAGCTTGGGCCCAACAGACCCAAAGACGGACTAAAAACTGAACAAAAAGTTGAACGCTCTTAATATTTACAAAGTGAACACACAGGACGATCGACGCACAATCACGTCTTTTAAATTCGACTTTGCAACACTTTTAAGAGTCCATCTAGAAAACTTGGCTTTGCAGAAACCTAGTGTCTCTTAAGAGTTTTAAGAGATTTTCACAAAGAAAAAGTTTGAGAGTTTAAACCACCCTGAAGTAATAATAATAATAATATTAGAGAACTGCAAACGAGGCTTGGTCGATATTCAACAGATGAAGCAGTGAGCACAGAAACGTTTTGCACAACCTTGCTTTTGACTTTCATAACAGCACCATTCAATGAGAGCGTCACACCTCAATATTTGAACATGGATCACGCGGTTCATTTGAAATCAGTACTAAACAGCATCATCTCACCTCCATCAATCTGTTGTTTTTTTAGGCTACTCATTTTGGTGTCTGCTTAAAAAGCCATTTGTCTGCTCGTACCAAATCACAATTGGCATTCCAATAGCAGTAGCATGGCACAGATACAAACTCACCAATTATAGACACTATGAGCACTTTACAAATGTTATTAAGTGGACATATATTCAAATAATCAATGAGTACAAAGATACCTGCACATACAAGAATAGGGACACATTTAACCCCCCCCACCCTCATTACTCCTGTGAAATAACCCTTTTAAATGCAAATACCCAGGAGGCAATTGGCTTCTTATCGCACGTTTCATTGTCTCCTTTCGGGGTAGTGGGGTACAGAGACGTTTTGCTCTGCATCTGCATGTAATTGCACACAGAGTCGTACAGTTTATACCAGAACAAAGCAGCTTCAGAATAAATTACAGCAAAGATGCTACATTTAGACGAATGGAACGCAAACATTTTTAAAGTATCTCTGGCAGGTTCTTTTGTCTTTGCCTCATCTGTTAGAAAAACCAACCTCAACATTTAGAAGATGCAAATATGAAAGAGAGAGAGAGGCAGTGCATGCTCTTACTATGCATACTTCAGCCTGACAAGTCAAGCAGGTGTACAGTGAAGAAACACTGCAGGTGTGTCTTTCTACTGTAAACGACAGCACGACACTGCTGCCCCCTACTTTGACTGGCAAGGCAAAGCAACACACACAACATTTCTGATGCTCTCACAATATTGAACTAATGTCACCGTAACACTGATTAACATCGTAACGAAGAAGACTTGTATGCCGTCTTTCCAGTTTGACTGTAATGTGAGCAGATAAAATAGTCTCTTGCTCTCCCTTCTGCACGTTGGACTTGAACGCGCCACGGCAAGTTAACACTGCCATCTAGTGACCAGAGAGAAGAATACATTTGGAAACACCAATGACTTAATCATCCCAGAAGACGTTTATTCAGTTGCTGTAGGACACAGCTTGAGGTATTACATTTTCATGAAACAATCGGCGAACACCATTCCAATATGGCGTAAACATGGTTTGAAAAGTATATTTAGAACAATAAATCAGGGGCTTAAGAAAAGAAAATCAGTCCTATGTTGAAAAACTCATTCAGACAACAACAAATAAGGCACGCTACACATTCTTTGCAACACAAGGCTTTTTCCCATCACTTGCTTTCATCAGGGCCTTGATGGCCCTCGCCCTCATTTCCAGCTCCAGGAGCTCCAGCTGCTGAATTGACGGTTGACACGCTGCCGGCGCGCGACTTGAAACAGGTTCGCCTTGAACCGGCAAACCGACGTCCGTGGCCGGCAGAGGCACACTCGGCTCTTTAGCTTCCTCTTTGCTTGAAGAGGACGAAATGGCTAAAATCTCACTGACGCTTTTGTCTATGTCGCTCAGGAAGTCTCTCTTTGCTTCCGTCGGTTGGGGGCCTGCGGGGGGCTCAGGATTGACCGGGCCTGGCTTTACAACGGGCTGGGCTCCTTCCTTGCCGCTGTCCGCTACTTTCGCTGCCCCGTCCGCAGCTTTCACAGTCGGCTCCTCTTTGGGTCCCTCTATGTCACTATCGTACGTGTCTGCGTTTATGCTGAGGACGTCGCTCTCCTCGCCGGAACCGACGCCCTCTGGAAAGAACATTACACCAAGATCTCACATGTGAAATGGCCCTTTTTGTAGCTTTGATTCTGTCTTTGAAGTTTTAAGTTGAGTGCCTGGGGGGGGTTATCTTTCGGCGCGTTACATATTAATTACCTGGCTTAGGGTCCTCCGCTTTTGCAGTTTCTTTGAGGCAAGATGTAGAGTCCACATTATTGTCTTGCCTGGGTTAAAAAAAGAAGGGAAACAAACACAAAAGTATGAGGAAAGCATAAAAACACACTACTTTGATTCAGAAACTGTGCCCAGAATAAGTCAGCAAACTGTTCACTCACTGGCTTTCCGAGGTCTCTTCTGTTTCCTCGTTACTCCCAGATGTCAGTTCTTCCCCTGTAAACAAGAGCTTTAAGTGAACGATTTCTTTGCAATATTAGGACTGTGCAAAACATATATTCTTTCCAGAAAGTATGCAGCTGTGAAACATTTTCCAAACGGGCCTCAAGTCTTACCCGCTAAGATCTGCGTAAGATTTTTCTCCGAGACCAGCTCCAGTTGCTCCCAGCACATCTTTTGGATTTCCTCTAAACTACAGTCCTGTGAACGATAATGCGTTTAATAGTCTCTTTTATGATGGGTTGCTTTAATAGCCTCCCAAGCAAACAGCAGAAGCCTATGGCTATCACGTCTCTATCTATATTAGATATACATCATCACTTTTTAAATCAAGAAATGAATACGCTTTCTAGAGTTGGCACTAACGTAGGTAAGTTATCAACTTAACTTTGCCTTTTTACTATACAGCTTTATAGCTAATGTATAGCTATAGATACAATCTTACCAGCGACTGAACACAGTAACATAGATCAATAGTTAACAGCAGTAACTGTCTAACTAGCAATTCTTGAAGTGATCTGGAAAAACTAAAATGTGAATATGGTGACTTTCAATCAGTTACAAAGAAATAAAATATAATAAATAAATATATGCCTACAAAAAGATGGAACAAACCTTTTCATGAAATGATCACTACTGCTCAATGTGTTGTTGCTTTTTCAGCCAACGCTGTTGCTGTTGGAATGCAGCCAACAGTCCAAAATGTGGCCATAAATGTTGAAAGACAACACTTGGCAAAGCACAGAATGACGTCCATGAAGCCACAAACTAATGCCAGTCAAAATGCAGCGTGGCGGCGAGAGACATATGTTTTAAGGTGTGTGGTGAACAGACACCTTGAAGACAACACATAAGGAAGTCCAAAGCTACATTGAAGCCGCTGAGAAATGAGGGCTAATGTATCAGGCTGGTTATGGTAAGCCTCTGTTCTCTCGTCCACAAATGCTCCTTCATCAATAGCCGTTAGATAATTTCTTTAGCAATGGAAAAACGCATGGGTTTCAAACACTGAAAGAATTTACATTGTTATGAGACAAACAGGATGTCTTATAGAAATAAGACAGAGTATGTATTATAGACATACCGTTTGTCTTATTTCATGAGTTTACCATTACATAACATGTTGACACGATAACACAATCACCTTGAGTTCATCGGGCAGCATTTTCCGGAGCTTCTTCTCCCCCAGCACATGGAGGCACTGCTCCAGCATCTCCCGCTTGTCGGCGACGTAAGCAGTGATCGGCTTGAACGGCAGGCTGAGGTCCAGTCCGCCATCCTCGATGTCGCTGCCAATCCTGTCCAGCTCCGCGTCAGCGAGTTCATCCTTGGAGTCCCGCTTTAGCAAAAAAAAAGTGTTTACTTCAAAAAGTGTGGAAGGTTGATGAATGACAACAAACTGTGACCACTCCGACTCCTTTGTGGTCGTTCTATTGTGAAAGAGAGTTCCTGTCGTGTTGGGAGTTATGTAGCGGCTGTAGTTTGTGATTGTGTATGAGGTCACACTGATGCGTTTATGACATTTTGTCCTCCTTGTGTGAATGTTTATGTCAGTTTAATCTACGTACATTTTTATGTCTATCACCTGAATGTAATGTGACATTTTTAATCCTGGGGAAAACCTCCATTTTTTTTGTTTAATATAAAGCTTAATATATCGTTTCCGTAAATGGGACACAGCTTGTTCCTATGAAAACATAAACACATCATATTTAAAAGATATCTGTAGCAAAGTCTGATTAATTCCTCCGTGTTTGGACTAGCCAAGCGCTCTTTGTAAACAGGCTGGCAAAGCCAAAAGTAGAACATCACTATATATTAATTTAAACACAAACCCAAAGGCTAACAAAACAGCAAGCTAGCTAGCAGTATTTACTGCCCTGACAGTATCGAAACCAGTCGCATGGTTAGGAAAACCCATTTTTCGTTTTGGGGTTAAATTAGTCTCAAAACCAAACAAACAGAACCGCTATTACATTAAAATACAAGTGAAACATGAATGTTGTTATCTGACAGCTAATACGTGATTTATATCAAACAAACGGTTCAAATGAACAAACACTACAACCACAGCAAGCCAAAAGTTACAATTCAAACGTCATTATTTGAGGAAATGTATCCATATATTTTGGGTCAACGGAGTGCGTTTACGTTGCTTTGAACAGCCAAACAAAACACCACATTAGCATGAAACTAGCGTTAGCTTGAACATCGTACCTCCAAGTTGGATTCTGCAGTTCTGCGTTTATTGCTCTCGTGTCGTTCGTCAGACTGCAAGTGTTTCCGTTTCTTTTCAGTGCTACTTGATTTCTTTTTGAGCATTTTCGAGGTAAATACGCCGGCCCTTCTGCAGAAAGCTGTTTACTCGCGAGCTCACTTGCTGAAGTTGAGTAGTTGAATGTCGCGGGGATAAATGTGTCATTAGCAAGCGACGACATCATATTTTGGTGTCGGCGAAAAAGCAGCCGTTGTTTTTAGTTACCGCCACCTACTGGACGGGGGCGGTGCTGCACTTCTGTAATTTCTCAATTTACCAAGAAAAACGGAACATCCTTACATATATTTCGCAGCAACGTCTGTTAAGTTATGTAATTAATCAACATCGATTCTTTATTATCCCACAGGTTCAGTAGTGTTGTTGTATTTTACTTAGTCTTTAATCTGTAGACAAATTCAGAATTGTTTCAAAACGTGGAGAACATTTACTGCATTTACCACCAGATTTATTGCAAGAGCTTTGCAGTGCTAGACTATAACCATATGCCCATACGCCTAATTAGTGACTGGAGCTTAAAGTTCCCATATTCTAGCTAACAAGTCTCTTTCTGGCCGCCACAACAACAAAGACTGGCAGTCTGATGCTGTATTATACTGTCTGTATCTGTGAGTGAGCCTTGATGTGCCGTTCCTGTGACCCATCAAGCTGTTGATGGAAGTGCAAATACATTCAAACTGTATCCCCATCAACATTTTACACTTCAAAGCTTGCTCGGATTACTCGTGACAGTCAATCACAAGTCCTATTCCTGTTTTTCACACGGTCTTGCCATCTCGTAGTTTCCATCTGCCTCACCATTTCATCGGATTCATTGCTGCAGAAAACCTCCATGGATACACACTGCCGCTGCTCATTTACATCGCTCAGGTTGTCACATTTTAAATCAGACAGCACTATTCATAATGGTAATGCATGTTTCTTTCAAAGGAATTTACAAAGGAATTTATAGTCACATAATAATGACACATACATGTTTGCAGAACAAAGAGGCACATGAAAATGTACTGTCGATGGCTACAGTGCAATTATTATTTTACAAAGGTAAAATGTGTGGCAGAGAGGTTTATTTCTGAGGATATTTACATTTGGTATCAAAAGATACTTTTCACAGATACGATCACATTGTCTGACATGATCACAAATCACTGCACTTCAGACTGAATTCGAAGGATAGACATCCTCAGACAGGCACATATTTTTATATCATAATATAACATTCATAAATTATATAACTAACACAGATCCTTATATCCTTATATCCCCTAAACAATCTATTAACTTTACTTAAAGAACAAAAATATCTCAGACTTGCATTACATTTCACTAATAAACAACTCTCGTCAGTACGTCATCCTTATTACCACCGAGGTGGCCATGCATTTTTCTTCAGCTGGACCGAGACGCGGGTTTCAAGGTGGTGACGACACAAGCACGTCGTAAATCACTCTAATTGGCTTACCCGCCTCTGCCTAAAAAGGAGGAGGGAGCCAATGCAATGGCTGCCCGGGCGCCATGGCGACAGCTGTCTTCCACATAATGCAGGTTGTTATCCTGATGCCATCCGCCAAATTATGCAGTGGATATGGTAGGAGGTGAGCATCGATCACAATCACAGTCAAAATGTATTTTCTTTGCAACATCTGCTCCCATGTGTCTGGATATCCCCTCGTTAAAAGGGCAATGATGGAGCAGGCGCTGCTGTAGGGGACATCGCATTTGAGAGCCATGAAAAGGACCCGAAAAACAACCACAGTCTGTACATGAGTGTGTAAATTCGGAGACGTATAGCTAAACCAATTTTAGCATTATGTAGCAGAGTTTTGTGATACACGTCTGTTCACAATAGCACATGCATAAACTAGAGGCTGCTTGTATCGAAATAGTTGTAGAACAATCAATAGATTGTCTGTTGAACACACATCAAGGATCTCTTGTCTGATGAGGAGGAAGTGTGGCTAATCAAGAGATGTGCAGCATGTGAGTTCAATGGTTTTGCTTTATTTTTTGCTCTCATTTGATTGTCGAGATGCAAAAGGCAAGTACAACGATGAATCACAGGAAGAAGCAACAATTGGAATGAATTAAAGAGAGATTAAAAAGCGAGAGGAGCTCACACCAAAGAAAACAGACAAAGAAAAAAAAAAACAAGAACAGAAGTGGATCAGAAACTAAATGAAAACAAACTCAACGTAGGAGGAAAATGTTTAAAAAAACCCCGAAAGAAATGATTTGCCAACATTCCTCCGTTCGGAATCCGCACTTTATATCTAAATATATATCGCATTGTGTGCATAATCATTACAGACAGCTTACAGCAATAAGACATCTTCCAGACAATTTTCATAGAAAATCTGTGTTCATTTAACTTGGGAGCACACACATCAACCACATTCTAGTGCTCGTTCACATCCACACTCATCACAATTACTCATTTCAGCACGTCTTAACACCTTTCTTGAAGCCATATGAGTGCTATGTGTGAACAAGACAACTCTCAAATCAACACCCGCCCTCGACAAATCAACACGTATTGACAGTGGGATTGTTCGGTGCAGAGTGACAACTTCTCTGTCAACTGTGAGTGGAGCTGTACATTTTAACTGTGGCTCAGTTGCCACATACCTGAGACTAAGCCTCAGACAATGCTTTGCTTTGAAGCTTTGTCTTTTTTGTTTGGTGCTAATTATGCCCCGAAATATTAAAAAAAACACTTATTTTTTTACCACTGTGAGGTGTGAGCGGTTTGTAAGTGCAAATGCAACGTTTTATTCAAGATTTGAAGAAATGCCAAGTCGCAATTAAACATTGTAATTAAAGATATCGCTTGGGATTGTGAGCACGATATTTGATGATTCAAAACGTCCAATGATGCGTCCCGCTTATTTCACTGGCACCCGATTGCTGAGACAACATGGGAATTTGTCATGTGGTCTATTTTGCTGCGTCTTTCAAAGCAAGCTACCAGTAGTGATCCAGTGGTACAGCAGCACAGCTGGAGGTCGATTGACCAACCTAGCGCACACGTTTCCACTCAAAGTGGCACACGAATCTAACCAAGGCCACGTCTGAGCCTACTTAACAGAATCTCACGTCTTAGTCCTCTTGAGAATAAGTCTCTTGAGAGACCACTGGCATTGAGATGCCTTAATATCATGACACTGGTCCAAAGTTGCAGCTGTACAGATAATAGCCCGTGACTGAAGGGTTTGGAGATGGAGTCTTCCAGGAATCTCCTCCTGTGGTCGGAAGCGTCGTGGCAGCTCCACAGCAAGAGTTAAAAAAATGCAGAAATAAAATCTCTGCAGGCAGGGGTTTTAATTTAGCCCATTTTAATGTCTGTCCAGTGTCTCTAACTATGCTTTCAGTAAGTATCCTCCTCAACTGTCATCCCCCAATAACAGTTCGCTTTATAGGTTTCAATTATCCTTACACAGCGTTGTGCGGCAGGCTGACACTTGTCACCAATTAAATTTAACTAAGGTATCAGTTGTCAGTGGGCGTGACATTTTAATCAGTGCACAACATTTTGTCTTGAAGAACTCCTCTTCTCCACTTTTAAGAAGTGCTTCTTTTGAAATAACCAATATATCCACCACTGACTTGCCTTGTCTAAAGTTCAGTTAGTGGCTGTTGCCGACAAAATGGTGACCATGAACAGTAGTAAAAAAACAAGGTGATTTCATGAACATCTGAAGGATTGTAACGTTACGAACATCGGTTGATAAAACAATCTTCTGTAAACATGACAGTTTCACACGTCCAAGTCCTCTTAGTGCTATTTAAAGTGTGAACATGTACATTTAGTTGTTTTGTTATGTTTTGTTGTACATTATTAACTTAATCTGCTTTGCCACTTTTGTCAGGACCTCACAACGCAATTTCTTCATTCATTTATTCGCCGGTGGACGGCGAAGTTGAACTACTTTAGATTTACACTCTTCATCTACTTTAACTGCAATCTTGGGAAGCTTCTCCTGAATGTTCTCGAGGCAGTAGCGTCTCAAAGTTTGAATCACGAAGAACCCCTCGAAGCTCCCACTTGTTTGTCTTATTCCAACACGGCTGTACACTTGGTGCACTTTAACATATCTAATTCAAACCTCAGTGGGCTCATGAATATTTTAAAGACGCCTCTGCTATAGTGTACACTGAGTAGTAGGAGCCAGGAGGCAACAATGTCAGACGGTTTGTAAGTGTTTCTCTTCTCCTGTTTTGCCTTTGAATCCCACCTGATTCAAACAACCTTCGCTCAACAATGACCGCTGTTCCTGATGAGCTGCAGTTCTCCTACAAATCAGCGCGAGGTAGTTAATAGATTTTTAATACACATCTCTGCCTTTCATTACTCAAGGCAACAACTGTGTACACACTGCCTTGTTTTTTGCAGTCCTCCAACAAGCTCCCTAGCAGCACCGGGGAGAGAAGCTGCTGCTTAAGTGAGAGCAATTGATGTTTAAGTTAACAGCATGCCGAATGAGGGAAGCAGGAGAGCTGTTGCATCGTGATCCTGAGCCAGAAAGAGAGTGATTGGTTCTTTAGTGCCGTTATTCAGTGGTTTTATGTGGTGCTATCAGTCGTTTTTAAGGAGAAAACTAAAAGCTGTTGAATGCAAATAACCAGTATTTTACTCTCCCTCTATAATTGTTCAGGATTACATAGCTGGGTTACTTCCAACCATTTCATCTTTTTAATGCAACACGGTGAAAATACAGTACGTCATCCCCGTAAGTGCAAGCAAACAGAGGTGTCACAGCAGCATTCCACAAGTTCTTTTGGAGTCATTGGTATATAGTGAAAACAACGGAATAACATGAATATTTCCCATTTAAATTTAAGAAGTATTGGCAATGTCAATATTGGCTCACCTCCCTAAAATGTTGGAGCCCGAAACTAAAAACTTCATATATTCTCTTTATATTTTGCGGCGGAGTCTGCCATTCCTGCACTGAATCGAAATTGTATGCGGGACAGATTGACAGACGATGATGTAGAATGTAATCCAGTGATGCTCATTCTACATTGGTTTTGCAGTTGCACACTGATTACTAACAGTATGTGAGTTTGTTTGTCTAACCGAATCGCAACTTGGAAGCCAAGAATGAACTGTCAAGCTCAACTTGACGTGAACATGGATTAGAAGTGTCCATGGAAACTGAGCAAAGTCAATGTGGTGTGGTTGAAAGCTCCGGAAAACAAGCAAGTCAGTCAATATTGAGTTGAGGTTGTTTTGTGAATTACGGTTTCCGGAGGTCAAAAATGACCCGCACATGCTAAATACTGAATCACATTTTGGTTTGAGTGTTGTTTCATGTTGTCCTTATTTTCGTCTCGCTTACTGCACATAAAATATCACGAGTTGTAAACAGTAACTGACATAAGTAAGGTAGCATGGCATGGCATGTAAATGGCTTTCCATAATGTTCTCCCTTTACGCTCAAACTCTTAAATGCGGTTTGCCAAACACCATCATGCATTACTTTAACTGAGACTGACTTTTATCATTTCTCATGAGAGTTGGAGCAAATCCACGCTTCATTCCTCTCCATCCCAAGCAGAAATCATCTCAAGAACATCCATCTTAAAAATAAAAAAAGAGGCTTTTTTTTCCACAGCTGGTGTGCATTTCACATAAACCAGTCAAGTGATGTCAGTCATACTCATATTCCAGCTGTCACCACAGTATTTTTTTTTTTTTCCCCTGCTGGGATAAGCTGCTCCCTACTCAGGCTATAAGCCTTGAAATTGTTTACTAAATAATAAGATAAAACAGTGCATTTCTTCACAGGACAGGCAGCCAGATAACGGAGTGGAAGTGGGATGAAAACGACACCGACGTGTCTCATCTGCACGCGTTCATGTGGGAGCAGCTTAGGAATCAGCAACACGTAAAGGACTGTGTGGGAAAAGGATATCTGGAACTCACCCCATCTGCACTCCCTGCTGAGAAAGAGCAATGAACTTTGAAGCTTCTTTGGAGCACAACCAGCAGCTCACTTGCAAAGGCTCCCAGGAGCCGTGCTCCGCGTGCGTTGGGAGTTAGCGAGCGTGAGCAGGCAGGGAGCGATAGCCTGTCGGGTAGCAGGGTAAGATGAGGACCAGGCAGAGGATGGGATTTGGTCTTCCTTTCGCCTTTGATTCAGTAATTGAGGGCTAAGATTGGGTGGGAAACTGACAGCATCTCGGCCCTCAAAGGGTCAACCCTTAGCCTCCCAGAATCCTCAGGCACTGGTTCGTTCCCAGGACACTCAGCCCAGGTTGTGCCCACACCGTTCTCATTTAATAGAGAGTGTGAATTGAGAGGGATGAGATCATTGTTTTGTTCTTGCTTTGAGATCGTCTGAAGGCTACTAACCACCCTGGTTGCCTTCTTAAGGGTTAAATCAGAGCAGCTTTCTAGGAATAACAATAAGGTTACCTGACGTAAAAGACAAAGCGGATTTGAGAGGAGAGACAACAGCAAACAAATCCCAGTGTTTCGCCACCTGTAACAATGTACACCACGTTTAATGCAAAATGTTTGACATCCACTCAACATAATATTTGTTTGTTGAATTGGCTAGTTGACTTGGACAGTTGTCACTAATACAGCACGAATACACAGGCAAGTGCGCACTAACACGTTTACAATGACAATGCTAATACACAGTGTGCTGAGGTTGAGCAGCTAATGTTTACCATGCTCACGGTCTCAGTTTAGCTTGTCAGCATGCTTACATTTGGGAATGTATTTAGTTTTGAAGGGTTTATCGCATTGCTGATAAATAAACATTGCGTTATTGATATTCCTCCGTCTACAGCAGACTTGTTCTGTGAGGTAGGCAGAAACTGCTTTCATTTCATAAAATATTTCATGCAAGAAGTATCAATGAAAATTCATGTGTTCAGCCTGGACATATCTTCTTGGCCTTCTTGGTCTTTTAAATCAGACAAATTGTCTCATGAATGAGATTTTGAAGGGCTTTAATTTCAGAATCCTACATCAGAATGTCCTGGTTATTTCAGAGTGAGACCTTGAGGTGGTCTGCTATTAGCCTGTTTTATAATTATTTTGTAACAATGCACCATTTTCTCTAAAATCTCATTTGAAATTAGACAAATTGTCTCATAAATGTGATTTAAAGTGAGATCATTAATGATATCCACCTCTTCCCAAGTTCCTAGATACTCGGGAGCCCACTCCCTAGGCTCTAGGACCTTCCAATCATCTAACCCTAACCCTTATCCTGTGCTTAAAATAGCAAACTGTAACGAACACGCAAAATTATGTTTTTTCCCTATTTTCAGCAATTAAGCTAAAAAAAAATCAGTGAAAAAAGAAAATACTCTAAATCCTTGCTGTCATGTTTAATGGTAATACACATTAAATAAATACAAAAAAAAGACAACTCACAATCACCTTTCTGCTTAAAAATAACAGCATGTAATCAAATAAAGATGCAGCATATAATAAATATTGTCATACTATAATGTGTACAAATTCACAGGCAGGAATGCTGGAAATAACATCGGAAAGTTTGATGCACCCCAAGTTAGCTTTGAAGGGACAAGCGTTTGCAGCAGCCTCAAAGTATGACTGACAGCAGCCAAGCCTGACATATTAGAGATATTTCCAACTGTCAGAAGAATATTTACAGTCACATAAGCCCTGGATTTACCCATGACTAATTTTTGGAGCAATTCCTCCCCTCACTCTATCTCTTAAAGACTTTCTAAGACGAAATGTGAATCGGGGCAGATAAATACATATATAGAAAGGTGTGTGTGTGTACACATGTATATATATATATATATATATATTCCATTTCAGTATATCTATAGAGGAAGATATGTGTTAAAGCTTTAAGGGGGCTGCCATGGGTTGGTCTGCATTAAATACAGGTTTTACACTTATTATTACCATAGATGGCACTGTTTCATCACAGTAGACAGAGCCTGGCTCCTCTTTGCTGCCCAGAAACAATGATGCAGCGGCAGGCTCCAGTTCAACACGAGTATGATGTCATGCTGGGACAAGAATTTCTGGTGGTCCATGAGAGGTGTTGTTCAAAAGGAATTAAATAAAAAATGTGTTCATAAAAAAAACGGAATGATATATAGATATTTATTTATAGGATTGCTGTTTAAGAATCTTTGCATGTCGGAAGCCTATTAGGCGGTGGAGGAGAATAATGATTTTTCCTCCCATGAGGCCGTGCAGACGGAAAAATGGGAGTGACTACTCAGGAGTCTGGTCAGTGTCTCGGCCAAAATGTCTTTTGTGAGTCTCAAGTGTATATTAATAGTCCCTCTATGATGAATATTAACTTTAGCGTAACATTCTCAGTTTCGTTTTAATTGAACCGATTGGCTCTGCAACAATCTTAAGCATTGTGCAAATGATTTGATTCAAGTGTTGACTGTGGCTGAGTGCAATTTGGTGTGAACCGTGCAGGGCTGACTCACGGCATAAAGAAGGAACCTTAAAGGTGATTTATTCGCTATACAATATATCACTCCTGTTAAATACATTTTACTCATTATAGTGTTAACTTAGATCATTTGTAGTGAACGCATTTATGTATTTGTGCCATAATTCAGTTTACATTATGGATGTATTTAGCCATCAGCTTCAGCTGTACTTTGTGTTTCAGTGCTAGTTAGAAAATGTTGCTAACATGCTAAGCTAAACTGGTGACTATGCTACCATTGTCATTGTGAGCATGCTAGCATGTTGCCGTTAGCAATTAGCTCAAAGCACCGTCTGTCTGTAGTGGTACAGCAGTAGTAGTGGGCTCAGTGACATTAACAGCAGATCAATTGGTAACAAAAGTAATTATATTTCAAATGATACACTAAGTATCATTTAATTTCATTTTGTTCTGGTTTGAAAATGGATTGGTTGAAGAATTATGCATTTACATAAATGAAATACTAATGAATATGATATGCCACATTTGACTGTTGTATATTCTGAGACAAGTTAAAACAAGCCGTAATTAAATTAGGCTCATCTTGTTTAACATAATTTTTCTTAAATATGTACAGAAAAACACCAACAGCCCCCCTCAGATAAAGCTGAAAACGTACTATTGGTGATTTCATTATGCAGTTCGCACAATCAGGATTGTACCTAAATACATACTTTCAATTAGATAAGGTCCAAGAATCCATACAGAAATAAATGTATGGAGCTGGGTCTGATTTTGTTGCTCAAAAATGGAATAAAACATAATGCTGGAATGCAAAGGGAGTGAATAGGGGCCCAAAGTTTTCCCAACCGTTAACATTGGTTGTTAAAGGTGCCATTGAGTGTGTTTGCATGCTGAGAAAAACCTAACAGGATACACACACACACACACACACATAAACACACACACTATAGGGGAATATCAAATAGGCAGGACCTGGGTCTGTCATGTGCTGTCTATCAGCCGCCCTTCAGCTCTTTGCTTGGAGGAACAAAAAAAATCTCCAGTGAGCAGGCTGATGACTGATTATGCCTGACAATACCATTTCAAATGCATCACGCCTCCTAAATATGACACAGCAAAGCGCTGGGTGTGGGCTGCTGCAATCCCCAAACTACCTTTAACTTCAACTGAGTGCTGCAAAACTACAAAATGCAATACATCACTGATGCTTTAACTATTGATGTTCTCCTGTCACTGGTCCACTGTGTACCCTCATCATCCATCACAAGTTCCTACCTGTCTCTTCTCTTTCTCCTTACACCTGTACTCTTTACAAATGAGCTCCCAGGATGCAGCCTGTCTATTCCCACCAATATTAGCCGTTTCACACTATTCTTCACAGTGGAGCTGAAGTGTTAGCTCAGATAAAACTGCTCTATATCTGAGCCCAACAGTCAGATCAATATCTGGGGCGGATATGAATGCGGATCATGATTCTGTCTCACTGTTGAAATGAAAAGACTCACAAATGAAGGCTAACAAAGAGCATTTTGGCTCTAGCGTGACCTGAAATAGCCCATATTGATTTTGTTTTAGAAATCTGCATATTAATCTGAGAGATAAACACACAACAAATATGCATTTATACAGTTGCATACATTTCAGATATTGACAGGCTACAAGGGTCCAAGTCGAGGTTATTAACAAACCTGATAACACTTCACTGGATGTGACCTCATGTGTAGCACAGGCTACTCAAAAAGGTGGCGCTTCCGGGAAAATTTGCTTACCAAATTTCAAGAGTTGACCAGTAGCCCAAGCATCTCGTTTTCGCGCTCAGACGTACGATATTCAAAAGAAAAAAACATTCGAAGCGTCCAGCACGAAGGTCCTAATTCGCTACTGTACTGTTACTATCCGCTCAGCAGATGGGCGTGGCATTACGCCATTGAAATGGCAGATCATGGCTTTGATGGAGCATCCTAACCTAATGTCCCTGTGTCCTACACCGCTTGGCATGACCTGCTCATTAGCAGGTCCAAGGGTCCAAACCCGCCATCTGTCCCGAGGTTAAGGTTCAGAGGGGCCCCCTAGTGTGCCCCATTGCACTCTCCGTGGCCCCCCCAGTCGAGATGCCAAGGAGCAGAGAAGGTGACATTCCAACTTTCTGTCGCTCTCGCTCCAACTCCATTCAACTCCAGGTTCGATTTATTCCGAGAAAGCTTGGATCCGAGCGCGGCATTGCACTGCACCGACTACAAAAAGAGGTGGAGAGAGTCTGGTGTGTGTGTGTTTACTATGTGAAGAGAGAGCAGGGGAGAGTGCGTCTCCTCAAGAGTCTCAAAATGACAGCATCTGGCTTTGAAAGTCTCACTGTGTGTTCCTGTGAACATGCTCTCCCTATGCACATTTAGTTGTACCCATTGGCAGTGTCTACCGGGGGAGATGAGGATGGGCAGAAAGACGTCCAAAATATCTCTCTTTTCCCTAAAACACTTCCCAGAGGGCATTCGTACTTGATAGAGATGTGCAAGCCTCGCTCAGCATGACAACGCTCACTCGCTCTCCTCTAAAAGTCACACAGACAGAGAGAGGGGAGGTAAGAAATAGAGGAGGATCAAGAGTGGTGGGAGGCAAGAGTGAGAGATGGGAGACAGTGCTGCAACTCTCCTGTCAGAGCCTGAAGCCTGACTAGTGCTGACGCTCATCTCGTGTGTCACCCAGAGCGAAATTAAGATGGGCTTTGACAGTCATAAATCAGGGGCAGAGCCTCCGCAACTGTTGCGGCTATAAATGAATTTCACCATTTAATCACTTTTAATCTGCCTTCTCTGCAGGTACATCCTCTCCTCAACTGGTCATGAACTGAAAATAGATTGTACAACGAATGTAAGTAATGTCTTTAAAGGACGGCTGTTAAAAGAACAGTCCAATTTCTTTTCCTCACCACATTAGATGCGATAGAGTTCTCCATTTATTCTCAATCTCAGTAATGAAGGATTTGAATGCTACTGTAAGAAGTAGAGAACAAAATCAGTTTCCGTGCTTTGCTGGCATGTGCAGTAGGTACTGCATGTCCTGCTAAATCACCAGCAATATAAACTACATTAAAGAGTTTCACATAAACCCTAATGTATTGGTTATGTAGCAGAACTGCTGGATAGAGTGCTCAGCACAATACAAGTTCACATTCCTTTAAGCTGGACAGGTCAAGAATAAGTGCTACAACTTTCATATATTTACTTTTTTCCTACACACCATGTACAGCCTACTGTACAGTACAAAGGTGACACAGAGTGTATCCACACTTACCACTGCAATCTCATTCCTGACCTAAACCACAAGGGGCCAGTAACGGAACATATAATCAATATGTGCACAGCAATTTAACAACACGGAACGCACCGTAACACTTCACACGGGTGGACAGTTCACGCTATTTCCAAAGTGATTATCTGAAATTTACAAAAGTGCACTGATGGAAAGGTCTGTACTGCTGATGGGTTAAGATGTATTCTCCAATTCTGTTCATAATGTCAAATGGAAAAAGAAAAAAAAAAAATACGGCGCCTCCTTCACTATTTATGACATATTCTAGTGGAACGTAAAGAAAACCTTCCTCGCAGGTATCCGGGCCAGGCCTGCAGCAGGATGCGGTGGATCTGATGGGGATACTGCAGCTAGGACAAGATGAAATACAACATGGCATCAATGTTGTGTTGCAAATGACTCCACCTTTGATGCCTCTCCAGTGAGCGTTCTACACAGCCACCTCTTTGTCTCTCCGGTGACAAACTCCAGCCCAAGTCTTTATATGTGAAGTTGCTATAGCAACCATGTTGCCGGCATGATCTCATCAGTTAATTTCCCCAAAGGCTGCTCGACAAAGAGAGGAAAAAACTAAAAAGACTTGGGGCATCAGGTTGACTTTGCCGTTGAGAGGTCTGCTACTTTGACTCCACTTCTACTCAGTGTTTAATCTTCTCAATGACTGTCACTGCTGAACTGTGTACCTGTGGGAACCGATCGCTGTGAGAGATAATTGTTTTTGATGAATTCAGTCACAACAAGGCTGAATTGCTGTCAAAAGGTACTTTAATAATAATAAAAAAAAAACATCTTCTAAACATCACAGCAAAAAAAAAAAAAAAAAGAAGCAATGTCAGCAGTCACTGCGAGATTGGAAAACGTGTGTCAGGATTTGTTCCTGTAGGCGCCTCGATGCAACAATGCCACGTCCGACACCTCTACCCAGGAAGTGCATAGAGAGGCCGCGGTAAACAGTCAACAAGAGTTTGAGTGCAGAGGACAGGCACAACCTGCCTTGTTAATGTCTCTCCATGACAGCGGGAGATGCCTTGTGTTGGTGGAACACACACAGCCTCGGCATTGATGGGCATTCAAGGGGGTCGCTTACACGGCGGGAAATCCGGCAGCTTTTAGGCTCTGGCTGTGGCTCCAGAGGTCTTTGGAAATGTCAATCATGTGCCCGTGGACCCACATGCTGAGACCTGGGCTTTACAACTAAACTCTGCCCTGCAATTCTCTTGCAATCAAAAACACCTCAATCGGCCACTTCTTCTAGTTGGCAATTGGAATTGGCTTAATGTTCAATTATAACCATTTTGAAAACCCTCCACCTTGATGAAGTGACCTACCAGTGAAGTTGTAGTTTCAAAAAGCCGTAGCACAGAAAAATAATCAGGGAAAAGTCATTTAGCAGAGTAACTTCCCAGAATATGCAGATTCTTCAAATACAGTTTGTGGAGGAATAGTCAGGCAAATTGGAAAAGATGCTTTTTTAAAGCTTCCTATTATTAGCCTACAACAAACCTCTAGATATGAGAATGGGATCAATATTATCATCTAACTCTGAGTAAGAAAGACAAAAAGTACATTTCATGAAATGTCAAAGCAAGTTTCCCTGAAAAACACGACGTCTTTTAGGGCCAGTGTATAGTTGAGTCTTTCTGCTTCTAAACCCTCCACAAGTAACTAACTCTCTCTTCTATTCTCCATCTAATTGATTACACAGTAGTAGTGAAGCTCTTTCCCCAAACCCTACAAGAAAATAATTTAAAAAAAAGGAATTTGTCGAACAAAACAGAATTTAAAAGAAAGAACTAAGTGCTTTTACAGCATACCTCTGTCATAAACCAAATTTAAAAACACTATAAAACTTGTGAAAAAGTGGCTGCATGGTTGAAATGGTCCAATAATCCAAATCCAAATGCAGGCTAATGTTTGTTGTGTTATTGATTTTGCACTGCTGTGTATTCTTTTATGAGCTTTGCAATTTTCCTGCAAGTTAACAAGAAGAAACATGAACTTGGCTGTGTATAATCACAGACACATCTATTTGTTTTCTCATACAGCCTAAAGTAATGGGATTTATAACCACTCAATCGTTTTATCTGCATCTGTAAACACTTTAAAACATCAGTCTGCCACTTGTCATAACTGATGCAGCCCAATAAGTTCAGGTAGACGAGCCAGACACTCACATAGACATTGATTTGCTGCTCCAATAAACAGCAGGACTAAATGTTTTTGCAAAAGTTACGAGTCTTGGTATGCTGGAAGATGGATTACGAGCATAGTGGAGGTGAGCTTTTTTTAAAACTGTAGGTTATACATTTTATTTCATCAATGGAAAAGCTATTATATTTCATTCCTTTAAGTTCAACACTTTCTGCTCAAGGCTTCAAAAAACATTTATTTAACACGAACTTGCTGCAAACAAAGTCTTATCCCCACATCACCAATGGCATGTGAAGTAATCCTCCATACAGAAGCCATCTCTGCATTCCGACTAAATTTCAGAACAAAGATACTTTAGCCACCTCAAGGACTGTTGGAGCTCTTTTGTCCCTAAAATCAGAAACGAAAACAGAAACCGATGCCTTAGAAGCAAAAAAAAGCTTTCCCATTCGACAATGAATGGATTACAATTTAAAGAGTCATAAGCCTTTCAGTCTGTCTGAAAAGATTAAATAAACTCTTTTTTTACACCGTTCAATATTTTAGCTTTGAGTTTGCCTCAAAAGTCAATATATTTGTGCGGCGTTACTCCACCTGTTTACTAATGTAACAACAGTAATGTATGAGCTGCTGTCAAAGAACACCAATTAGTAAAAGATGTAGTTCAGAAGGAGGCTAAGTTTGCCATTCGTCTTCATGATTGTTCTCAGTCGTAGCAGTTTGAGTGAACAGAGCAAAGTCCTTTGGAAGTCTGATATATTTCTAGGTATCTGCCTTCGGAGAGTGCTCTCTCCTTTGCCGGGGAAAAAGGCCTAATATAATCATATCGAGCCATGACAGGACTTCAAACCAAGCAGAACAGACAAGACTATAAAGGCATCAATAATATTCCAGTGCAAGGAGGACAGGAAAGCTTCTTAGACTTTTTACATAAATATCCAAACAATTTCATCAGGAGCCTCATTTGGATGGCTCGGTCATGCCAGGTAAAGGCTTTGACATTGCCACGGGCGCATCATAATATAAACTCTACCGATGTGCTTTCTGCCTGTGCGGCCGCGACACCGTCATCTCCATCTTTTCTATTGTGGATGGATCTGCCACTCTGCGCTCTACGCCACCTGTCAATCACACGTTTCACCGACGCATTAATGACCCTCATTATGTGGCTTGGCCATATGGCACTGCGCTCGGTGTGTGTGTGTGTGTGTGTGTGTGTGTGTGTGTGTGAGCATGCGTGCCCATGCCAGCGCGCGTGCTCTGCCGTCCTGGAAGCAGATTGCACTGGAGACGAGGCCAAGCTCTTGGTCACCCCCCCCCCCTTACAATCTCACCGCCGTGGTTGCACTGACAGAGGAAATATGGCAGCGGGAAAAGGGGGGGGGGGGGCAACAGTAATGGACTCTTTGCATCTGCTTCAGAATGTCATCCCAGATGTCCCCGTCTGTGTGAATGAGCAACGGGCAGAGTCGCATAATCGACCATGCGAGGCCACCGAGGGGTGACTGGAAGCTTCTGAATGGTACTGAGGGTGTGAGTCATGGTGAACTTTTAACCCTTTGCATATTAAAGTGTCAATCTTTGTGACAGTCATTTCTGCTTGAAAAAAAACGGGGGTTCGTGTGGGTTCTGCATCAGAAAATGATCCAACTGAAGGTAAGTCGACCAGAATGGTCCAGAATTTAACCTCCAATATCAGTGTCGCCTACAGAGAAGATTAAAGCTGTTATTGATTGGAAGATTGGACAACAACGTGGACGCCCCGGTATCTTACGGGTATACGCACGCAATTACAAACTTGAACTGCTTTGCATTGGGAACATTTTAGAAGTTCCACCCAGACAAAACTTTTCCTGGAAAATAATTCACACGTTTTCCTTTTGCAAAGCAAACTGCCAGACGTCCCGACAATGCCCCTTATTAAAAACCTGGTTAGTCGCATTCCAGCAGAGAGTTAGATGAGAAGATCAATGCGTCTGTGCCAGTGTCTCCCCTGGTTGCTTGGTAACCTTCAGTGATGACAAGTAAATGTCCCTGGCAGTCTTTATGCTAAGCTATAGGCTAATTGCCTCCAGCTCCGTACTGCGTCTTCACAGCTCACAAAGCAAAAAGCAGTACCTCAGCAGAGCATGCAGCTCCATCTGTGTCTACACAGGATGCGTTCAGGCACCGTACTGAGCATAGGTTACCCGCGTTTTTGGCAGCACCCAACACACAACCACTTTAGTAATGAAAGTTGCGTGCAAATACGCCTCCTGGGAATTGCGCAAGTAAAACACGAGGCTTTAGGTGGCCTGTGTAGACAGCTGGATTAATTAAACTAAGACACGCCGTAACTAAGTGGTTTAATCTTCTCATTTAACTCTTGGCAAAAAGAAATGAGCTTCTCAAAATGAGGAACTATTCCTTTAAAACACTGGGGTTTAGGTGCATAACGAAGTCATAGGAGGGCATGACAGGGACACACTGTATGTATGTTGTCACTTAGTGGTACAGCTAGTTGTCTATTAAGAGTTGTAACTTGTGTCTTAATTATATGATTAATCAAAAATGTCTGTAATTATGTCTGTAATTCACAAAACTGTACAGCTCTCTCATTCTATAACAGTTGTATAGTTTATATTTATAAAAAAGTGTTTCATCTTTTAAATGTAATTTTTCTTTTCCGATCCTATTTATGTTCTTGAAGAATGCAGTACTTCACCTGTATTTTCATTTCCTCCGGTGAATAACCGACTTGGCAATAGACATTATTCTGATTCTGACCACGAACCAATCAGTCTTTTTTTTCCTTCTTCTTCTAAGAGAAACAGAGTGGTTCCTGTTTGTGATACTTGCTCCAGGCCGTTGAAAATGTACAGGAAATGTCCTGGAAAATGAATTCCCTGTAATGCGATTTTTCTTTTCCCTGAAATCATAATAAACAAAATAAAAACGTCTCTGTCTAGTGAAGCAGGATTTCAGGCCCATTGCGGCCGGTCGTAATGACTCCGCCGGTCAGATTGAACTATGCTGACTGACTTCCTGCTCTCAAGAGGCTTTTACTTTGCCAGTCCTATTTTTCATCTATATGTATCCTCTAATGAGCCTCATCTGTCTCCTCTTATACGTTGACTGCTGCTTTCACATTGTGGACGGTATGAAGATAGCAAATACACATACATTTGTGCAAACGGGTACTCTTTTTTTTCCACTGAAATAGCAAAAAAAAGAAGCTTCCTTAACTGTCTATTCCTTTTGTTCTTTTTTGCAAGAAATATGTTTGTTTTTTTAACATCCTGGCTGGCAGAGCTGTTCCAATTCCCTGAATAGGCTTCCTTTATTTACAAAACTCATATTTAATTATCTGCAAAACATACCCTGATAACACATTTCCAAATTAAAAAAACAGAAAATTGACATTTACACTGTTCATTTAGTGTCGGCGGACGTGGATTGGTCGAGCCATTTAATGAGAAGTCAGGTTGCCATTGACGTTGACTTGCGCCTCATGATGCCACCAGCGTGTTTATTTTTAGACCCCAGTATCAACAGTACATAGTCCTCTTCAGTGAGCCCTGTCCTCAGAGACAACTCCACGCAGAGGAGCTTCGCCTCCTCCTCACTGTCAATAATATATTCCAGTGATTTGGGACGCCGAGTGGGCTCGAGCAGGGTAATCAAAGCTGCTGCAAACACAAACAACCAGCAGCGAGACTGAGACCAGACACACGCAGGCGTTAACAGAGGTCTCGTCCCCTCAGAGCCGTGAGCCATTGTGCTTGGTTTTAGCTGATCCATTTGATAAGTAAAGTGGTTTGATTAACTGTCTAACAGCGAGGTTAAGATAAGAACAATGTGCAGGTTGTAACACTCGGGGAATGACTCCAAAAATGTGGTTTCGGTTGATAACGAATGACCCGACTCTGCGACGCAATCAATTGCTGGGAACAACTGGGAAGCAGTTTGTTGCTAATTACGTTTCTAGCTCACCTACATTAGAAAGAAGAAAGTATTTTTGTTGCAAAAATTCAACCCGCTGGCCCTCAACACACTAAAAGAGTTCACGAGATTTCATTTCATTCAAGACAGCATGTAGGACGATGCCATCAAAATACATCACAATCTTATATAAATAAAATCGGTCACTCAAGCACAAGGTGTCAACAATAACAACATTAAGCTCGCCACACGTCACTAACGCTGGGATTTGGGCCACGGAGCTGAAGTTTCCACACTCGAGCCGTGCATCTCTAACTTCAGGCCACTTGTTTCCTTACAGGCTTCAGATGCAGTAAGACAACTCGAGGGGGTGAAGAAAGAAGACGTGCTGAATCCAAAAGTCCACACTTGCCCAGACTTGAGGGCTTTGCAGAGGGGTTAGGGCAGGCCTTTGCCAAAATGCATTTAGTCTGCAAGGGCTCTCATGCGAATATTTGGTGTGGGCTCTGTGCGGACTTCCAGAGACTGCCAGCCTGTACTCCGTACAAGCGAGATTTCTCACAGCTCACTGCTCTGCTGATATGATCATAAAAGACATCAGGTATAGGGGCGCCCTGGTAGCTGACTAGGTACTGCAAAGCTTGTACTATTAAGGCTGAGTCCTTACCGCAGCAGCTTGGGTCTCAGTAAGGCCTAAAGTTAACTTTTTACTTCTGCCAATTGCAATCACGCTTCAGAAATCATAAAAGGGGTCGTTCATATGTGAAGATTATCTTGCTGAACAAAACGTGTGGGTATCATAAACTTGTGTTTGCCACAGAGCTTATTGGCAGGTTTGTGTTTGCAATAATCCACAATCCTCTGCAAAAATACAAAATCCCTACAGCAGGGAGGTTATAGAGTCCATCTGGTGTTGGTCTGTCGAGTTCACAATCAAAATATGTGGGAAGTTGCTATAAATGCAATCATTAATGTTGCCTTTGACAGCTTTGTTTAACTCTTGTATTCAAATATGTGAATTTTAACTCTGTATCTATCATGAAACGCAAGGACCACAGAGAGAAAATCCTTTAACTCCTTTTCACCTTCATCAAGGCAGCACTTGTCCCTTTCAGCCTCCCTGAGCAGCCCTGCATCCGTGCAAACTAACGTATTCACAACGAGCACTTCAGTCATTGTCAGACTCCCTAAAATCTGAGTCCACCAGGGCTCAGTCTGCGCATCCCGAGTCTGGACATTTGAATTCACCAATAGAACAACCACGGCACAGGAAGCCCACAGAGCGTAGAGCAGCAAGCCGAAATGTGCTCTTTGACTAAAGCTGTTAAGCCCCTGCTGATCGATTGGACTGGCCTTTTACTGGCACTGTAAACACACACACTCACACACACACACACACACACACACACACACACACACACACACACACAGTAGGACATTGTTCCCTCTCGCCCATACATGCATGAACAGACCCCGACGCAAGCTGCACACACGTCAAAAAGACGTCCTGCTTTGCTCATGGACCCACCACAATGACACTTGTTGCTCTGAATACCATTCAACGCTGCCAACAGCTCATCCGAGTACACGAAATGAACGTTGCCCTGTGGTACAAAGGACAAGGCAGCTACAATGATACTTATGCATTTAGTAAAACGGCGAACGTAACTAACAAATTATACTCTTGCTCTGTAGAGGTGCCCATCAGGAGGGAACCAGCGTGAAATGCGACACATAAGTCCAGCTTGATTACTTCCTCTTTCCTGTTTGACGCAGAGCAAGAAAGGTGTTGGCGTGGCAATGTAAAATGTAGTCCTATTCAACTGATTTTGGGATGGAATTGAGATAAGAATCCAAGTTTGCTCACTAAGTTACTGCTACATCCAAGTTTATATTGAAACAAAGGCCTATACTTATACAAGAGGTATAAAAAGACCATCGACATATGACAAGCATATCACAAGCATGGCAGACTTACCATCATGACTTCTTTATTTGTCTTATAAACAAACTACGTATCCTTCAGAGGTGACCACTAAAGTAGCATTGGGCTTTTGATCCAGCAAAAACAATGGAATGATTTCTTTATGACAAACTACACTCAAATGTCTTGATGTGTTTTTTTATCAAAACAGCAATGCTGGCCTCTGCCTTTCATAAGAACATGAGGATCATTTGAAGGAGTTTGTGTCCAGCTGCTGCAGCATTTTCAAGGTCAGCCATTTCGTGTGACCTTAATTTTTTTTCCCTGATGCAGCGAAGCATAGTGATGGTAAACATATGTATCTCTTTCTTTTTTAGCCGACGCTGCTTATCTGTGAGAGTGCAGGGTGCTGATACTGTTTGTTTCCAAGCTGTGGCACCCCATTCCGATATGGCTTTAAACAGGGGCCCTCTTTCTAGCTTACTTTGTATTCCGACGACGGTAAGGTCAAAACTCATTGGATTTAAGGGAGGAGAAACTATATATACAACAAAAATCCCCCCCCGGTGTTTCATGAGGGGACTGGCGACCAAAGGGAGACCAAGGTGGCACTTCAAGTGCGGCCCTGAATCGCTCCATCAAAATAAAAGCCTGGGTGAATCATCCTGAGCTCAATGACGCTTTGCTGATCAGTATGCACCTGCAGGCAGATGTGTGTGGTGCATTAATAGGTTCTTTCCTGGCTTTCTTTTTTACCTCATAACCATGCACTGCATAACAATTCAATTGGCAATAAAGCTTTGTGGGTTTCTTTCTCCCGGTATTGAATTCTGGCTCGACTATTGTGTTATCCCATCGGCTAAGACTCCGTTCAAACAAACACAGATCACAACCCCAACCAGCTAATTTGTCTCTCAGTTTATTTAAGATAGAAGTTTGGTGGAAGATGCTTCCTGAGTCAGTTTGCAGTTCAATAACTGAGCAGCAGCCACAGAATCAAGCATCTGCTCATGCTCCCAGAACAAGTCCGGGCGTAGCTGCTGGGTCATACAACCCTGTCAAAGTGAATAATGAGGTGGTCTCCGAGGCTGAGTCTGTGCCAGACCAGGTAGGTGACGTGCTGGGGGCAAAGCATGCTGGGAGCCGCGTGGTTCTGCCGACAGGCTCAGCAGCGCTTTGTCATCTGCCGAGTTGGCTCGTGTGTGCACACTGAAGGGTTCGGGCTGTCATCGGATTCGGGGGAAGCCGAAACCCTTCATGATGTCAGATAAACACTGGGAGTGGAGTAGGATGCTCGGCTGCAAAAACAGATTGGAAATCGCTGGGAGGCGTTGGGAGGAGAGAGAAGAGAAACAGCCGGGCATGAGAACGTCTGGGCCGTGAACTCTCCTTCAGTTTTCTTTCCCCTCTCTTTTACTCCCCTTCCCCAGACTTCTGCAACCTTGTTGGCAAACCGAGCCTCTTCACCAACCCATTAGATGGTGAGGATTTGAAGTGGCGAAAGGCGGTGGGAGCCTGCTCGTTATTTCACCTCCATTGTCAACGAGATCACTGGTACCCTTTCAAGAGAGTGCATCACTTTCCAGACAAGATTACATACAAAGTCTAGACCACTACCGAGATTTGAAGGCACCCTTTATAGTGGACAAGACAAAACGATAAAACACACCCAACTACATGATAGAGCATTCTGGGGGAAAAAACAAACAGGGACACGGCTGTTACGACTCTTCCAGCACAAAAAAAAGCTTTGTTGCTGAGCCCTAGTGGCATCGTGCATTGAAAAAAATAAAAGAATGTAACAATATTTAACTAAGACAACCCTATTTCTCTAACCTTGACTGACCTAAATAAAATTAAAAAAAACATTAAAACATCATTGCATTGGAAAAACTACTGAAATATAAGTTACAGATTCCTTCAATGAAATGTTTCCTCGTTGTGTCGACACAAATGTAATCTGGGAGGCGTTACATTTCTGCTGTTGCCAATTAGTAGCATGAGTGGGGTCAGCAAGAGGGGACTGCATTATCCCACTCAGGAAAATTGCTTTCAGTCAGTCTATTCTGTAAAAAGTGCACTAGAATGGAACTCCATCCCAGTGACCATTAGAGACCTGGACACATACAGGTCATTTAAAGCTCACCTTACTGTCCTCAATCTGTCCGTGCTGAACTTCCCTCAGTCGGTTCGCAGCCACCTGTCTGTCTGTCTAGCCGTCGCCAGTCGACCCTCGTCTACCTGCATGCATGTCTGTTACTGCTGTTCTGTTATGTCAGCCTGATTTATACTCCTTACTTACTCTCTTTGATGTTTTGAGCTTCTGCTCTGTTTGTCTATTAAGTGTCTAACAATGCAGCAGTCTTATCTTTAGTCCACGTTTCTGTTTAACATAATTATCCCTCATTTATTTGCTTTATGAGCCTCTGTGAATTGTGTGTCTTAATATTTCTTGACAATGTAGTACAAGGGTGTCCCTGAATTATGTTTCTACTGATATTAATATTCTCTCTTCTTTTATTACGTCTGCATGCTTAGAAAGGATAAACGATCCATAACTTTGTAATTTGAATCTTATATTCAGTTTTTTTTTAGGGTGACTTTGTAACATCTGCCCAGGGACTACAGATGAGAAATAGCGTCTTGGCTAACTCGGGGCTCATTTACAGTGATGTTTTATTAATCTGCACTGTCCCTACCAAATAAACCAATAAAACAAACAGCTTACTCAGTCCTAGTCCTGTATCATAACAACGTAACTTGCAACTGAGAATAAGATGAGGATGTCATCCGCAACAGTGTTTTATTAATAACAGAAAAAGCTTTTACAAACAACTAATCTTAGACACATCAGATGTATATGAAAGCAACAAGCTTGTATTGTAAAAGCATGGCCTTAAACATTCACTTGTGCTTGTATACTGTATGTATGATGCATGCGTATGTTGGGGGAACAGCTACAGCAGGGAAAACATTCCTGAATCCTATTTACTGGGTATTAGTTGTTGCAAACAATTAGTTAAGTACTTGGCCTGAATCATCTGCTGATCAGGTTTGTCCTCAAGATGTGTGTCGATGACTCATTGTCCATTGAAGTAATTGTGGAGGTGCAATAATCAAATCCCCCCCCCACACACACCTCCCACAAGAAAAGACAATTGCAATTTGCATAAGTTAAGCAAGTCCAAAAGGAGACATGATATAATGACTTGGGAAGGAAAGCAATTCACCATTGATTGCAAAGGAGACTTAAAGAAAGCTGAATAATTAAAATGGCCGTAATCAGTCAGCTCACCAGACAATCCATACCTGATGCTGCCCCGACAGCAAACCCCACCTTCAAAGACAAGCAGCACTTCGGAGGCGGCACTTGGGCAGGAAAAGAATCGCCGGAAGGGTTCTGAGAAATGTCTCTGACTTTGCAGCGGTGTTGAAGCGTTCACCGCTGCGGGAGATCTTAAATGAACACCAATCAAAAGGGAGTCGAGGCCCACACAGCGAGCTTGAACCCTCATCATCCCTCAGCATGAAGCCCCCGGAGAGGTGGGTGGCTTTGGAGAAAAAGGCATCTGGTGGAACTTAAATAGCCCAGGACTAAAAGTGCGACAATACTCGGGTCATCATGGCTATTCCTGACGCAGTCTTGCCTTGTTGGAAGATTAGAGATTTGATTAAGCTGAACCCTGTCACAGAATGTGTCATCACAACCCCCGTGGTACCTCAGTACCAGCTTCCACAGAGGTCAGTCAGCCACATATTGTAATAGACAGTATGAAGCTCAAAATAGTCCAAAGCAGCGCTGCATACAAATTACAGACGCACTCAGTGTGAGCCTCGCTGCCTCTACAACACATCAGAGGGGAGCATGGGAATTAAACAAATGCCACGAACTTAATAAAACAGAAATATCAGTAACAAAAACTATAATGGCTGCCATAAAAGAGAGGCTGTGAAATATTATTTTTGGAAGCAGTTATTTCCTATCTTAAACCGGGAGAAAAAAAGGACAGTGAGGAGGGAAAAAAAAAGAGGAGATGGTATTTCCGTCCCTTTAAATCAAACCAGGAGGCGAGACGGAGAGTTCCGCGTGACACGTATGCATAAAAATGTCCACAAAGGTAATTAACTGCAGGAGGAGAGGAGAGGCTTTTTCCACGAGGCAACAAAAGCCGACGTGATGTTTCACACAGCAGCACACATTGGGAGCCGCCCCGTGTGAAACGCAGGGTGCAGAAAACGGCCAAAGTTCAGGCAGCATTTATTTTCCCCTTTTCCTTTTGTCTGCAAGACGCTGCTGACATTCATATCCACAGAAAACACATTTGACTTGTTCATTCACATTGGGCGTCGGCCATGCTACATGCCAAACACACAGGCCTGATTTCTAAACATTGGGCATCATGAGAATGACCTACTCGTGAGTTATGTATGCCCAATTCTGAGTATAACAAGCCTGCTTTCCTTGAAGCAATTATCATAAAAACAGCTTTGCACTCACATTGATTCGGCTTTGAGGGACGGCATGCAACACCATTCACGGGGAGCCGTTAGTAGTTCTTATTTAGATGCTTGCTGGCTCAGCACTCACAGTGGGTAAAGCAGAAGTGTTACTGATAACATGAACGATGGCTTCCCAATACAAGTGTCCCAGTAAGTCATGACGGGGTGACAGTGAGCCAGCATACATGATAGGACCCTGAAACTGAAGCAGCTAAATGAAAATTCAGGAATCATCAATCTTATTATTTACGCCTGTGCTGTTCCTACTGTGACATGTCAAAATGTCTTCTCCGGGTGTTACTGAACTGTTTTCACTTTTCTCTACTTTGATCGATTCTTTTCATTTCTCAAATACTATCTGATGGCAGATAGGCAATGGATGAAGGTAGAGTGATCGTGTTCTACCGAAACTGACTGCAGGGAAGTAAGCGTTGATATTTTTTTTTGGTCTTTTTGCTCATTTACATTTTGGAGGAACAACTTTTTGATCACATTTGAGGGTGCTCCAACCAGCCCCCCCCCCAACAACCTTTAGCGGTTTCTTTAAAGCTCAAAAACACAGATGTCGATTTGTGCTTCAACCTGAAATAATTATAATAATGAAATAGAAATTTGTATAAGAAAAACGTCAAATTCACATGAGAATATCACAATGTTAAGAGATTTCATAAGGCCGTCATTTACTAATTCACTTTGTTTGAAGAGGCCTTCAGCAGAAGACGTACTTTTATCAAGACCAAAAAAAAAAAAGCAAATACATAATAAAACATCAAACAAATGCTTAAAGTAAGTTCAAAGCCACACAAAAGAATAACACAACAACTCAGAGCCATAATTAGGTCTCCTGATCACAACAAAGGCTTTAAAAGGGCAAACTCAGATTTGGGGAACTTGCGGTAGCTATTCCCAAACGTCAACTTCTTTCTTTAAAGTTATGAACAGCTTCAGGCAGCACATCGTTATAGCCACAGGCCATGTGAATATTGTATGTGTCTTATGCTTTCATTCAGTAGACATATTACAAAAAGAAATCTTCTGAGTCTCCTACTTTAAAAGTCTGAGTCAAACCCGATTTTCAGTTTCGCTAAATTAGAGAGCTGTTAAGCATTTGCCAGATTCTCTCCAACAACATCAGCTCGGTTGATATTGAAAGCCACGACTAACGCACCCGAACACCTTGAAGGCACGAGGCCCGTTGAAAGATTATCAGCCTCCTGCTCGCACTGTGGAGACCTTTCAATTATGGAATCGACGACATGTTTTCTTTAAATGATTGCAAATGCAATAAAGTTCAAGGACTGCCAGTTTGAGAGTCTATGTGTTTTTCAGAAATGTCTTGATGAATTTTCTTGATGAATCCTGAATGATTTCTCTGTGATTAGCTTTGGTCTGAAGGAGCAGACTGACAATAACTGTCTCTGTACCGTTTGTCATGATTGATAGATGAATACTGTTTACATTATGATACGAAAAGGTTATCAGGGAAAATGATGATGTGAAATAATAATTTAAAAAATCTGACTTTTTAATATGAAAAGTTTAAAATAGAGTTGGGTTTTAAAAGCATTGATTTGTTCACGTCTATATTGATATATTTTGGCTGTCACTATTTGCTATTTCATATTATCTAATTTCTTCGTTTAATATTGAAAATTTGAGGTCTCCATATTCCAACTGAAAAACAAGCATTTTAACATCTTCCAAGATAAAAAGATGATGAAAGATTTACGACCTACATCAATGAATGGATGGATCTTTCTAGTGACGTCACGGTTTACAATTAGCTCAAAGACTACGCCAGAGAAAAGTAATGAAAGCCACATGAAAACACAATCACTAAAAAAATATAAGAGAAGAAAAATCCCTCCAGACAGACAGAAAGTAACAAGTTGCTCTGAAGAGTCTGCAGTGAGATAAACAGGCAGCCTATATCACAGGAAGCCTGAAGCAAGAACAGCAACCCCGGAGTACAGAGGGTGATTACAGTCTGTGAGGGTGGCAGGAGCTTTCTGTAAAGCTCGCCTGTCGAGCAGATCATTGATCACAGATCATCTCCTCTAACTCCTGTAATCTTCCCATTCCGGCTGACAACGCCTTTCATTGTATTCTTGTAACTTGACACCGAGATTGGCAAGCTGTCGAGCCATGGGAAAGATTATTATGTACAGAACGAGCTATAAAAATCATATTATCGGTGTAATAAGTGGGGGTTTGCGAACTAAACAAAATCAAAGTCAAATCATTTGAGGAAAAATGAGGATACACTGCCAACGTATCCATGACAAACTTCACTCCAACAAATATTGCTGCAGCATTCAATTTGCTGAAATGTAAAATACCTTTCATGTCTCATTCTGGGTGTATTTTTCCACTCTCTTATCATTTCATAGCAAATCAAAAATTACTTCTGCACCAAAAGAGTGAATTTTCTTTTGAAAATGGTCACCATGGACACCAAGGACAACTACATACACATTTAATGAAAGGCCACCAATGCTCTGAATGAAAAAAACAAACAAAAACAGGTCCGGGCGCTGCAAATCTAAATATACAGACGAAAGAAACATTCAGAGAATCAATGGCTCAAATGAATTAACAGCCAACACTCCTGCTCTGCAATGTGACCTCTGCTCATAAACCTTCCGCAGTATTACACTTGGACGAGAAGTGCGAGGGAATAATGGTGGAACGTGACAAGTAATCTTACCTTAAGACACGAGTTTTATCGCCTCTGTGAAGTTCCCACCTGACTGATTGCCTCTGGCAGTGTGCCCCGGAGCTTGGCTCTCTAATGAGCAGAGAGAGAGAAAAGAGGTGGCGATAGATGCAGAAAGCCCGAACATTAACTCAAGTGAATGCAACAGTTTCCCAAGATTAAGCCTTCGTACTGTATGTGGGATGTATGAGTGGTGGATTTGAGGAAGCCACATATTAAGAGTCATTAAAGCTCACATGAACAATCAGAGGATTTGCCAATTCTTATAGGCAGTTAATGACCCGTGAAATCCAGCTCTAGATCCAGATCCATTTTATTATATTGTATATATTGCCTATTGCATATGTAATTAAGTGTCTTTATATACATCTTGCACATCATGACACAACTGAGTATGTCTTTAAAAGTTGAAGAAACCAACATGACACGTACGTACCAAAATAAATGATCATCGTGGATTTCTTCAGATGTGTCTGCAGGCCAAGGAGATGGAGAGTAAATACTTACAGCCAGGTGAAAGACTTACAGAGGATCACAGGCTATCCTCGTTCCCATCTGACTGCCACTCCCAAGCAAAAACAAACACATTCGCAGCTGAGAGGGAAGAGAAAATACACGTGCATGTATCGGTATAATTCAGATGGAAAAGTAGAGCAGACACTTAGATCAGGCGAGCTTTGACTGTCTAATCCAGATGGGAAAAAGCAGGAAATCAGTATCGGAAATGTTTTTAAAATTACAGAAATATGAAACGTCTTCATGAATTATTGGAAGGCTGTTCCAAAACAAGAGCTACATTTGTTTTGTGATATAGAAATAAAATCGAGAAAACAATTGGTTTAACCTTAAGGCACGCTAGCTTTGAATTTGCTAGAATAAAAAGGAACACAAAGAAAACTAAACATACTAAAAGTGTCTGTGTGATAGTTTGACAAGAAAATGAATTCATTCTCAGGCATTCTTGCAGACCAAATGTCTCTCCCACCCCACGAAATGTGAAATAAAATGCCTTACCCACTCTGGTGCAATCGGTATCCTGGCATCCCATGGTCTCAGTTAAAGGATGGACGTATGAGAGACTCAATAAATGTGAGCCTGCCACTTAACGCCACAGTCAAATTGAAAGACATGAAGGAGTGAACAATGAAAACCGCGTGTAGAAAGTTCAACTAAAGACACTTTCTAACTGGGATCCGATTAATCAGTGTACAAATAGAGCAATGTGCAGAAATTAAAGTCGGAGTCACATTACAATTTGTGCAAATGTTTAATAATTTGTCTTGGCAGGACTCGGTGTAGATAGGATTCATTATTCTTTGCAACGGGCATGACAGTCATTTGAGCACAGCATGAAAAATGATGTCAAGCTCTCAGTGCCTGTGAAGGGTAAAGTGAGGACGTATTTACATTCTGAACTAAGTGCCAAGCAACGTAAGCAGCATCAGGTTTGTAATCGTAAGGCCACTTACAGTCGCTCAATGTTGTACAGTAGAGAAGATAATGTTGAGAAGAATGTGGCTATGGACTATAGATTTAAATGTAGATATTCCTGAGTCGACATTGCACATAAAACATTACTTAACATTTTATTTCGCCTGAGATAAGCAGTACAGACCAGTTAACAGTGATACATTTTGGTTGTCTAAAGTGTACAATGCAATATCTGTACATATTATAGATAAGTTGTATAATTTATTTAAAACATATATGACATAAATTCCATATTACAGTTTAAGAACATTATCATTTTAAACTGCATTTATCTAAATGGTAAACATGATAGAAGTAGCAACAGGAACTTAATGGGGCGTCAATATCAAATCCATTTTGCACATCTGAAAGGAACACTTCACCCACAAAGGGACGAAGTATTCCTTTGACATTGTAAATAAGATATGCTGCTATGGCCCATTGATTGTCAAAGGGGTTCCAAACATGGGTGTTTAAAAAGGCACATTGTGAGAAAACATATTCACTGTAACTCCAGTTACAAAGGCTCTGAACAGTAGTTATCTGTTGGTGCACACATGGGATGTGTTGTCTTTCTTGCAGACCCAACATGTGTAACAGCTGGTTGACTCATCGTCTCACTGCTGTAACCTCAACGTCTTTGATTAAACACCATCTACAGCTGACTGGGGGTCCATTCGATTGGTCAAAGCCAGCACCTCAGACAGAGTTGTTTTTATTCATTTCTTATAGAAGTCAATCATCATTAAAGTGCCTTTTAGAAAATCACAATACGAGGTACGAACTAACTGTGGATCAATGTGTTTTAAGACAAATATTCATACATTAGTCGCTTGTTGATATTTATTGATTTATATAAATATCAGCGTAAGTGACCTAATATCTGACCTGATAACACCCACCTAAAACATCAAGGCCAGCTCCTCTTTTTTATTCAGTTTTACATTTCAAAATATGATCATTACAAACTACAAAAATCAAACATAATATAAGGTGAAGTTCAATCCTGGGGTGTCCTAAATATTGTGCAAAGTATGCTGCTTTCAGTATGCTGCTTTCAGAAGATCATTTGGTCCTCCACTTTGCTACGGTCAGCAATATACTTCAAAGTAAATCAAACTGGCGTTGATGAATATAAGGATGTAGGTTTGCATGTGAACGGTAGGGTTATGTCCCTCTCAATATTTTGGGAGGACAGCATTATCCCTCCCAAAATCTGTGTTCACAGCCTGGTTCAAAAACAGTTTTGGTCTCTATCGCACATTTTCATGACAACAGATGGGGGCTGACTTTTTATACAACTCACCCGTTTAAATTATATTAAGGCTTAAAGTTAAACAAAATGATGGGCGGGGCCGCTTTGAGTGACAGGTGGGTGCCCTACCGGTTCCCTAGAGCTGCTAACTTCTCTGCTGCACCACCTGACCCGCCGCAGTTCCTCCGACGATCCACCTCTTTGCCAATTTGTAGAGTTAGGCTGTGTCGTCACTGCCAAGATGGAGACAGCCTGAGTCACCCACAGCACTTCAGAGACCTATGGGTGAGGGTTACGGACACTCCATCCATATTCCATACAGCCTATGGTGTTGACTTTGCAGGGACAGCATTGACTGAGAAAAAGCTGATCTCCAGGAGGATAAATATTTGAAGGACATACAGAATGCCTGAGAGAATGAAAGTTTTTTTGCAGTGTACACTCACTGTAACTCGAGATTTAGATGAGTTGTGTTGGAGATGGTTAGGGCTAGGGTGGTTATGGAAGACAACACAAACAATTACAGTAGATGTCATTGACCAATACCAGTCATTGGTGCACTTAACGATGCTGCACAAAAGGTTTGAGCCCATCATTCTGCCTGTGGACGATGACACCAATTTAAGCTTGTTTAAAGTATATTGCCGGCCCCCTGTAATCGCAAAGTGTGTAATGGGTGTTACACCTTCTCTGCTTCTTGGTAGGTCTTCACAGACTTCATTGGCAGCTCATCTGAAGTGTCCACCGCGTTGTCGTAGGCCTGAGAGTCCTCTTCCCCTTGCTGGTGCCTCGCAAAGTTCACAAAGACCTGGAATATCAACGAGGAGAAGAAGGTACTTAAAGGAAGATAAAGAATTTAGAATACACACAATGCTGAAGGGCCTGTGGACATTTCTCCACCCATCTCATTTTATTTTGCTCTCCCCCACCCTCTGCCTGGAAAACAAACAGAAATAGCAGCACAGACAATGGGGCGCATGTGAATGAGTTGCCAGACAAGGGCTATGAAGCATCAAGTAAGTGTCTCGGCTCACACAGTGAATGTCAGTTTGACATCTTTGACCAGCTGAGAAAGAGAATAAAACAATCATTCTTCTCTCTGTGATACCCATTTAATGTCAGAAGAAATCAATCCTATGGCGTTCATAAAAAGCTGTGTGTGTGTGTCATCGTGCCGTAAACACCGCTGTAGTCCAGGCTTTTTATTCTCTTAGCATTAACTGTCTGTTGTGATAAAGCTACACAAAGATTGTTACCCCGCCGGAATAAAGCAGCAAAAAGGGTCGTAAAAAAGTGATAAGAGCATTGCTTTTTCATTCAAAGATGTGAAAAGTGGCTGTGTTAATGTAAAAAGGATATGCAAATTAATAGATCTCAACGCAGGAAAACAAATCATTCAGACAAATTCTAAATAAATACTTCTTCATAGCTACATAGCCAGTAAATTAAATGGGATAGAAAGTAAATACCTGTGAAAGAGAATAAATGAACAGAAATAAACAATAGTGTCCTTTCAGGCTTTTGTTTTTGAGAGGCTCAGCCAATTAAGTCAGGGTAAGATCTATCCTGTCAGCCTTTGAAGCTTCTGTTTTTAATCAGCCAATTCATAGAATCGGTTCCCTTAAATTTTAATGTTAATGACAAAGAGAAAAAAGTCTAAACTTAGAAAATGCTGTTTTCTGAACAAAGGAAGAGGTTTGCCTATTACTCTGATGTATTGCCGTTGTCACTGCTGTGTAATATCTCATCTTTGGCAGCAAACAAGTGGACAAGAGGCATTTCCGTTGCTCTTGTAGGCTAAATGAATGACATTTTGAGAAACGTGTATTTGTTTAGATAAGATCCATCTCGCTCTCATGTCTGTGCATTAAGTATGGCCCTTGAGCCCTGACACAATTAACTTAGCTTAGCTCTAAAACTAACAATAAAACGCATATCTATGTACTGAATAAAGGTACTGTAGGCAGATGTTTTATTATAATGTAATTTGTAAAGTACATCTTGGGTGCATGGCAGTAATAAGGTTTACTATTTAGGATTGACCTTCAGACATGAAGTCCTGCTCACAGCCTTCACTTTATGCTTCTAGTATTGTTACAGCTGAAAAGTTGAAGTTGAAGTAAGTTTCTCTTTTTTTTCATTTGATTCCATCCAGGATAAGTTTACAGAGCACACATGGTTGTTTCCTGGAAAACACTCCAAAGTCACTCTTGGAAGCAACCCAGTGCAGACAAAGCCAAACAGACAGCTGAAACATCCATTATCTGTAACCACTTATCCTATTCATGGTCGGGACGGGACGGGACGGGACGGGGGCAGAGCCACATCCCAGCTAACATAGGGCAAAGGCAGGGCACAGGGCTGACACATAGAGACAGACAACCATTCACGCTCCCATTCACACCTACCGGCAATTCAGAGTAAACTCCACACAGAAGAGCTGGCCAACGGGTTCGAACCCCCCCAGCTGTAGCATGTTGGGAGTTAAATGCCTTGCTCAAGGGATGCTTGCTGGTAGTAACGAGCGGTGGCAAATTCTGCTCTCTCACTATTCCGACCCAGTTTTTACAAAGGGGACAGATTGTTTAAACTAGGGATTTCATGGAAATCCACTTTGGTGCTTCCATTCAGAATCCGTAATGCACAGATTATGGTCCTTTTGCCACTTCATGTACTGTACTTCCAAAGCTTTAGCGAAATACAGACAATTACAAATGCCGTTTGTTCCGCTGAATTGGAATGTGGTACCTACATATGTAAAGCTTCTTGACCTCAAAGCTCGTGGAGCTGCTGGCCAGTTGGTTGCATTAAAAGTAAAACAGCAGACTACCTTGTAATGGGGGAACAAGCTATGCCTGCAAAACGCCTGAGGCTAAAGTATGCCTCTGTGTGCGTGATGTCGGAGCATCGGCAGTATGTATCAAGGTCACAGTTGTCAAGGCATCTTATCAGGGGAGAATGAGTTAGAGGATAAGAATGACAGTAGCAACAAACACAGCCTCCACCCGTCTCTCTCTCTTGGCCTCTGACCCTGCCACTGGCTGATATTGGCTTGATGTGCTGAGGCATGCAAAGCATTTCACATTCATAGTCAAGGCTGTATAGTTTTGCAAATATAATTCCGAAGTACTGTTTGTATTTAAGCTTCTGTAAGAATCCTAATAGGGTTGAAAAAAGTGCTTTAAAAAAGTGCAATAATTAATTCATTCCTTGCCTTGTGTTGCGACTTTCCTCATAATGTCCACTTTCTGTATTTAGCCAACCACTCATGACCTGAACGTCATGCACCAGTGCTGTTGAGTGGCATTTTCTTAATAACAGACGGATGCAGGCATTAATTACATTGCAGAGGGAACATTTGGTTGCTTATTTGATGCCTGTTGAGGCAGAACAGAGGAGGGAAAGGACGCAAATCACCCAATAAACCTCTCCTGTATATCAAAGGAGCTCTTGCAGAGTGAAATATGGCTATTCCTACATACATCATACAGGGTATAAGTGTTTCTTACGAGGTCAGGTTGCTTTAAAGTCGTATTATCATATAGTGTGTAAAGAAATATACTATCGAGGTTAAATAAAAATTGAGCTCCATATAAGAATACAGAGAAGAGTGATACCATATAAAACGTAACTAAAAGGTCATCTGCTTCAGTGGTACAGTGGTGGCAAGGTTGAATGTGGACCATTGTCCACGCATGAAGCAGTAAATACTCCACAGTCCTACCACACAATCTGCTCCTAAAAGACAGTTTACAAAGTCACATTTTCCGTTTAAATGCTCCATCTGCGCTGCACTGTCTTGGCCATCAGCGTTAATGCCCGAGCTGCAGGCTGTGTGGATCAATATTAATTGTAGTGCAAGTCTTGTGTTTTACTATAGGTCAAGGCTCCTCTCTATAAATCACCAGCTGAAAGGTGACAGTCTGGGTCTCCACAGGTGCTCCAGTCCTCCCCTATGTGTTTTAATAACGTGACCTCCTGGTCAAAGTATGATTTATTGACTACCTCTTATCTGGTAAATATTGACCAGTGCAGTATGTGGGGCGAGTTGACGAAAAAGTTAAAAGAAAAAATTGCACAAGGTTGAAGTAAAACGCAGAGTCCTGTTAAAAATCCTTACAAAGAAACCGACCTGACTGCAAACCGGGATAAGTTAAAGCATTTAGCTTATCCAATAAATCCCTTCTTCATTTCTTAGTGGTGGGCAAATTACCCCCTGAAGGGCATATTCTACTTTAATAATGCTACAAAAGACGGTTTTATATTGAATTTGGGGTTCTCCGCAAGGAGATCAAGTTGATAATGAAATGCTTAACATTCCTGGAATTCTTCATATCACATAATTTGATTGAACTACAACAGTGCCACAGCGCAAATAATTGCACGGATGAATTTTGTTTTTAAATCAGAGGAGAGCCTCCCCCCTCCCCCATGGTGGAGTGGACCAAGAACTGTCTGGACCCCTCAGAGGTCATCTCCCACCTGGTCTTCTGCTGCTGAGCTAATGGCGGGCTTGCAAGACCAGACACACTTGCCTCTGAGTGGCTGATTGCATCAGGTCCCTGGGGCCATTTGGAAAACACAAGGTGAAGCCAGCCCGTAACCTGCCAGGGTTCAGTTTATCTCACCAATCAGGGGGTCTAGATAGTGCACTTGGACTGAAATTTAAAAAAAAACAGGAACTGGCTGCGGGAGCTTTTTATATTTAAAAAAAGAAAAAAAGAGACCTCAGTCCAGATTCTTGATCAATACTGGGACCTGGCGGCTGAACTAGCTTGGCTACACAAACTCAGTGTAGTCCTCATTGGTCAGTCTGACAGCCTGAATGGGAGAGGACAAAGCGTGGGCAATGATAGATTTTAAATCTTATCCTGAACTGAGCAGACTTGCATTAACTGAGAGCACTTAAAATGCTGCAGGCAGTGACACTTGCCCTAATGATGTGTTAAACTGAGCTGGCACTCCACAGAATTACAGTGGTACAATGAACTTGGCCACGGAGACTCCACAGTCTAAATTTTGCCCATGTCAGAAGTGAAATTTGTAGTCTAATTGAGCATCCCCTGCTACTGAACAAGCTGAAATCAGCAAAAGACGATGTTCTTCTATCAAGAATAATACATTACAGTACATTTGGGGAAAGGAAAATGTGTCTCCAACTCTTTGCTGTGAACAAACCTTTGGAAATAATCAAGAGCATGGGTCGTTTGTTGCTCCTTTTGTTCTGTTCAGAGCCTGCCAGGTCCCCAATGCATAGCCACAACTGTGCAAAGCATGTGTACAAGACACAAAAGCATGGACTCCGTGTGGGCAAAGCCTTATTAACATGTTTCGTAAATAATATATTGCTGCAGTTTCTGATGAAGATGGTCGATGAATAAATGTATCGCCGGCTTTGTATAGTACAAACAATGGAATGATACGGATTGATATGGATTACTGATCAAAGGAACAGTATATCTCCTCCAGAAATGACATAGGTGAATTTGATGCAGAGCGAATGGAGACCTGGGGCATATTACCATCTTCATGCAATTTCTCCATAATAAGCACACATGTATCTCATCTCAGCCTGTATATTTATATGCTGTCTATCATCCTTTCACTTACATCGGTCAGTTGAGGAGAAATGTTGAGGTAGTATATGGGTAGACTCCACATATCTAACTTAAAGTTGAGCCATTATCACTTTCTTTTGTTGGGGGGGGGTCCTTACCTGATCGAGCGTGGTCTGGGACACAGAGTAGTCCTCCACACCCAGCCTCTGCTGATGGCTGGTGAACTGGCTGAAGATGTTGGCCAAAGCTCCCTGTGTGTACGGGAAATGATACTGCAGCGTGTTGTGATGCTTCTCCTTCAGGACGCTGCCCGGGAAGGACTGCTGGACGAAGTCCTCTACCGGCTTCAATGCAGGAGGAGAGCCACCAACCCTCACAATCACAGTGTAGCCATCACCAAATCTAGAACAAGAAGCCACAGTTAGCCCGTATGCATCACTCGGGGCATTTAGGCTGTGCTTATGCAGACTGCACATGGCAGTCATTTTGGCAAGGGTGTGAGTTTTTTTATTCTAATTTTGGAAGTTCAACCTATTATAAATACATAATAAACAGTGTACACAAAATACAGACACTCAGAAACTGCCATTCAAAGGGACAAAATTCAGAAAATTAATATATATTTGGTAGTGCTGTTGCTAATGGTTGACATAACCCAGATTGTGAAAAATGAATTCCTCCTTGAATTGAGTATACAATATTTTAAAGTATTTTTTTAACAAAAGCATGTCCTTTAAGGACACAAGAGCAAGACATCAGGTTAAGCTTTCTGTAACTGCGAACATACATGCCATGCCAGTGGCAAATTGCTCTCGGCTGGTCACCTAAATAATGAACTTTTCTTCTCTTCTGTGATCACGGCATGGTGATGAATAATAAGGAGGTGCACTGAAAGGAAGAGACGAGACGGGACGGGAAGCAAAAAAAGATGACAAAATATAATTGCTCTCGTATCCTCTGGCTGTGGTGAGTTGGAGGAGCAGGTGAGCCACCAGCGCCTCAAAGCAAAAGCAGCTAGACTTCAACGGTACGTCGACGCTGCCAGGACATGGATCATTATTTCAACTTTTTCTAAGTAATAAAAGGTTTCAACACAATCGTCTGAACCAAATGTCAAAGAAAGCATCAATTTGAGTCAAGCAAATCAGCCAAAAGAGACAGAAATTGCTTTTAAGAGTGTTCATCAGTGAAGACGCCTTTGCATGATTGAAAGAACTGAATCGAAAACATCTTTTTTTTTGGTCAGTTAATTTAATAATGAATTAGGCACGGTAGCCACTTAGCTTTATCTGACAACCAAAAGATGACTTGAGATCACTACACAGACAGATCTTGTTCTGGAGAATCCAGTCCCGCGAGCAAGGTAACTACATCCATAATGTAAGTTTGATAGCCGAAAAGATTGCATCCCAAAGAAGATTACGAATCCTCCGTTTTGTGCCTCTTGGCGTTGTGGAGGGCCGACAATCTATGAAAAACGCTGAAAAAAAGAAAAAGCTAACCGTCTCAGGAATCTTTAACAAAAACTCCGACATCATTGGTAGTATATGAGAAGTAATGCGGAGAGGATATAAAGGCTCGAACAGCCGCCGGTTTGAAAATGTGTCAACATGCTCTACTGGTAGAGCTTTACAACATGGACAATATTCACGGACATAAAATATTGTCGCAGACGAAAATATGCCACAGCTAAGCTCTAAAGCTAATTAGCATTCTGCATCTTCCCAGTTGTATGCAACGTCTGGTGAGTTCCAAATAAGACTCTGTGCCTTGTTATTCTGTCGTTAGGACTCTTATGACCCATTGTTTTCTGCCTAATTAATTCCCTAATGTTGGATTTGCTCATGGAAATGTCCATTGTGGGCTAGTACAGAGCAACAAGCAACGAGTCAGAGGCTCCCTTAGTGGCAATTAGAGATATGGTTACTAAACTGCAGGCCTACACAATCCCTAAGGGAGTGAAGAGTGGAAGTGAGGCTCTGCGCTGGTACTGAGAAGAACAATGAATGGCCCCCATGGGTGGCAGAGTCCCTTTAGTTAAACATGACTGCTTGAAGTTGAAGAGGCACAGAGCGAGAATAGTGTAACTTTGCATAAATTGTATATGAGAATGCTTATCTAATATTCATTTTCATTAAGAATGCGCGAGTGTCTTTTTAATGCTACTTTTAGAATCACGCCGAGGCACATTGACTGGCAGGTCTGAACGCTGCTCAGCTGGAACTTCCTCAGTGACCTGTGCCTCCTGCCATAGGACTTCTTCCCATTTCCTGATGCAGCTCACCACATGGCCTGCTATCCACAACCACGTCGGCACCCAGCCTACTATAGAGGGATGTTCTGAGAATTGTGCTGGCACTCTGATCTCTGAAGGGGCGGCACACCACGGGTGATCAAAAGCATCCCCATGAACCTCGGAGACATAATTATTTAGCACGCATCATGTGGATACAACTATGGGTGCCCTGCATGCATCAGCATGTTAGCACTTCATTAAGCAGCTGCCCTTTAGACCAGGGGTGGCCAACCCGCGGCTCGCGAGCCGCATGCGGCTCTTTGCCCGGTTTCATGCGGCTCTTACGTTCATATCGAAGTTTGTATTTGTGTTTTTTTTAATGTTCGTGTTCGCTTCGCTTGAGTTAAATACGGTATTTTCGTCAAACGCGCATGTGCGGCCACAGATTACGTTCCTCGTCGACCCATTTAACGCCGAGACGGACTGTTTGAAAGCCCCGCTTTAAGTAAAAATGTAAAAGTCGGACAATTTACAAATATCCGTTGTATCGCGCAAGGCGGAGCTCCTCCCCGATCCGCACGCGCCGCGCACACCTCCACCAGCGTATGTGACAGCAGCAGCAGCAGCCACCCTCCCCGCCGACGAAGAAGGAGCAGCAGCACCCCCAGCACATGATTCATATTTGCCAATACAATTAGGCATAAAGGGACTATAATGATTAGGAATATTACACAGTAGGACTTGTTAATGTAATATGCTCATTTGCCATTTATAGTGGGGGAAAAATGGTCCAAAAGACTGTAATTTAGAATTGTTCTTTGAACAAATCTCCTATTAACATTTTGTACATTTTGAGCCCAAATTGGCTTTGTAAGGTACAGAGTAGTCCTGTGTAACATTGAGAGTCCTGTAAGTGGAAAAAGTCAAATCGTTTTTCAAATCTTTGTGCACTTTATGCTAAATGAAAATCTTGGACCATCTTACATACGCTGATAGAGCTGTGGACATGAAACACAGGCATTAGCGTCTTGCTATCACAGTATTTCATTCATAATAAAAACCACTGCAAAGTCTGTGCTTTTCACCATTCAATCACCAGCAACGGGTAAATGGGACAGTATTGTGAATAACTGGGGTAGAAAAAAAAAATATCATAATAATGCATGGCTGCTTCCACTATGTCAACTATTATCACCGTGGCTGGACTGTCACAAAAAGAAAGTATGTCACAACTTGCTTGTCGGCTTTGATTTGCACACACAGCACCATGTTCCACGAGGTAAACGTTTATCCAGGACAGCAGCCACATCATCCTTGATGATTTTTATAAGACTCCACAGTCTGTAATCAGACACCACCACCAACACATCCAAGCCACCCTCACACATCAAGCTTAATTCATCATCCAATCAAGACTATGACCATAATCCTCTTGTGTTTATTATAGCTGCCGGCTCAGGAAATGTGCTTTTGTCCGAGGACTGCCGAGCTCAGCCAAGATGCAAAAACAGTTTTGCAAAAATCCAATAAGGCCAGGATGCATTGTGGCTAAAGGGTTGGCGATATGGTTAGGGCTGTACGTGAGTAATGAAATGCTGCTCCTCAGTGAAAGTAAAAGAGCTGATCAATTAGCTTTCCCTCATTCTTTCTTCACGCCTACCTTATTTTTATGCCTACCTTTCTTCTCCGTCTGCAGCTACATGGGGGCTTCAGGCAGCACTTTGGAGAAAATATCTTTCTTTTGTATTCATCATTTTTACTCTGCCTCCGTATTCAAAACAAAACAAGATCTTTCATCTTTGATACGCTGCCTGTCTTTGCTCTCCTCGAATAAACTCTGCCCGCGTAAGGAAAGTTAGGCGGAGATATCTTTGAACAATAGTGCAGCAAGCTAGAAACAATTAATTAGCTTTTAGCTGGCGACTGGTGATTTGAAAGCTAAAAGCAAGATATTTGCAATTTGGGGTTGAATATAGCAAAGAGGAAATAATGAATGGATTATGTCCTTGCTGCACCACATTGTCACAACTAATCCCTCCATATTGTTTTACATTAGGTAAATGATACAGCAACTCAACACAGCATGGCAGAGACGCTGTAATAGCTGCGCTGCAGTTCTCTCCTTCATTTTCATTATTCTGCCTCAACCCTCTCCTCCACCCTGGTCTTCTGGAAAGTCGTTCTTCCATGTAATTTAAAACAAACAACAGCCAGACACAGATAAGGGCATGACAGGCAGAAAATAATTCTGCTGCCTTCCTTCATCTAGCGGAGTCGAGAAAGGTCACCCTCGCCACTGCCAAACCTTGTATTTGTGTCCGCAGGGTGCAGGGCGGAAGTGGGGCAAGAGGTCACAGCGGGGCTTGGGTGTTCTGGCGCTTTGATCAGGCAGGAAGTCATCCAAAAAGACTCCCTTAGTTCCTGGAGGGGGAGCTAACAGAGCTGCAGGCAGAGGCTCCGCAGGACGTATGCGGAGAGTTGGGTGGATGAGTTATCTTTGTCCAATCAGAGAATTGTGATTATAGCGTTGATTCATCTAAAATGAATGTGCTTGCTAACCGGCAGCCTGTGACAATGTAACAAGTTGGAGTTTTCAGTGTAAGTTATCATGATGGCTGGAGTGAAGTGACTTAGAATGTAACTTCATTCATTCGTTGACTTTGACCTTGGATAGTAGTTTTGCAAAAGTAGTCGTAGTGGTGGTTAGATGCAGTTGACAGCTTCAGATAAAAGGTAGATTGGACCTTGAGTGAAGATTACTGTGTTCAAATAAAACTGTTATAGCTGTCCTTGCTGGTAGTTTTCAGAAGTAGTCTGCTTTTATCTTCAAGACCAATTTATGTATTTGAATATTGTGTTTTAAAATAAATTTCACCCATGTAGCACGCTTGCTTACCTCACCAGGTATCAAGGATATTATATATATATATATATATATAGACAGCTCTCAGATATGTACAGTACATATACAGTATACAGTGCACCATCTGTGTATGTCAATGTTCTAGCAGTCTTAATTACACCTACTTTGCTGATGCATCATAAACCATAAAGAGAATTATTTTGTCATCCATCTCCGCCGGTGACACACACTTAAAAGCCATAAACTATTTAGTTAATGGAAAACCTGCAGAGCTAATGCAGAGTGAGTGGGAAGGAGTTTATTAGACTTCTCAACGTCAACTTCAGGGGATGGATCCAAACTTTTAGACACCACTCTTGTAAAAACTCTCCAGTGCCCACAACCACATTACCTTAATGCACTTAAGGCACTTTTACCCTCCACTTTTATATCATGACGTGCTTTAAGGAAGGAGAAAATAAGACTCCAAGCTGTGGTGCGTGCTTACTCCAGGTACTTTATGAAGAGGGGATATGAATGATATCAATCAGGCAAAAATCCGGCATCGGCTAGCGGGTGTCTTTCTAACTGACAAGATTATAGGGGATCTTTGGAGCTGCTTTTATTGGTTCCTCCACTTCATTTGGGTTTACTTAACACCTGGGAGCTTTCATACCAGCACACTGCTGTACTAAAGCACTATTTACAGCCTCTCACACATTTCTTTTACTTATTTATTTCCCCCCTTCTCTGTCAGCCTTTCATACATTCCTAGAAGTGTGATTGAGTTGAGGGATGGAGGAGGATGTTTTTAATAGCCATGGAGGACGACAATGAAGGGGCTTTTTTTTAAATGGCCGCCCTGATGTTCAGAATTCCCCGCCCAAACCAATTCTTCAGCCCCTCTCACATGCTGACCACCTCTTCAGCAGTTTAAATGGACTATTTGGGCTCATTTGGGGCGTGATTGATATGCAGAGGCGGTGTTGTTAAAGTAGCAGAAGGGCATCTCAGTGATAAAGACAGGGTCACCACTGAACTAAAGGGGGCAGCACTAACAAGCACTTGGATGGCTGGGTTGGAAGCCTTGCCACCTGAGAATAGCAGAGGGAGGGATAAATAAGGGTAATATGGTGAGAGGTTTTTGAAGGAGAGGAGGCGATTGGGGGGAGTGAGGGCTGCGAATGTGGGAGAGTGAGCAATAGGGGGTCAAAATGTGAGAGCTTCCCCCGCGGTGAGATTCTGCACTCCTTTCAGGGGCCTGTGATGAAAAGATGGAGACGTTGGGGGCAGTGGGAAGAAGCGGCACCCCCCAGCCTCGCAGGTCAACCGCTCACACTGTGCGATGACGGCGCACACCACCTGACTCCATCGGCGCGCTTCCCCGCCGTACTTCAACCCCCCTGCTGTCGGAGAGAACTCTTCTCATCTGCAAGCTGGCGACGGCTTGTGCATTTGTGAGAAGCAGCCCTCACATCTCACGCCATGGAGTCAGATGTGAGGGCAAACACAAAATGTTCAGTGTTTTGCAGAGCTGGATTGATGAGGCTCACAACGACTTAAACGATGGTGGATCACATGCTAAACCAGCTGTGCGTGTGTGTGTGTGTGTGTGTGTGTTTGCGTGTGTGTGATGGAGGGGCAACATGGCAGCACAAACATGTGGCGGGATAGTGACGAGAAAAGAAAACAAACGGAAGACGGCCCTTAATTGCCTTTTCAGTCATTAACAGGGTCCCACACCTCATGAAACATTAATTACACCAAGCGCTGAGGAGATAGGGACGCTTAATTAGAAATTATTCACTGCGTGGCAAGAACTGAGCGATAGCATTTCAGCAGCATGCAAATTGTCCGTGTGAGATCTAAAATAAGCACGGCACAAATCGGTGTCGACGTCATGCTTATCTGGCTTCCTCTCACTGTCTTATGAAGTGCGATTCCCTTTTACCCGATAGCATGTTAAGTGAAGTAGAACATGCATTAACCCTATCTCCTCCCTTGTTCGCCGCTTCTTCCCTCCCCCCCCCCCCCCCCCCTCGCTCCAATGGCTCTTACCTATCCTATACCTCCCGCATGGTTCGTAAATTATTTACACCACCCTGCTCTTCCCCCTACAGACAGAATGTAATTGACACAGCGGATCTGTCAATTACCCTAACATCTGGGATGGACTGATTGGTACATCGCTCTCCCACTTTAGCCCTTCGCCTCTCAAATGTCCCTCCTTCTCACTCTTTTTTTTTAGCCCCATCCACAAATCTTCCTCTTCTCTTTCCAAAGTGAGACAGTGGTCAGTGATATGACATTAATGCTTTTGATGTGAAATACCCTTGACACTGTAGCCCAACCCCTCCTTGTTGTTCCAGGCATTTCCCTTAAGCCCCGGCACAATTTTAAGAATGGTCTGCTCCTCCCCTCATCCCAGGTGTATTGATCTTTCTCTCCACCCAACGATTGCCACCACATCTTCCTGTTGTGTGTGAAGCTCTTGTGTGTGTGTGGAATGTCCTTCCTCTTACAAGATCGCACAATGGAGTGGTAATAATGTCACCAGACTGTACCTAAGGTAATGGATCGGTCTCACTGCTACACGCAGGGCCCGGGACATAAGTGCTGGCCTTGGGAAATGTCAGATGAATATCAGAGAGGAGGACCGAGTGCTACGAGTTAGGGGCAGCGAATATCTGTTATGGAAACGTAACAAAACCCATTAAGAGACATGCACAAAGCCTATTAAGGATGAGCATAATGACAGGGATGGTGGAAATAGATTTTATGGGTCTGTAGAGAAACATGTGTGAAATTGAGATAATGGTGAAATACCTGGGACACCAACACAGACCTGACTGTCTGCCTCATATATGGATCTTTTCATGTAAAATCAATACAATCAAGTTGATGAGTCTCCGCGAAAAGTGGACCAAAATATATGGGGCACACAGTATATGTGGAATTATTAAGACGAAGCTTCGCAAAACAAATTAATACAGCATCATTACATGGCCACTGAACCTCTAAATCATATATAGAAACTGGAGTTGTATATACTTTTTATATATAAAGAATTGTTTTGCATTTTGGGATATACATTAACTATTTCTCTTAGGAGTGATAGTGAGATGAGAAGCTTAGCTTGGCTTAGCATAAAGACTGAAAACAGGGCAAAGCAGCTAGCCTGGCTCTATCCAAAGGTAAAAACCATCTCCCTACCCCAACCTCTCAAGCAGTTGATCTGAACACATTCTTTCTTGTTTGTTTAACCTCTTCCACTCCTTGTGGACTTTCAGAGGCTGTAGCAGGCTCAGCTGTAGAGCTTTACAAACCATGTCATGCTAGCTTGTTGGAAAAGGAGGCGAAATAACACTCTGAAGTAAGAAACCATTTTGGTGAGGGAGAAACAGGCACTGCCATACTCACAGGGGTCCCTTGACCTCTTACCTCAAGACAGGACAGACATGCTCACTTCATGCTAATCCTATGCAGTTTGAGACAAGAACCCTGGCGTTTGTTTGTATGCAATATATTTGCGTTATTTTCGCAAATTCAAAAAATGGTTTCTGCATTCTAATTGCATACATTGGGTATGACGGGAGAGCTGAAGGATTCATGTGGGATGATGTTAGTCTCCACTAAAATAAAATGAACTGTTGTGAAAAATGGGTCGATGGTAAATAGGGATGGCGTAGAAGAGGTTAATCCATACAAAACCAAAGTGTAAAAACATGCCAGGCAAGCAGTTTTCAGTCTTTATTCTAAGATAAGCACATTTATTTCTGCTAGGCAAGAAAGAAAATGTGTATATATTAAAAATGTTGAAGTATTCCTTTAATAACAATGACATTTTGAAGTTTACGCGAAACTGCAAACTTTTTGATAGATTCTTTGTGTATCTCCCATAGAGTCCTTCTCAGCTGCAGTAATAAATGATGAAAGAAGAAAATGCATTATTTCCTTTTTCTTCCATGAAAAACCTGGGTCATTTTCTTTTTATTACTAATATACATGGCCTTATATACAGTATAAATAACAGAGCACCTCAGTCTGACACAGAGATTTCTTTCATCTCAATTCAATGTGCTTCAAAGATTCTTTTTTTAAACTTTTTATTCTGCTTGGTGTCACAAACCCAGTCGTAAAAGAAGGACGCTTACCTGCTCTTCAGATGCTGGATGCTTCCGAGGCATTTGAAGCGACCATTGACCATGATGGCCATGCGCGTGCACAGTGCTTCACACTCCTCCATGCTATTGAAAGAAAAGGGGTGTTATTATTGAGAAGCAACAATAATATGAGACGCTTGAGTCTCCTGCTTACCAGATGAAACTGGTCTTAGTGAGATGGGGGTCTTTCATCGATTTTTGTAATATCTGTCCTCATTCAAGCTCCACAATGTTATATATTTAAGGCTAGAACATTTATCGCCGATGGATTTTTTAAAAAGGGTGGAACTCAATCAATTTTAGACTGTGAAAGAAATCACATTATTTTGCTGAAACATATCTACTGATTCACTGAGACCCTTTCTTCTAATTTACAGTTGAGGTTTAGATTAGAGCATTTTTTTACATGTCTACTTTGACACCTTAAATGGACGACAAATTTGGTAATTAGAGGGATAGGAAGGGACCATCTGTACTTCTTATTATCTCATTTTTTTCTCTTTCGGCTATGGGCTGGAGCAGGAGTCATTTGTAGTTGAGGCAAAACCTGTGAAGCCTTTCTGAAGAATGGTCCAATTAGGATTATGACTCTGTAAAACCTGGTGAATCTGCCACTTAACAAAACACAACCACCTGGTCATGCCATGGACGATTGGATGCGGCTCAGCCACATTGCCTTGGAGGACAACAAATGCTTTCATTTCTCCATGAAGGGAAAACACGAAATAAAATAAATTAACAACAGCAGAGATTATTCATATGCACTGCTAGGGGCACAAATGATTTAAAAAGCTAAATTGGGAAATAGTCAAATGAATCGGCATGTCAATTGTTAAATCTTCCATATCGGCTAGGGCCATAAAAAGTTAGGCATTTCATCTTTTTCTCCTCTCACTCTAAACTGTGCCAGAAACTGGCCAACACTGCGCAAGAAAATATCACGACTAACTTTGCTCCAGGAAGTCTTGGATAATGAAAAGACTCCAGCAAGGATATTGACAGATTCTCTTTTCAATGAGGGGAAAAAAGCTCCAGTGAGTCAATATGCCCTGATGCTTCATGAAAGCTTTATAGCAGCCAGTATGTTTCTGGCAGGCAACAGTAACTGCCACACAGAAAACAACTAAAGTGTAACTTAATCAATTTCTAACAACAATATTTGCAGCTCACGTTCATTTTTTGGTTCGGTTGCTACGCTATCCCCCTATTTTCCTTTTTTATCTTTGCGGGTGAAGTGTGAATCCATCAGAGAAAACCAATAGATTATTAAGAGTGACGTTGCACCTGTGTGATGTGAGAATGACGGATCGTCCCTCTTTGATGACGCTTAGGATGCAGTCCCACAGGAAGCGCCGAGCTTTGGGGTCCATCCCGGTTGTTGGTTCATCCTGTAACGAATGGAAACTCTGTACTTCAACAGATCGTTTTAAAAACATGCGTGTTTGAACAGACATAAAGACGGGAAAGGAAACACCTGAATAGATGTGTGGAGACATTCTCAACCCAGCTGAAAAATTATGGATTTTTAGACCGACAACTAAGACAGTGCTCTCCAACACCATCAACAAAACATCAAAGGGGGAAACTTTTTTGATGAAGAATTGTGTTCAATTTGTCCAATATCAACCAAGGTGTTCTGGCAGCTCGTTCTGACCCAACACATTAAAAAGACACTTGCTTTGTCACTCTTATGTGCGTGTTTACATACACACAAGCGATAGAAGTGTGATGAAAAATCCACATATAAAAGCAGACATACCTGGGAGAATTCTGAGTATACCCATGTACACATAATGGAGACACATCCTGAAGCACTCTCCAACATAGCACAACACACACACGCACACACACACACACACACACACACAGAGCCTCAGTGACTTGCTGTTTCTTTTTCCTCAGGGCTAGTCTGTCCATGCATGATTAGAGAGTGACAGTACTCAGTCCATTGGCTGGTTTCGTTCCAGGCCCGGTTCTCTGTCACTAGCAGAATCCTACAAATCCCGTGGGGTATTTCCGTCACCGTGCCCAATGTGTCCCTGTGCAAACCCTGCGTGGCACAGCCTCAAGGCCGCCTCGACTCCCTGGGCTAGCACACAATACTGCGACTGACACAGACAACACATTATCCCACCGCCTCAGAGTGAAGGCGAGTCTGGCTCAGGCGAGTAAATAAGTAGGTTTGGAATAGTGCAGCCCGATAGGCTAGCACTGAGCCAAAAAGGAGACATGGTTGGAAAGATTATTCTGTAAATGTAATTCATTATGGATTACTCATTACCTGACTAAAATTGTTATTAGCAGCATAATCTGATGGGTCACTTTGAATCACGCAGAGTAAAGCATTTATTACAGTTTACAGGCAGCAAACCCGACAGCAATAATGTGACATATTGCAAGATATCTGTGCGCATGAAATACTATTAAAATCTATTGGTTTGGGACATGGTGGGACATGGGATAACAAGTAGAAATTGCAAAAATTGATGGAGAGATTGAAGGTCAGTAAGTTTCTCCCTCATAACTACACCGACATAACTTCCTAATGCACATTAAAGCTGCTTAATCGAAGGCATGTGATGCAGTGTATTCTGAGTCACGCTTTCTTTAATCTTCCATCAGTGAGAAAAGGCTTTTGCTCTCAGTTTAAGTCCTGATGAATTGGAATGTAATACCAGCAAATACTGTTCTGTGTGCTCTGCGTTTTTTAATTGGTTCTCTCTTGAAAAGAAATAATTAAAAGATGACCAGTGAGTGACCCCTGAAGAGTACACCCTTCCCCCCCCCCACAAGTAAAGTACTTGTAATCCTTGAGGATATTCAGTAAGTTACCAGATTGATCCATAACTTGTTTTTTGCTACTCGTTTCTAAAAGCATACATTGTCCCGAATTCCTGTTCTCCATCATCTTCTTACTGCGAGTCCAGTCTTTGTGTGAGAAAAATAATTGATCTTCTCTCATCCAAACATCTGCACGGCATCAATAATCATTTAAAGTATTACACATTTAAGTCTAAATAAAACTGCATTTTTTTTACCGTGTACAACACTTCAATAAAGATGTATCTCACCAGGAAAATGACTTGAGGACAACCGATCAGGGCCATCGCTGTGGAAAGTTTGCGTTTGTTCCCACCACTGTAGGTTCCTGCCGACTTGCTGGAATATTTGACCAGCCCCAATTTCTGGATCCCCCACTCGGCCACCTTTTGTAGAGAGAAATCAGAATGATCCAACCTATTATGGTGTCTCGAAGAGTGTTCACATACACAAACACACGTTTCTGTTTACTGATCATGTGACTACACAAAGGGCTGAATTTGGATCGAGAATTGTCACCAAAGAGAATCCCATCACAATGGGCCACAGTTAAATTAAGAGTTATGCTAGCGGTGCAGAATTGGGTCCCTTTAGCAGTGCAGCTACGAGATCAAAGCCCTGGCGCCGGGTCTGAGGCCCACGGTCGCCGCCAGCCTATTCCTCTTTTGATCTTCTTGTTGTAGAGGAGGGCGGTTCGAAAGGAGTGCAGAGAGGCCGCATAGGGCCGGCCACACCACTGGGCATGGTGAATAATGTAGAGCCATAACCCACAGCTGCTGCCTTTCCACCACCGGCCATTTTTCATTATGTATGGCTTCTCCCATTGAGGTTTTCTATCACTTCGACATCAGCTCGCCCCAAAATGTATTCTAGTATTTTGATGGTAAAAATATAACAAAACACATTCTGGAAGCAAATAAACATGTCGAGACCGTTTGTATTTTTTTTTCTTTCTGAAATATGTACGATTCTATAGTTATTTTAAAAACATAGGGCTTCACAGCACCAGCCATTAGTAGAACAATGCCTTACAGGGACTAGAGGTATGAAAGGATGTAATGGTTACCATGGTGACCTCTTTTTCTGGTACCCCTCGTAACCTGGCGTAAAACTCAAGATGCTCTCGTCCAGTCAGCAGCTCATCAATAGCATCAAACTGGGGACAATAGCCCATGTTCTGGTGCACGTCCCTCATTTCTGTTCGTATGCTGGGGAAGAGGATATAATTAGAGATTTGACAATGGATGTCATCAATGTTTGAGATCACAGATCTAAAGGTTATATAATAAATGCCTTTGCAAGAGAGAGTATGATTTCAAATGTACAATGAGAACAGTGAGAAGGCCAACAAGCATACACGTCATGTCATCTATGTTGCCTATTTCATTTCAAAGAGAACTGAGATTGAAATTGATTTGCTTGGAAAGATTCATCACATTTTCACACTACCTTGATAAGAAAGAAAAAAACATCGGAGCTGAGTGTGTTTTATCGAGCAAAAGAGTGGTTCACTTTACATTCTGTTATCGATCTATCTACTTGTGGTCTCAAGGCAGCGTCCCAAAATCAAAAAGACCATCTTGCTATGGGATCAAACGAGCCACAACACCAAATCAGGACAAACAAAAACAGCTGTTTGGCTAAAAGCATAGCAGCTAAATTTGACATTTCATTTTGAAAGCTATGGCTTCATAATTTGCATATGAACGTAGAAGAAAAACAATAATGGGACATTTGTGGCTGAGAGGCCACTGAACACACATCACTAACACCACATTGAAAAAGTGTTCAAATGTATTCGACACAATCACAACCGCGGTAGTCCACTGCTGCCATCGGTTTGTTTTCTATAACCAGGAGACTGCCAATGTTATACCGGCAAGCTTTTGTCTTTTGCATTCTACAGACAGTAACACACCAGGTGGTGAGGAGATGGAGAGGAACTAGAGAGACGGTTGTCAGGAGAGCAAGAACTTCCATTGAACGGATGCTGCTTCTTCTCTGCTGCTGATCATTTTTCTTGCCAATGCACAGAGAGCTGAACACAGAAGAGTGGGCGTACTCACATCTGTTTTTTTACTCTTTTCAGTTTTTGTTTCCCCAAAAGGTCTCTGGATTTTTCTTTGATCTCCGTTACCCACATTCATCAACATTAACACCGTTGTGTTAGGCCTCGCTTTATTCAGCTCTCTTTCTTTGTTGAACACAAAGTCAATTACCAGATGTATAAATGAACAACTAGCAACCGTTGTGATGCAAAACCAACCGCAGCCTACACACAACCATGCTCGGATGTGCAGCCTCAGAGATGCAGGCCGAGGCAAAGAAAACACAGTTGTTTCTTCCTAAAAATAAGGAAGAGCGAGCCTCCCTTCGCTCAAGTGCTTGACTCTCATATTGCTGGTGTCAAGGTGGGGTTTTTTTTGGCATGTACAAAGATTTCTTATGACTGACTCTGTACGGCAGAGACAAAAACACAGCAAGGTACAGGGCGAGGATGTGAAAAGGAATGAAATATGTGCAAGAGGCAGAACGAAAGCGAGAGCAGAGTTTTCAGCATTTCTGAGAATATCGCAGTGAGATGACATGAGAGAACCAAAGTTGAAAAGGCAGAGATGGCAAAATGTATAAAAGAGATCAAAACTAGCAAGAAAAAAAAGAAAACAAGGAGCGAGAAAGAGAGAGAAAGGGAGGGAGAGATAGAAAGCCGAGTTACGCAGAACAAGAGAAGCTAAGAAAGGGTGTGAGCTATAAAAAAATCCACCTCCGTTCGATCCCCATATGAGCAGCCATCTTGGGTGGCTAATTATGATGAGTTACTTGCTGCGCTCGTGGGAGTTAGCGCCTCACCTGTATCCATTTAGGAAGGCCTCTCCACTGGAGACTGGGATGTCTCCTGTCAGCATCTTGAACGTGGTGGTTTTCCCAGCCCCGTTGATTCCCAGCAAGCCGAAACACTGACGGAGACAACGAAGAGACTTCACGCGGTGTTTTGTAGATACAAGCCTCATTAGAAAACAGACAGCAAGACAATGGTGCTGGATGACAATTCAAATACTCTGTATGTAGATGAGCTTTCTTTTGAATAATACACTGCCCATTAACACCTTTAATGAAGTGTATCTATATACTGTCAATATTTGTTCACAACATACGGAATAATTGAAGCTACAATTTATGGAGTATGCATGACTGGTTCAATGTTTAGCAGAAATAACAAATTGATGTCCTGATTTCTGTACATAAACAAAACAACACACTAAATCAACATGGCAGGCACACAGGAATTAATACCATAAAAGAAAAAACAGCCCACCCACAACAGCATTTCTTCTACAACAAACACTATTATCCCGCTCTATCTTTTCTCCCTGATACTGCTGATTTTTACTTTCCCTCTGGAGGGAATGCGGCAGGAAGTTGTCTCTACGCAGCCCCAGCGGTCATGTGACCCGCCTTAGGTGCTCTAGCTCCGGCATCAATATTTGATTTCTGTCATTCATTGATCCCTGCTTGTTTGTGACCTGTGCCTGTGAATGCATAGCTGAGGACTAAGCTTGACGTAAATAATGCATGGAAATGCAGTGTGTGATCAGCAGAGCCCTGTGAATCACAATATTCCACTGGCATTTACATTGGGCCTTGAGTAAACAGTGGCCGGGAGGATTGATACCGCCGGAAAGCCCAACGAGCACGACTGCCTGTCAGCGTTTGAGATCATGTTTAAATGAAGCTTCCAGCGGTACAGTGTAGGTGTAATGCATAACATGTCATAACGACTAGGGATGCTTTACATTGACAGTACATCAATTTCACACAAAGGTTCTGAAGTCAAAAGCGGTGTAAAAGTTGACTTTGTTGTATTTGGTGGATTTTAGATTCCCACTGCTAATTTGGCAGTGTTCTGAACTAAACGTCACTGGGTCCTCATTCCTTCGCTTGAGAGACTCCGTTGCTCTGGCAATGCTCTTCTACGAGCCCGCTTGTGCGTTTTTAGCACACACATGCTTGGCAGTAATACAATGGCAGAAAACAAGGAGATAAGGAGATTAGTGTTTCTCCTAACGCCTTCTCTGAGCAGCGTTTGGAAGATATTTCGATTCCACTGAGTAAAAAAGGCAAGACGGAGCCAAACAACAATTCAAATCTTCAAGTAATAACTGGAAAACTGGAAATCAAAGCCCAGACAGAGTATATCTGCTCATTGCTCCCTGCTCTCATGTGTCAACATTTTTGTCAATATTATCATTAATTTCAAATTGTACTGATTTGTTTGCTGGTGAATTTTGAAAATGAATCCAATGTTTAGGAGCTAGAAAGTCCTCTTACAATGGACACATATCAAACAGACTATAGGCATGAAGAGGTGTGATTCAGCAGCATTTGGCTCACCTCTGCGGCGGGCACTCCCACACAGAGCCTGTCCACAGCAGGGGTGCTCTTCCGAGAGTATACCTGCAGGGAGCAGACAATAAAATGAATCAACCAGCCAGCCAGAGAAAGAGAAGAAGGCAGGGGGGCAGGGACAGGGTGGGGAGCAGACAGTGAGGAAGACAACAGAGAGGATAGCATGACGAAATATGGAGCGATAGCCCAGAGCAGCGGGGAAGAGCAGAGATGGAAGGAGCAGGTGGGAAAAGCAGAAGGGAGAGAGACAGAGAAAGTGGAGGGAAAGAAATGATCAAGAAGGGATCATTTGCAACATTTAGAGCCATCCAGATGGGAAAAGGGAGTAAAAAGAAAAGTTAGACACTTCCACAAGAGGGGAGAAGAGGAGGACATGAACATTAGTATTTGTGACTGCATGACAGTATTCATGAGGAAATCTGTCTCCACTTTGAGTACCACTTCAGTACCCTCAATAACCTTCAGCACACTCACAAGTCTCCCAATACTCTATGTATGGACACCAGCTTTACTGCAGCTGCATTTAGTGGTGTCAATATACAGAGATGACTTTGGTGAAAAGGAATGTTGTCCTTAATCTGAAACGTACTTTAAGAAATCTATTGCACATGCTATAAGTCTATAGCCGAACCGGGGACAGTGTAAGGTCGCGCTGTTAAACTTAAACAGCTGCCTGTCGCTGCTGGAAATGCCGCTGATAAGAGCGTAAAACTGAAAGAAAGTTACGGGCAGTGAAGCTAAAACGCTCTGCACACTGCACCCTCTATCTATATGAAAATGTTGAACATTGCAGCTTTGATAACTAATACATTTAACTTATTGTTGTTAAGCTTGTAATATCAAGATAACGTGCACATATTAGCATGCTATGTTAGCATTAATCACAAAAAACAGAAGAGGCTGATGGGGCTTTTAGCTTTTAAATGTATCCTGTTATAAACTAAAGTAATTTTGAGCTGTTGGTGTTAATACAGTACATAAACAGTTAGTTAATCTCAACAGTCATTAAGACACAGCGTCTAGTGACCATGAATAATTTGGATTACCAAATTCCATGGTAATCCAATTGACATTAACCAAACGGAAAGACGGTTAGACGGATCAACATTGCCATCCCTAAAACTCCCCCCATTGCTAAAAAAAGAAAACTAGACCATATGGGATGCAGAATCCCATCTCTCAGGGGAACAACACTTCTCACATTCTGATTGTAAGTCAGTATCCTGCTAAGATCATGGAGCGGCACTGGAAACGAGAAGGCGATTGATGTTGTACCACATCCCACATGAACACTTTTCCATGCAGCATCCACATCCTCCCCCGCTGACCAGCCTCATCCATGCACATTTGCATTCCAGTCTGCATCATCCGAAAAGAAAAAGATCCCACCAGAGGTGGTAAAGAAACTCCCACTTGAAGAGACCATGATTTCGACATTCTTTTTTTACAATCTTAAGAAAAATTCAGCAGTCGAACATTCAACAAAATGAGGTGTTTAGTGCACGAGGTATTTTTCCACATCCAACACTACCAGTATGTTAGGGTTTGACATGTTTTCAAAGTGGTTTGAAAGCAGCGTTGTCTTACTCTAGCGCGAAAAAGACAAGACAAGGCCTTTGTTGTTGTTGCTGACTGTGACAGTCAAGACATTTAAAATTCTAAATCAAGGACAGCCACTGTGCCCCTTTGGGTTATGAAAGAGTGACTACTGTTGGCTGTTTCTCGATGAGTGCGATGCGTGTTTACAAGCCTGTACTGTATGCGAGTGTCAGAGACTCAAACGGTGAATGTTAAAACAGAAAAAGTGACAACTAAGTATGAAGGACACATTTCCTGTATAGCATCTTTAGACCAAATATTATCCACCATTAAAAAACACACTCAGCCATCCCAGAACCATTCAGAATGCTACCAGGCAAAAGTAAATTTAGAACTGCCACTTCAAAAACCTGACAAACAATGACATTGCATATATTACACAGTTGGCACATCAAACGCATTAGATAAAAGCAGGAGTTGCATAGAGCCACCATTCTTTCAGTGCCATCTGGCAGCTGCACTCAGTACTTATCAACCTGGATTACGCATACTACTTTTTAGTGACAGTTTGCAGTGCTAAAGCCACATCAAAGCAGCATATACATGTATGGAGGAAGGCAATTAAAGGATAATTCCCCTCTGACTCGAGCACCACAGCAGCTGTCATGATAAGCGGGCTGACGTCTAATCAGATGAGACAGTTGAGAGGATGTGATGGCGGCAGTTTTGGAAACCTAAAATATAGATTTACGTTAGAAAATCACAAGCTTCAAACGCCGAATGCTACAGCTCAGGTAGTAAGCCCCGACACTGCTTTAATCAAAAGGAACCCTTTAAGGTCTATTCATTCACAGCAGTGTGAGGTGTGTATACAACTTTTTTTGGCTGATGTACCCCCACAGCCCTACACGATTAACTCATGTACCCCATCACAAACACCACCTGCCATGTTCCATTTTCCTTATCACTTCAACCATTACTGTTAACTATTTATTCTAACCCTTCTTTTCTCTCTCTGTCTCACTAGATTACATAATTCCTTCTATTTAAAGTTAATATTTTGATAAGGGATTGAAATGGAAAAATGCACAGAATACAAATATAATGTGAAATTTGTGATACATTTAAGGACAAGAAAAAAGACCAGTATCCACTCAAAAACCAGACTGTAAACATTGTTTTTTAACACATATATACATAAATATTTTGCCCCACAAAGGCAGCCTTCATGCCCCCAAACAACACACAGCTCTTGTCAAACGAGTCTCATCCAAACCTTTTATGTGCCCAGAGTAAATATAACACCTTGGAATACTTCAAGTATACTTGAAGTATTCCAAGGTGCAACTCATCACTCTTTAGCCTCCTGAACTCAAACAGCTGTCACGAGGTAGTGTAAAACTTCCTCTGTCAGCTTAGTGAGTGACTGGAAGGTTGAAGCGACAGCACTGGGCCTGGAAAATGCTCACAGACGGACACACTTCCATTACAGTCTCCATCGATTACAGTGCCGACTCTAATGCAGCAGCTAAGTGGAGGCTAGCAGGTGGGGCGCCTTGCAAAATGCTCCTGTTTAGAGCAGCAGGAAAAGGAAGGGGAGGAGCAGGAATCTGACACATGATTGATGGGCTGTCGATCGCTTCAGAGGCATGCTTAGATTTATGACAGGGCTCAGCCTGTGGCACATGGCCACCAAAGCCAACGCGCTCATTGATCAATTTGTTATCTACATCCCAAACGCATGGGGCACAGCTGTGGTGGGAGTCAACGAGGGCACTGCAGGAAGAATCCTGATGCCTTCTGCCACTGTACTGCTGTTTCTGTGTGATGATGGGCCACCGAGTCTCATCTCAGTGAAATATTGTAAAAAAATAAATAAAATTATCAACAGCAGACAAGCACAATCAAATCAAGTTCTTAACATTTCGGCACCATTTTAAGCTGTATTTAAAGAGATGTTAGTGTTTTCACAAGTTTTCAGAACATTAAAAAGTTCTCTCGACAAGTTGTTGCTGGTAAAGGAACATTCCGCACCACACGGTTTCACCTTGCGAGATGATTTGTAAGACATTACCCATCCGACTGATTTACCCAGCGCTCGTTCGGTAATTACCCTAGGGAGTGTGGAGCACGTCTGTGTCCGTGAGCACTGAGTGAAAGATTAAGTATAGTGAGACTGCGGAGACCGGGGGAGTCGAGGAGCGAAGAAGGGTGGTAAGAAGCAAAAGGCTGTTAGATCGCCCAGCTGTCGACACTGGAGCTGCAAAGCAGGCTGCTGTGGTGACACTTCCTGCTGCCGTGCCCGCCCGCAGGGAAGAAACATCTGCCGATGGATGAAGCGTTAATCTCGGCTGTGTTGAGGCACGCACCATCACGGCGCGCTTGACTTCACCTGCTGCGATGTGGGAAGGGCCAGAGCTGTATACGAGTGCGGACCTTTACACCCCTAAAATGCAATCTTGTTTAGTTCTGATGCCCACTCACGATGTTTGTGAATGTTCACAGCTGCACAGTTGCAATCTGTCTTTCTCATTTGCCTTGCAAACAGAATTATGCAGGTGCAAGGACAATAACAACCTTCAAAAAAACTTCTCCCAACATTCACATGCACAGATAAAGTGGATTACGGACATTTAAGCAGTGTACTGAATAGTGTGGGTTACTACTGTATTATGTCAGAAAATAACAAAATAAGGGCTGAACAGGGAAGTTAATTACAAGAGAAAAATAGCACTGTTTGCAATGCTCATAAAATATGTGTAATAAAAAGTGGCATACTGAGCTAGCGAGTATTAAGAATACAAATTTGAACAAGAGTAAAAGTAAGAATGAAAAAACCCAGAAAGGATGAAATAAAAAGAGAAGATAAAAGAAACGTGTGGAGGTGGGCTGTTGAATTTTCTGGTATATAACAAATGTAAAATGTACATACATCACAAGACTTTGTACACTGTGGCATCACCAGGGTCCAGGTGGTAGATGGGTGCTACCTCCCCTTTAATGATCAGCAGCCACACCACAAGATGGCCGCCGATGCACCAACTACAGCTCCCAGAAGGCCTCGCCACTCACCCAGGTGTGGGTGTTTAAGCCACTCTGATTGAGGCAGGACTTATTAAGAGCTGCAGGAGGAGAGGAGAGGGGAAGAGAGCACCGCGGCTGGAAGGAGCGCCGAGAACGGTGTAAAGAAAAGTACCGAGCCAGACTGAGGAGGATTGAAAGGATCCGGTAGCCGGTGAAACCGAGGACACATTAAATTGAGTTTATTTAAATACTGTTCAGTTGAACGAAGCTTTATCTCCTCTTGGATGCTTTTTTGTTTTTGAGTTTGATAACGATAGTTACCTAAGTTGCCAGTAACGGAAGAATAAAACTTTTCTGGGAACCTTTGATTTGTTGCCTGTTTTTGTGAATTACCTCGCACCACCTCACCCTAGCCTGCCAGATTGACCTCTCATGACATTACAGAACGCTGTAAAGCAAATATGCAAAATTCCAGGGCAGAGCAAAAAGTTCATAGAGTTTACCATCCTGATAGCCAGAAGGACTGAGCTGTCTATCTGTGTTGGACTTTTGAAAAGAAAAATAAACAATCTGTCTGATTTAAAATAAATAAATGACTGAATAAGTAGGAACTATGCGCCACAATCAGGACAATACTCTAACAATAACTAGAATATGCACTGCACAATACCTTAGTGAGGTCGCAGATCCTCAGAACGTCTTTCTGGGCCTTGCCTTCATACAAGCGCTTGCGTTCCCGAGCGACATCGACATCCTCTTCCTCCGCAGGTGATGGTTTCCCTGAAATAAGCCTGGCAGAAAGAAGTCAACCACAGTTGGCACAACACCGTTCATTCAAATTAACACGACCTCGCCGATGACAAATTATCTCGGTCAAAGTTTAAACTCGACGAAAACCATCTCGGCAATTTTCATAAATAGCAGAAGCCAAAGGCATTAGTTTCCATGGCAACCTCACTTTTGGAGTATGAAAACACAAAAAAAAAGTCTTATTTTGCAAACAGTTTCACAATGCAGCAGATGTTTATGAAATGAATATGAAGTCCATTAGTAATTCAAATAGGAGAGAATAGGGTGAGGGAGTGTTTGAAATAACAGACTTTTACCTTGGTTTGCAGAAGAACTTGTACTGGATGAGGATTGTGATGGAAAACATGACGACTCCCTGGATGGACATGGCACAAAGGTTCTTTCCCACCATATCCCAGCTCAGTGGGTCCTCGAAACGGTCTTCCCCTGTAGCAGGATGAAGAAAAGAAAAAAAATTATGGTGATAAACAAAGTCAATACACAGAAAATGGGAGGTAATTAAATGCTTTATTGTGTGTCAATTCGTGTTAATATCCAGCCCTTATCTACAAGCTCAGAGTATGATTTTGCAGACATGTCTTCAAAAAAGGAATAAGCAGATGTGTGTTTTCTTTCATGGACAGCCAAATATGTCTTTGTCAAAAGTTAGAGGAGAGCTGGCATTTGTCAGCTCTTTGAAGTGTTTTTGGGACATATTCATTGCTGAAAGCCAGCTGTTTAAAATGCCACTTAGCCTTAAAAAAAAATGAAATGTAAAAAAGTGCCGTCACGTAGTCAACTGCGGAAATCAATGATCTCCTGTACTTTTCATGTTGAAGCCTTTTTTTGGCTAATGAACCCTCAAGTAAACCGGTGACAGCCCCCCACTCTGATCATTTTAAATTCTGCTCTCTGTCTTTCCTCCCTCTCTCAGATTCTACAACCCTTGAGCCCGAGGGGGCAGAGTAAGTAGACAAGTAAAACGAAAGTGCTTGCAGTCTCATTCTCTGGTAAATAGCAGCTCTCCACACTAGCCCTTTTAGGTTGTGATTGCTTTCCCGTCCTGCTCTCCGCCACCGTCGCAAATGATTCCCCAAGCCACTATTTCCTGCTCCATCTCTCTACAGGTAAGACTGCTCTTCCCCTTTCATGTGCCTCTTTGCCTCTTGATGGCCTCCTCAACCCTGCTTCCACCTCCACAAACCTGGTCCCCCTCTTCTCTATGTCTGCTGTGTAAATGCACCGCATGTCGGGTAGAATAGAGCTCTGCAGGAGGTTTATGGGGCTGTGTTACTGCTCAGATATTGTTATGCTACAAACATACAGTTATGCTGTCATAGTGGTGGTGGCCTCTTACCAAAACTGCTGAAGATGGTGGCCATTGCCTGGTTCTTGGCCATGTCAATTAGACCTCTGCCCAGACAGAAATGTGGGAATATCAGCAGCACGTTTTTCACTATGTCATTGATGCGGGTGACATTCTGTGGAGGAAAATGCACACAAACAAGACACAAATTAGTGTAACATGTACTGCAAAAACTTTGATTAAGCCCCGACTGGGAATTAGCCAGCACAAGCCCAATGTGTTGACTCGCCGCCTTGAATCAGCAGGGCCAGCGGCGCAAGGGGTTTGGAAGACGTAGTGCTCTGACGCAAGCCCGGATAATTAAAAAACACCCTGCACTACATTTGCACGCTGCGAGCTGCTGTGTTGCGAGGTTCTAAATGGCCCGCTGAGGAAGCACAGAGCATCTAAGTTCATCGAGCTTCTTGACGTTGGGATTCAGCAAGCATTAGGGAACATACTGTGTGATCTGTGAGGTAGCACACACACAGAATGTGTAAACACAAATTGATGAGGTGGTGCTCAGGTAAGCAGATGTTCATCCTTAAAATCCCAACTAAGGGTAGAAGGAGCACCCTGAGACCAAAAAGACACAGCTGGCAAAAGACAAAAACTGCGAAAAACACAGACAAAACACTGCTTCTGTTCTTTCTTCTGATACCGTGTACAAGAACTAAGAGACAGATACACACAAACAAAAAGCTAAAGCTATTGTTTCAGTTTCACAAGGCATACATAGAAAGCCAGTCCTATCTTGACAGGGCATTTCCCAGCTACAACTTATCTTTCTCCCCAAAATTGTTGTGTCCCTTTCTCACTTTCCTCCTTCCTGAGGCTGCAATTCAATGGCGCCCGAGTAAAGCACGAAGGAAGAAATGAATTGAATGAACACACAATGGACTGGGCTATAACAACAAACTGGCTCAAATAAGGACCGGAAGTGCAATAAGTCAGGGAGGAAGGCAGGTATGGGAGAGGGAAGACTAAATATGACTACGTTTAGCATGTTCGAAAGCAAGTTCGTGCATTATGCATAGGCTACTGCTTCATTGCAGCATAGTCTACAAAGCTCTTGCATACACATGGAGAAAGAACATGAATTCATCATTTTTGTTTCTGGGCGAGCCCAAGCAAAGAGTAGGCGGGGCGGGGGTGGCAGTGCATTTTGTTCAAGCTGTGTGCAAGAATTCCAGATGATGGCAATTGTTGTTCGCAAAATATATTCATGGATATGTGTACCTGCTCTGTGATGAGTTTCACTGAGTAAGCTTTCAATTGGCAGTTGAGGATGAGTGCATGAAGCCTGTCTACCTTTTTAAACGAAAAACCAAATGCTAGATTAAAATATATTTTTATTGAATAGTAACTTTACTGGATCTCTGTCTTTTTAGGTGAATATTTCAACATTTTGGGAGGTCAATTTGCTTTCTTGCACAGAGTTAGATGAGATTGACAACACTACTACGTAGTCAGAGCCAGCAGCTGGTTAGCTTAGCTTAGCGAAAAAAGACTGCAAACAGGGGAACTAGCCTGGCTCTGTCCAAAGATGACAAAATCCATCAACCAACATGTCTAACGTCCACTACTTAGCATATTATATCTTGTGTTAGTAACTTCCTGGAGTTTCCATAGGTTGCCTGGCAACTGGTCCCTGCCAAGAAACAGTCAGGCCGTGAAATGGCTAATTGTCACTTTCGTGAATTGCTTGTGGGTGGATTGTGTCACCCTTGGATAAAGCCAGGTTATGGTGTTTCAAGTCTTGATGCTACTCCATAATTCCATAGTTTTATATTTAGCAGACAGACATAAGAGTGGTCTTGATCTTCTCATCTCACTCATAACTATTCTTTTAACTTTGTTTTGTCACTTCTTCTCGTCATTGCTTTTTCTTAGTTCCATAACTTCCTCTTCTTCCTCTTTGTTGCATTGCTTCTTCTTCTGCCACATGACAATGGAGGAAAAGACATGACCAGATCGGATCAGAACAGTGACAAAGCTACTGCACTGTACAGTAGCTCCAACAGTAGCTCGAGAAGAAAAGCTCTGCTGACATCATGCATGCTAAGACTTTTTTGTCTCGGCCCCATCTTGGATGATATAAAATTAAAATGTAAAATCTATATAACTTTTCATCTTCCATGTCAAAAAGAAGAAAGGAATCAAATGGAATTCAAGATAGAAAAGTGGCCACATGCATATGAGGAGATGACTCTAAGGCACATATGAGAGTGTGATAAAAAGGCCCCATTGATCATGGTGTCAAATCAAACCTTCAGATGTCCGCCAATGTCTTCAACAATAATGCATCACTCCTTTTATCTTTGTTTAAACGTTTGCTTGAAGACTAAAGGGCACAAAGAAATGCAATTGCAATTCATAGCCAAGAGTAAAATAAGGGAGATCCTTTTTAAAAACATGTATTCCTCCCTCTCATCAATCATTACATCAGTATTCCTAACATTAGAGACCAGATTGTGACGGGATCACACAAGCTGCGATGCAAAATCGGGCCAGCGGCCAACTTCCTACTGCCTTACCTCCAGCACCCTTGCTCGGACCGCACCCGTCTTCAAATTTTGCTCCAAACTACTGTAAAGTTGTGTGTCTGCGTCTAACAGGGTTGTGACAATATGTGACCAAAGACAGACAGATACATAAACACCTGGCAAAGTACATTTTGCCACGATGACTCACACAAAGAGCCACACACTGCCTCGGCTGGTAATATGCGTCAGATAATGCCAATAAAGCACAACGCTGACATTTGTTATGTCTAATTATTACAATAGCTCACACTAAATGGAGCCGAGGTGCGTTCAGGTTGTTTTACATTAGCAATTCCAATAAACAGATTACTCTTAAGTGTGTATTTTGGAACCCGTTTGTTATGTTGACTTTTATCGAGTAGATATGTATTTGTCCTTTCATGACAGCAATTATATAAATATGGAAACTAAAACAATCTTTGCATCTGCAGTTCAACGTAACAGAGGAATATATACCTTTAAAATGCGTAAACACTATCTTTCGTTACGGTTTGCAAACATTTAATGTCAAATATATTTGTATCCCCCGGTTGTTTCGGAATGTAAATGTTCAAATACGCACACGTCTTGGGATTTGTTGAAGAAACCTCTGTTCTGAACACTCATTATACAGAGATAAAGAAAGTCGAATACACAAACGGCTATGACCTTGGCTGAATGCGGCCCATCTGTATGGCAGAGGAATGCGAAGAGAGCCAGACCTAATATGAGATCAATACATGAAGTATAACATCTTTTCTTCACTGCATGCTCATCAAGAAGATCTTAGAGGCTCTCGGTTTGGGGATGATGAAATGCTAGACAATCTTCCTCCTTACGTTGGTGCTATATGCCTATGAATCATTTTCAAATGGTTCTGAAGGTGGTACAGCCTGCGAGCCGCTTATCTGACCCATATCGCTACATGTGGCTATTCCCACAGCGCGGCTTCATTCATAATGCTGGGAATCACAATGAGAGCAGTCTGACACAATATGAGGCTCAAACAGTCTAGTTGGATATATTCTGCCGATGATATTCGTGTTTTTCTAAGCTACTGCAGTTCTTGTGTAAAGGTGGGAGCGCTTTCAGCCACCAAGTTCAAGATTTTTGATGGTAATCTAGCTACATTATTGCTTTGCTTGTAAGACTAAACTTGTTTTTTTTACAAGGGGTAGAGAGTTAACTGGACTTAGTCAGCAGGAGCCCTTGCTTCCGTCATGCTATATAAAAGGACTGATTGTAATGCCTGTTTTAAACACCCTGCTGATAAAGAATGCTCGACTCTACACAATTACACTACATGAGGTAGGTAGTACCTGCCCACACTTTTATGTTTATCCTGGAAAATCTATCCGTGCCTGTGGTTATCTACGAGTGGCACGTGGTGGAGGTATTGACTCAGACACTGCTTCGAGCATACAAGGCAGGCTGGGATTGATGCAATCCACAGGGAGCTGGACAGTCCTGAGGGGGGGAAAAAAATCTCCCATTGGTCTCGAGACAAAACTGGGGCACCGAGTCCGTAACACTGCAGCTCTGCTTCCTCTCTTGGATAAATAGTGCTATGCCCAAAAGGGATCTAGAGCCACCCTGTGCTTGAAAACGGAGAACAGATTGAGGCCTGTGGCTTTACTTTTGAGTGACATTGTTTAACTAATGCCACCGCTGAGGAGTCTAAAAATGATGAGACAAAGCTTTGAAACGGTAGAAGTCGCAAGAGGGGAAGACTAGTTTGAGCTGTCAGATGTAGGATCTACCCTTTCTGCCTAACTTGGGCGCACTGTTGTATCTAAGCTATTTTGTGAAGAGTCTTTTCCCTAAAGATATCAACACTGAACAAGGGACACATGGAAACTTGGAGAGTTGTAACATTTGTTGATTGATGTTGACCCATCAGGCTCTCTTATCGGCAGTGAAATCAAGTCAGATTAGCAGAATTACCATGGACCTTTGTCCCTGTCAAGTCTCAGAGAAGCACTATCTCTTTCCCTAATGCCTTGGACAAGAGAAGTGCACAATAAATCTGTCCCTTTACACTGCCACTGGGCAACATGCTGTCCATTAAATTATTTCCAATGGCACCCTGTATGAGTAATACGCTCCTCTAACGTCGTATCAATAAATAAAGTGGATGCAGAGACAACGAAATGGCAACAATGACAGACAATGACAGACAAGAGTTGCCAGATGAACAATACAAATTGATAATGAATGTTTGTGATAATGAAATCACAATGCAAATGAGGCAGCCTCGTTAGGAGACAAGAAACCTCCATGCCATAGACGAGCGGCGCCAGAGGAAACATCAAGTCAGAGGCAGGCGTGTCGGGGAGGGGGGGAGGAGGGGGGGGGGGGACAGAGTGTGCAGAGGCAAAATCTCCCAGACAACATTACGCTCAGTCTGAAGTGTGGGCTCAGAGCTGTGGGAGACATTCCGATGAAGCATCAGATGGATAAGCAGCTTGTCAAGGGAGTGAAACAACATTGTGTCTGTTGACAAGGAATGACTGATCAGCACAGGGCAGAAAATAGGAAGTGAGAACAAATAAATCACGTAAATAACAATTAAGTCTCCAAATGAAATTAGTCATATTTAGTTCAGAGACACCAAGAGAAGAGGATCATTTTCTTAATCATTACAACCTGTACGGCACCGAGGTCCCATTGAGAGCTCTGGCTGTGAAGCAAATTGTAGAGTCAGAATAGGCTAATTTCTCACAGTTTTTGTATTTATTTATTTGATTTTTTTATGAAATGCAATTTAAATTCTAACCAAAAGTAAAATGACTGACAGTCACCATCCCTCTGTCTCAGTCTCTTTCTCTTCGTAAGCTCTCCATTACTTATGCAGGTCGTTTTTGGTGTCTTTGTCTTTTGATTCCCCAGAGAACGAAGCAGCTTGCAGTTTAAATGAACACTTGCTGAAAGATGGATGAGGAAAGTTCTCCGAAGACCCAATTCTCACCAAACGATTAAACATTAAAGAGAATAGGGAAAATAACTCCTTTGAAAAATCCTTGAGATGATAAAGGAAATAAATTAAAAGTTATACCAGGTGGGTATACACTTCACCCACATGTGTATGGAAGCCTTTGCCTTGAAAGAACACAGCGTTCATCTATCATTCAAGTCAATTAGCCATCCACTGCTATAGCCCCCAAATATGTATTTTATGCAGCTATGGGAGCCTGGATGTCTTTGCTTGCTTGCAGGAACTGTGTCTTCCACCATGTTATAATTGCGCATATATATACGCGAGTCTCTTCCAGTATATGTGTGTGGTAGCTACTTACATCATCATCAAAGAGCTCCATCACAAAGGTCGCGATGCTGCCGTTAATGCCGATGAAGAGGTTGACACAAGTTAGCACCACGTAGGCCGTGCTGGGCACGCTGAAGAAGAAGGAGGCTGGGTACATCGTGGGGGTGATGGACCACCTACAGAAAAACAAAGTCAAAATTAAAAACGTAGCCTGAGGATTAACTTCAGTTAAACTCAACACCAATGCCATGCTAGTAGAATTCATGCCATTTACAGACTACCAAGTAAATTGTACAGTTTCATGACATCCCCAACCAGCTTCTTCTGAGCATTTGCATGTTCAGTAACTAACCCATAAAACACTGCTGAACAATAAATGCCACCCACGCTTGGCCTGCAGTAGTTCAAGTTCAGTATTGGAGGTAGTAGAAGTGAGGATCTGCTCTCAGTAATCACTGAAGTAGTAAAACAGCTCAATCTATTTTAAATAATATTTTATGAATGAGTTCAGTATGATTATGGGCACGCAGGCAGGAATAAAAAAAATCCAATTGACCACAGAATTTTTAAGTGTTTCATAATGTTTTACCTGGAGGCTTAAAGGTCAGTCTCTAAATGTCTTTGATATATTTTTTTCATCATGCGATTCATTACTTTGTGCTTCATGATATGGCTGCTCATGTTGGGTGCTACACATGTAACACCTCGTTAACATATTGATTTTCATTGGCTTTCACTTGGGAACTCACAAGTGATGCAACAACCACTACGTTGCACTCGTGCTCTGATCACCACCAGGACACAGTACCTACTTTATACTATTCAGCTTTAATGAATGTGTTGCACATTTTGCCTGCAATACTACATAGTAGCAGTTACCCCTACGTTTTATGAGAGTGGTCCAATATCTCCAAACTATAGATGATGTACTATGAAAATTGAATTTTGTCAACCAAGAACTCAGGTTACCCCTAATGCCTGTTAAAGTATGATTATTTCTTCGTATCTGCATTTGAATATTTCATTAAATATACCAGGTGTGGTAGCTTCCATAAAGTGCTCAAACTAGCGGATGCAGAAGAAATTATACAGTATTTATACTGTTAAACAGTGTTGACCCAAATGTCCAAAAAGGGATAACCCAACAACCAACAACCTTAACCAAAGAATTGAAACGCGTGAACAGGAAATTTAAGGTTGGAAGTATCGACTTTGTAATTTACTTACCCATACAAAATAAGCAGCAGAATCAACGCAGGCAGGTTAGGAGGAGAAACGTAGGCTTTTTGTTGGAAGCAGAGGAAGATCACAATCACAATCAAGCATGGGATGATGTAGTTACACTGTCGGAAGGAACATAAACAAGCGCACGGAAGAATAAGCAGCTGCCCCCATCAGAAGTAGAGGCCAGTTAAGAAATACATTTCTCTCCATTAGTGACAGCTTAAAAACATTTTCAATCATTAACATTATCCCCCCATTTTTTTTTCTACATGGAAAGGACGTGTAATTATTAAGTAATATCATTAGCACTCAAATACATCCCCCTTCAATTTTATAATTAATATCCTGAATAATAGACCCATCTAATTCTGGTGTTTGAGGCAAGGGGTCCCAATGATTTCGAATTGTTTTTCAACTGAGACTTATATTTATTTAATATCCAAAGGCGGCTGGAAACATGAGCTTTTACTTCTAGGTGTAATATTGCAGATTCCCATCGTTGATGTCGTAAATTATGTAGTATCGATAAAATACGAAGAAAGTATCAAGATACAATGATACATGTTTATTTACAAATAACAGACAAAGTTTAAACTGAAATATTAGGGATTTTGCAACCTGGATTCCGTGTAATATCATCCTTGATAAGAGTGTGTATATTAATGCAGATAGCTTCAGGCTACACTCATTAGACTGGCTCTTTAGGTGCATTTGTCTTCCACTCAGACAGCATTTATCCACCATAATGATGAGCATCCTGGTGCCATTTCTTTACCAAAAGGTACCTGATAAAATGTTTACTCCCATTATGCCTCAGGGAAACTGTCAGTAAGCCTGTTGAGTGTAACCAGCGGGGGCAGCCAGCATCAATAATTACGCCTCAGCCGATGTTGCTTTGGGGAAGCTTTTTCCCAGAAGCCAGCGGTGTCAAAGCTACATTATCAATTACTGCAAATGGGTATTTTTGTGTGCTACATTCAGCCTTACCTGGACAGTACAGTAGAAAGCATCAAAATAAGGTAAATTGAGGCCTACAGCACTGAATGAGTCGAATGAGTTGCATTATCATGCATATCTTGTAGTTTTGACACAGATTTTATGACGCACGTAAATAAATGGCAATACCATTTTCTACTTTAAGAAGTTATGATCAATTAACAGGTGATAGAGCAGCCTGACGAAGCTGATACTTACCATGTCCCAGGCAAAATTGGCCAACCAGTAGACAGCTGGGTTTACTCCACTGACAAATTGCAGATGTTTGGCTTTGTTCACCCTCTCTTGGATGAGGAAGAGGACAAAGCTGGCCGGGATGAAGGACATGGCAAAGATAACGCAGATGGACACCACCACGTCGGTGGAGGTCGTGGCCCTGTGATTGAATGGAGAACAGCAAACAGGAAGTTGAGTGGAGAGAGCTAATAGTGTGTACCAGGACACTGACAATGAAACACCAAAATAGGAGCGGAGATGTCTAAACTGTCAACAAAATGTTTCATTTCTGTGAAGACTCAGACGTACATGATGTGTTTTGGATCTGTAAATATCCTTTTTGATGTGAACAAAGATGGCCACGAAGATGAAAATGATTCCATTACAACACAGGTAAATAGGATGATCATATTGTTTCCACTGTGTTTCATATGCCAAGATGTGTTAGCCATTACCTCAGGCTACTGTAAGTTGCTTTGGTTTAAACTGCAGACACGGATTGGAATATGAAATATCTTAATACGGAACTTAACTCAACTGAAATCTTAATTAAATGGTCTCATGACTTCAATGCAAGTGATGAGAACTCTAGTATTCATTTGAATGTATAATAATAACACACTGTATTAATATAGCACCTTTACTGAGCTGTTACAAAGTGCTTTATAATATAAAAAGAACACATTTAAAAGACAAAGAAAACTAAATAAACTAAAAGCCAACAGCTTAACACATACAAATAGAGATGATAAAACAAACTAAAAGTTATTTAAAAGATGAGACAGAGAGAAGCAGCCCTGATCTCTTCAGGCAGGTCAAAGGCTCCATGTATGAGTCTGGACTTTGTTACAACAAGGAACAATATCACTGAGGATGTCAGGGTTTGAGAAGGGACATAGGGCAATATGAGAGCTGATCGATAACTTTGGGCGAGGTCTCTCGGGGCTTTGTACAGAATCAATAATGTCTGAAAATCAATTCTAAACGTAACAGGTAGCCAGTGTAAGGAAGCAAGGATCGGTTAAATGCGTTCATGTTTCCTAGACTGAGTGAAAATCCGAGCAGCAGAGTGTCAGATGACACTTAAACAACGTTGAAGCAGCATTTGGCTCATTTCCTGTAATGCAAAAAACACATTACATTATTACAATAATTAGGATGCATTTTGTTACACCTTCATAAATAATCTATATAAGTAATGTGTCAGGCGTGTGTCAGTAATGGCTTCATTAGACATTAGTGGAAAGCACTGAAAATGCAGTTTGTATCTAATAAAAAGGCTTTAAACGGTCATCAACTTGGTGAACTAGGTTCACCTAAAATTCGTATCTCCAGGTAAAGAGAATATAGGAGCAGATATTTAAAGTCTTCACCAGACTTTTTTATATGCAACAGTCTCCTTCTTTCATGTTTAAAACAAATGGTCCCTTTCTCCTCCAAGACGTTGACCTTCGTTTCACTGCCGCGTCTTCATTCGTGCCATCCTAGCTTTGAGAATGTCCTCCGTCGTGCCTGCTCAATTAGCATTGGCTAACACGGAGGTGTATTCTTTAAACCCCCCACCGTCATCCTCACCTTCGGCCCGCCACAATCTCGTACGTGATTTCCCGCTGTGCGATTGGCATATTAAATAAGTTACCCCGTGTGGCAACATGGCTGTATTCATCATCAGACACAATTAAAACATATAAATAAGAAATAATTCACCGCAGTGGGTACCGGCCCACATTTCCACAGGTTTCAATAGGCTCGGTGCTCTGGTTGGGTGGTTTGATAATGAAGGGGACAATGCTGTGAATGATCTAACCCTGAATGCTTGAAGCTGGTTAATTGCTGTGAAGAAGAGGACAAGCAATCTGCTAATTAACTAATAATGGAAGAGCAAGAAAGATGAGCAGCGGGAGTAGAGCTTTACAGGATCTATTGCTTTCCTTTAGGTTTTTTTAATGACAAGGGCTGCAGGGCGCAGTCTTAAATGTTAAAGTGTAGGGGGGCTGAAAGCATGAGCTAATTATCAAATCTGAAGCTCCTGGTACAACATTCGGGTTGTCATTTGTATTATACAGTATTATGTAGATAACATAGAGAACCAATTCAATTTTGATAGAGGCATATTACAATTAATTTGGTAGCTCAACCGTATAGGGTTTTTAAATGGGATATTTTTGCAGATAGCATGCAGGAATCAGAAATACTATTAATTTGATGTGTAACCAAATTACACATCAAATTCAACGGGGGCGGAAGAGCAGAAGTTTTTGTCAGTTGCCAAATTGATATTCCTGAGCAATTAAGAAGTGATACATACTGTGTATCTCCAAATTTAAATGGTGCCAAAGTCTGACATTTCTGAAAATGAGAGAGAATTGGAAGGTCCTATTTTTGCGCCAATGCAGATGAAACACAGACATTGCGCAAATGAAGTGGTAATTTGGATAGTTGTATGCATCGACTTTCTCTAGAGAGCTACTGCTAAAAAATAAGATTGGTAAGGGTATGAGTTGTGGGTCTTAGAAACAAAACAACAATGTAAAAAAAGGCTAACTCTATGAACAACAGTTCTTCACATTGCCATTTGATCCACTGTTCATATGAAACTAATCGAAGTGGATCTTAAAACATCTTGATTCCACAGTGCTTAAGTCATCTGCTCAAGATGTCTCTTGCACTCTTTCCCCCACTCTCGTCTGCAACCTGCACACTCATTCACCAGTGAAGAAGTGTCCAAGCCTATCTGGAAATCATAGTTCATAAATTGCAGTCGTCACAGTCTGCACAGAGAAGTGGGGAGCATCCTGAATCTATCGTAGGCAGACCATCGTAATTATCCCCTAACTATGTGTCCCTCTCTAACTCAGGGCTATCGGCGGGCTTCTGATCACTACATAAATACCTGCGGATTGGCCTGGAGCGACGGTGGAGTACGGAATAAAACTGCTACTATGTGCTGATTGGTAGCAGCCACTGGATTGCCTTTATAATGTCAGGAGTTGTGGCTGAGGCACTGTACAGCAATTTGCTGCAGTTGGATGTATTCCGATGTCTTTCCTTTAAAAGTGTTGATCAAAAGATCTGAACAGACTAAATGCATAATATCAACAACAGATAATGTTGAGGAATAGACACCAGCTCAAAGGAACTGGTAGCAATCACAAAACAGTACGCAGAGAGCTGTTGGATCCGTATGTTGTGATTTAGCACGTCATTAATCTCTGACTCTCATGGGGAGCTGCTCTACTGCTAGCCCTGGGATAAAGCAGAAAAAAAGGGTATATCCTCATAAAGGGCTCATACAAATCCCTCATCTATCTATCTGTCTTGCGCTTTCTATTGTATTGTCTCTTACTCATCTGTTCTCCCTTTGTCTGTGCTGTCGCCGCTTCTCTTTCTCCCACTCCATTGCTCTGTCCCTCTCGCTCGGCTTTATCTCTCTCAGCTCCCCAGTCACCATCAGTCTCTCTCCTCTGCATCTCCTGATGTATTGTTCGAAGAATCAAAAACTGTGTCTTCCAGCGCGAGAGAAATGTTATGAAGCAGCGCTAAATATTGAATCCTAAGGAGGAAAAATAAGATGCCGTTTCCGGAAATAAATGCAGCACACACCGTAGACACCGTAGAACATTTCGTTTAAACACGATTAGATCATGAGCGCACGTTATCCATATAGATTTGGAAATGTTAAATCACACATCATAGAGGCCTGGTTACTTCCTAATCCTGACAGGAATTTTCAACTTGCGCCTTTGCTGCACAAAGCTAAGGCTCAGCAGCATCTGCCCTTTAACCCGGTCCGATGACTCACGCGGCTACAAAGGAGAGCTGCTCCTTGGTGAGGTTGAGCGGGTGATTGGACACAGAGATGCCATACTGGCCGGGATCCTGTCCCGCCGGCAGGTTTCCCCTCAGGATGGCGTTGTTCGCCACACTGAGGAAGGACGCCATACCATGCCATGCCTCGTTGTAGAACCACACCTGCAGAAGTAGAGACAAGCATTAACAGTGAGAACAGCATGTACTGTAGGGGCTTCCTTCTGATGAGACATTTAAAAAAATACATATTCTGAGATTGATTTCTTTATCAAAAAGCCATTTGGACTAGACCGGCGTTGTTCCATTTGTTTTAGCAACTTAAGTCGTCTCAGTTTACTAAAAAAACTTGTTTTTAGCTTTGTTTGAGAGCTGACTAGCCAGAAAAGTAGCACAAAAAGTTAAAAAAGAAAGGTTAGACAGAATCTGTCTGCTAGTTTTAAAGCTGGGTTGTTACAATCAGCTCTTGAGAAGGGCTTATAAGACCTCTGTGCCACCATCACGGCAACAGAAAGTATGTAGAATCACCTATAAAACCTTGTTGTTTCCCAGATGCAGAAACGGAGAACACATTGCCAGTGACGAGTTGCCGTTGCCATTTTAAGATACACCAAGGTTCTTGTGCATTCTTGTGCAACGGTGAAATGTACAGTACAGCATTGCGTTACAGTCGGGCTACTGTGAATTGACCCATATATTTTTGGAAGTGATAAAAATTGATCTGTGTCCATTTAGTGCACAAAACGCACTCTGAAGTGGTCAAATGATCACTGCAACATACTGATCTATGAGAATAAGCAATTGAGCTGGAAAACATTTCTTCTTCATTCAACAGAAGATTAAAAGGCCAGCGATGAACGTGGAATCCCAACGCGGCGTAGCATGCTAGCTGCAGAGACGGAGTAAAAACATTTTTGCACACTTTCTTTTGAATGTAAGTGATTCCCTGACTCTGTGGCTGCTGGGGTGGAGAAGAAAAAGAATGGATGATAGAGAGTGGGAGTGAGAGGACTCCCCGCTGGTAGTGCTGCGCTAATTAAGAGTGGATGGTGGTTGAGTGTCAGCCTAACATAACACTGCATCACAGAGGGGAATGTGGAGTACACACACAGATGTGAACGCACACACACACACACACACACACACACACACACACACACACACACACACACTCTCTCTTGCCTCTTCTTCTCTCTGTTCTCGCCGAATCTCAGATACACACATCGACCGAAATTGATATTATTTTTCACTATCATATTTCCTTCAGCCTGCAGTTTCTGAAAGGTCTGCAGCTAAAATATCATTTGATGTATTCAAGATAAGTAGAGAGTTAATGCACGAGGGTGTTGTAGAGGGAGTGAACATCCTGAGAAGATACAGTAAGATGGCAACCCACGATGCATTTTCACTTCTCAAACTTCAAACATCAACTTATTTTGGGGAGGAGCAAAACTCTAGTCTCAGTATATACGCGACTGAAATATTTGTATGAGATATTAACTTGTGTGTAATGAAGGTAAACACAGTGAACTGCCGTGTGTGACGGCACTTTCCAGAGGCTGCGGACTACAAACAGCACTACAACCCTGGTGGTCAGCTGTCTGGCGCTTATGGAAAGCTGATGAGATAAGTGACACTGCTTTCTCGCTGCCCCACCATGTTTTATTGGGCCAAACCAATCAATCAGATATTAGTAAAACATGCATTTTTATGATTGGTTGGGGGGCGATACTATGTGCTGGTGGGACAGGTATCAGTATTAGCAATCTAATATATACCAATATATTAATCACAGGGGCCACCTTTCCCCCAAAATCAACAAAAGGCACCTACAGCCCTTAAGAAATATGCAACTCAACTGTGTACTACTTAGTGTGTACTTCTAGTTCTGCGGAAAACCTTGCCAGTACTACACTTACCTAACAGAGCAATGTTACAGTATAATGCATTATTATTCATTAAACTATCCAGCATCAAATAAGAATTGAACACTTCACCTTGAACAGACTTTTTGTGAATTGAAGTACATTGTGCTGATAATGCCTCTCTCTCACGCTTCACTTGGAGTTTACATTTGAATGCAAGACTTTTACTGTGCGGTTTTGAGTTTTTAATACTTTACCACTGCCAATGCCAACATTCCCAGCTAGAGAAAGGTTGAACAATTATAGCAAGACGCACCGAATATGTCCCTGAACAAAAAAATGGGTTCAAATGGAAAAAAACACCAGGGGAAGGTAGGCAACTGTTACTCAATATTCATTTCACTATCCAGGATTTTAAATTGAATGCTCAACCTTGAACATACGTTAGATATACTTAAGTAGCTGATAACGTCTCTCTTTCACTCTTTACTTGAAGTAAAAATAATAATAATAATGTACGACTTCTATTGTGTTGCAATGTACATCTACTTTACAGGACTACTTGGAGTACTGTTAATAAAAGCTATACATATGTAATATCTAGTTGAGTTCTAATATGTTTCAATGCAAAAAAAGTAAATGTTTAGATTCCCAATATGTGATCTAATATGTTATATCATTTTCGGGGCAGCTACAGGGTGCCTTGAAATCGACCGTTGCTAAAACAGTCTGCTGGTAAAATCATACTTAATATTTTGGACACAGCCGAGGGACCCACAGGCACTAACCTGAATATGTGGCTGGGTCCAGCTCCGTGGAGTCATTTTGCCAGCAGCGATGTTATTAGTGTTAGAAATTAGTAGTGGCAAAAAAAATAACACCATTTGAGTTGCGACGGCAGGACGGCGTTCCCGTAGGCAGCCCGTTTGTGGTCGTTTACTCCAGAGAAGTGAAGAAATGTTTGGTTGTAACGTTAACCAGAATCCAGCTTTAGAGGGCTAGACCCAGCATCCAGCAGCCAAAGTGAAATGCAGTCACCGGCCCCATCTAGAGCCAGTGTATGGTTTGTCTGTTCTGGGCTACTGTAGAGACATGGCGGCTATAGCTCCATGTAGAGGACCTGCTCCATATGTAAATATTAACTTTCTAAGGTTGTTATTTACGATTCTTAGTTAAGATTCTTACTTTAGGTCGATTATAGCTTGGGAAGACAAAGGTATGAATATTATATTTCATTTCTGCTAATAGATCCCTAAATGCTACACACTGTTCCTTTAAGTCCGAATTTGAACACAGGACTTCTACTCGTAATGGAGTATTTTTAGATGGTTGCATTGGTACTTTTACTTAAATTAAGGATGTGTGTACTTCTTCCACCACTGATGCTTTGACACCGCACTTTATGTCATTGCACACCCGTTCCCATTCTCTACAAAGGTTAAGGACATAGTATTTGCATTAATAGACTGAACCATCATGCCATACACTACCTTTACAGCAATCTACTCATAAACCAAGGTGTCATTATTAACCCGGCCCCTCCTGATTTTGCAAGAGATTAATTATATAGGCATTATAATTTATAATAAAGTAAATTGCACAAGTAGAAAGATGAGTAGACAAGTTTTCGGTGGGTATGCACCATGACTCTGTCTCTGCCTATATCCCGTTCCTCTTAATCACCGGCGTCCCTCCCATAAAAACCTAAACGGCACCTTCCTTATTTCCCCTCAGAGATCATTAAGCTTTAATCTCGACATCATCTCAAACAGCAGAGCAAACTGCAATTAATATATTACCTTTAGGTTGTCCCTGGTTCCCAGCTTCTTCAGCAGCGTCTCAGCCTTCCGGAAGAGCTGGTCAGTCACATTATCCTAATAAAGACGAGGAAAACAAGACAACAACAAAAACTGAGTTGGGAGACTTAATTGGATACACTTGGAAAAACACCACTGCTCTTTGAAATGCAAAGCATGAGGCAGAGGGAGACAAGAATTAAGACTTCCCGGGAGCACTTGGGTGTGCTGAGACACTTATTTTCCTCAGACTTGGGAGAAATGTACTACACTCATGTTGCATGTGAAATGAGCCTTGGGATGAGGGCTTGAGATGACAGGCGATCTCCAAAGTGTCATGTTGATAACATGCTGTTCAGCCCAACCATAAGTGCACAGAGCACACTACTCATGTGATATAAATGCAAATGGACCTCCTGTTGGACCGTGCCTTCATAGTGGGGTAGGGGGGTGGATGTGGAATGGAGTGAGGAGTGGAGGGTGGAGGAAAAGTGCAGGTGACATCTGGGGAGAGAGGTGGGGGGGGTAGACGAAATGAGAGGAGAAATATCAAGAACGACATCTCAAGAATGCAGGAGTGTGCTCAGGTGCAAGTGCTTGTCTGCTCTGTGTGAGAGAGGAAAGGAAGAGACACAAAAGATATCGCGGTCCCCGTGACAGTTACCCGCGGACAAGGACCGAGGAGATCATACCACTTATGTTCTGACTTTTTCTACCCCACAATCCTTCACTCAGCCAATCCTACACCACATCATGACATTCTCAGACATTTTGAAACATTTCAAGAGTGTATTCAGAGCTTTTTATTTCCCCTGCCAGATTTCCAGTATGCTGTCAGCAACGTAGCATAAACTCTTCATCACTCCCATCAAAAGGAGTATTTGTGTTAAATAGCATTGATTCTGCTCCAAGACATTACTTATCCTTACACCGGGCACACAACAAGTCTTCGACTCTTGCCTGTAATGCTACCTTCAGCAAAAATTAAGGGAATCTTTACAGCATTTTTTATTTTTTTTTCCTTCGCTCAGGTTTGCATTGTGCCAAGCAGCAGCGGGCAGTGCCATTAGGCCGGCCTTACTGAGGATTAGCGGTGGCTGAAACGAGATGAGAAGTGGGCCAGCAGCTGCCTGGGTCTAATCCTTGACAAACTCCTCCCCGCTCAAGGACAATGACAAGGCTGGTTTGGCCCGCGGACCAGCCCGTGCCACGGCTAACGACACAGCAATAAAGCCTCTCGAGTGTGTGGCGACTTTCTTGGCTTGTATTCCAAAGTGGCCTGCACAGTTCAGTGGTCAAGTGCTCTGTGTGACTGACTGGTCGTGTGGGCCATGGGACAGTGTGTTAATATGTGTCTGAGTGTGTGTGTGTGTAGGGTGTGTGTGTACTGAGAACTTGCCAGGAAGGAGAACTTTTGTAAAAATATTTCTCTGAATTTCTCTGAATAATATAAATGATTAAAAATATAGTTTGAGGAGGTTACCATAGATTACAGGGAGCAGTTGTGACATTAACACCATCTACATTACACATATTTTGAGATACAATTTTTTGGGATTAATTATACAATTTCCAGCACACAGGCCTTCTTGTTCTCATTGTTCCCGTCACCTCTTGCAACACCGAGCCCGATGTCTACCTGCTAGACACAGGAAATGCAATAAAACTGAAGTTTCAGAGGCTCGGAGTGCAAAAAACACGCCGCTTCCCGTGACCGTCTCACATCGCAATGGCTGCCGAGCAGAAGACAGCCAGACATTTCCCAAGGACGGTGAAGCACTTTAACAACGCGGAATGCAGAGCTGGGACGGGCTAATGCCCGGCCATTAGGGTTACATCATCGCTGCTGCACGAATTAAAGTCACATTAGCGTCGAGATCCAGGAGACAGAAAGGGGAGTCTGTGTAGGGACGAGACCGGAGACGCCTGAGGGCAAAGCAATGTGCTGATCTCAAAGCAGTTTGAGAGTCCAGAAATTTGAAATGTTAATGAGAGACCGTGTGTATGGAGGGGACAGGTGCGGCGGCATGTAGTTCAAGAAACACGGTGCCGAAGTAAAAGTGTACGAATGTTTATACATGAATTGAATTGAGGTGGTGGTGGGAGTAGATAAAAGTTATAAAAATAAGAGCAAAAAGGTTTGCAGGATTGTGTGTGAGTGTGTGTGTGTTATAGTGCAGAGAGGACCCAGATTCCTCAATGTATTCAAGGCAATGCACATACAATCATAGCCTGTTGCCATGGACACTCAACTGAATGGATTTGAAGAATCTAGCCCTCCTCTCCTCTTTGCTTTCATTCTTTTTTTGTCAATCATTCAAGAATACTGTGGGGTCCAAAAGTCCCCAGCAAATAACACCACCTGTGCCCGAGACACAAAGCTAGCTGGACAAAGATCGCCATGCTCCAATTAGGAGCAGCTCACTCAAAGAGCTACTGGCAAACTGCAGAATTGTCAGGATAAAATCGGTTTCTGAACCACGTCTTCAGGCAGACTTTAACGTAAAGATTAACCTCAAGAACTTTTTTTTCAGTGGTTTCAGACAGCATGGGCCCCCTTGGAACGTACTTTAAAAGAAACAACACTCGACCAGCACACTGGTGACTTGAGGGAGGCGTTATCATTCTAAGTTTTAGCGTTGCTGATAAACACATAGACTACTCAAATAATGCTGTGGAATCAAAAGGTTTGACTTGTGAATGCCAATATTTATTACATACCTGAAAGGAACTGAATAGGTCTTTTACATCCCTGAATGAAGCTTTGATTGCTGCCTCGCTCAGACGGACTTGGGAGTTGACGGCTCCGACAGAGATGCCTCCGTACCTGGAGTGGCGGTAAAAAGCAGAGAGAGAGGGAGGTTCAGGTGGAGGTAAGGGCATGCGAGTAATGTCAAGGACACACACGCATAGATTTTTCACACTTTATCTGTCTAGCTACACGCACACACACACACACACACACAGACGAAATACAGACATCCAGGAAAGGCAGATATTACAGTGGAAATGTGGATACATGACCATGTGATGACTTTGTGACAAGAAAAAAAAAAGCAACCCAAAACCTCACTGTGCCTGAGGAAAGTCACTAGTTTCTAAAGTACGACAAGAATAAAATATGTGAATGCACTGCGATAGCCTGATTTTTAAAACCTTAAATGCTGCAGAATATTCAAACTAGAACTACCACATCAGGGCTGAATGTTGCACTTTATATCCAAGTCCGTCTAAAACATTATACTGTCACAATTAAACGTATTCATTCTTGAGTTTTGGCAAGAAACATTAGTTCAGAGTGCCCTTGACCTTTGACCACCCAATTCATGTTAACACTAATGCGACCTACATAATATGGGGACGGACAACCAGGCAACCAAAATAAAAACTCTCGAGAAAAAGTTGATACTCTCAACTGTCACAATGACATAAATTACCTTGTTCTACCCGAGTCTTCAAAAGTCTTGACCAAGAAGTCCGTCACGTTCCGTCCAGTTAGATCCAACAATGTGTCTGTTGTGTTCTGGATCCTCTGTCAGAAAGAGGAGAAAAGAAAAACACAAGAAGTTGAAATGTTGGAACCATAAAAAGACGGAAGAATAAATCAATACTATTGGTTTGCCATTTGTTATTTATGTAATAGTGACCTCGAGGTTAAACCTGCATACTTGATTTTTGGGAAACTTGGTAGCACAACAAGCTGTAAACACACAACTGACATAGTGTCACCGTATTCAGTTGATATATCACCTTATTTACACATCCAGCAGATACAGAGCAAGATTGGAATTTAGTCATGTTTCTGGCAGCATGAGAAATGTTACTCCAATATCCACCCTCGTTTTAGCCCTCTTTTTTTGGTTTCTGTCAACTCCTGAGAAAAAAAGTAACTGGCTCTTCAGCGCAACATGCTACACTAACTTTGTCTGCTGATGGTGCTGGGTAGCGAGCATACAATGGATCGGAGCTGCTGAAAACGATGTTCATGAGAGCTATGAGAGGGAATCAAAACACCGCAGTTGCCAACTGTGAAACCAAAACAATAAGTTGAAAGATGCCAAAGTGCTCCGTAGTGTGACGCCTTTCACATTACACAAAGTCAAATCATCCAATGTTATTACAAAGTATTGCTTAGAGCAGCTTTAAGATGCAGAAATTGTTTCAAAACCTTTTCAGAAATTCTGAAAAAGGAAATGGATACATGACTTTCATGCAAAAAAAAAAAGGTGCAACACTTTTTCTGTTACTTATGGAAGGATATAAAACTTTTGCAGACACTGGAGCACTTAACTGTGGCTGTAGTGACGCACCATGAGCTGAAAGGCTGACCGCAGAGAGACTCCTGCAAGCACAACTGCTCAGCCACCCGTAAAAACTCACCCAGTCGATGTAAAATCAACAAAACTTAAGAGCAAGAACATTTTGCAGGTGATATCTGTTCGCAGCACTATGGAACATATTCTCCTCATCATAATAGGCAATTATGACTGGCTATAGGGGGCCTGGCTGAAATCTAGACCCCCAGCCAATGCTGTGTCTGATGTCAAAGAACCCTAATTAGATGCCTTTCTGTGGATAAATGGGTACATTCAAACATCCAATTAGGGGAGGGTGCGACACACCACCCTGAATGCACTCCACGATGCGTAGACTGATACTTCAGTACACACACACACTCTCCTGCCGACACCATGCTGCTTTAGCCTTGCTTATTTAGAGAGGTAGCGCGATGCTAATTAGCGGAGTGATCCTTGATAAAAGAATTGAGACCCCCCGACTGCAAGGCCATTTACCAGCGTACCCCCTAGTTATGCTGGTTATCTATCCTTCTGTACAAACAGCTTGACGTGCAAGCTTTGGGTAGACCAATTCTTTATCACATATAACATCCAGGAGATACATGGCACGTGGCATGGCAGTGTCAGGGGGTATGGAAGTAGCATTAAAGCAAAAAGAGGAGACGAGAAAATGCTGGAGTAAAGCAAGGAGGAGGAGACGAATATAGAGATTTTAGGAGCCAGATTAAAAACAAATAGGATAAATAAGACAGCAGAGGAAGAGCAGAGCGGGGATAGAAACACAAGTTAAACATTGGAGAGCCGAGCATAGGAGGAAAGAAAAGAAAAGGAGGATGATAACTGGAATCACAAGGAAAGGAACAAACAGAAGGAGAAAGCAGCTGAAGAAGAGGACCCATCTGGCTTATGAATCAGAGATAAGGAGGACGAACGGCACATCCACCTTGGCTTATCTCTGAACAAACATGCTTCTCTTTCAAAAAGCCACAGGAACTCGGAAACAAACAAAACCAAAAATAAGAGCTTTTACACTCCGATGTGTGTACAGAGTTATACAGGAGCATACAGTCAGTGTGGGTCTAATTATTTTGGCCTGGTTCCATATCCCCCCATCAAAGAGACTGAAATGGGAACATAACGCGATGGTGCAATACCCGGGCCCGCGTCTCTTGTTCATTACCTGGGAACAGCTTCAGAGTGCTTGGCATTCTGTACATGACATCAGTTCTCCGCAACACAATGGTAGCTTGATAGCTTGGGAGGCAAACAGGGGTGAGGGAAATGTAAACTGAGGAGTAATCAAATCTGTTGAATGAGCTGGCATACTGCAGCAAAGGAGAGATAAGAGACTGTGCTGTGTTCATATTAATCTTGGCACGTCGCGCCGTACCTCTAAGGTAAAATTTAAATTTTATCTAGTGTGCACAAAAAAAAGATGCAATGTCGGGAAAGCAGATTCTTCTATAATTAGCATGTTATGTGAAGTTGTCAATTGTCCTCTGACTCGGATTTTGCAAGGGATGATCAGGTTAATTGGGTTGTTTCATGCAAAGCAATACATATCAGTAAGTGTGAAGTTGTTACTAATATTTAACTCATTGCAACATGATGTGTTTGGAGCGAAAGTGACAGATGGCCCACTGTGAAATTGTGTGCGTTTCAGGAGCGTGCATTTCATTGTGTTGTGCGATTATGTCCACTATGATCACGTCGCATCGACCGTTTAAAAACGGAGCCAAACAATACCATCAGATAATGGCTGGAGTAGTGAGGGAAGCACTCGCTGGGTAACACTCAGTTATCAACCACAGTGAAAAAAAGCTGCTGCGGCTATTCTGTCCCAGATCATGAGAGATCGAGTTGCACACATCCACGCCTGATGACAGATTTTCATCCGGACCCTTTCGGTTCCGTTTATTCACAACAAAAAGGATAAGCGCCGCCTCATCCACCATTTGCCTCACCTCACAATTCAATGACCTTTCTGATTTTGTTAGAGCATCTCTCGCCTTCCGCTGAGAGGGGGGGGGGGCTCTGGACAGGTAGTCTTACTCTAAAATGGATCTGCGGGTGTTGGGAGTGAAAGTGACAAATCAACAGGCCCCAGCAGAGACAGGACGTGTCAGCCTGTTGTGTTCGTCAGGTTGAGTATTGGCTGGCGGGGTTTCGGAAGTGATCGGCGGTTAGTTGGTATTTGTTCTTTGCCAACAGCTGTTGTTGGAGAAAAAAACACGCCCTCAGATTCAAAGTTTACACATTCGTCATGGTTTCAGTGAATAAATTATGACATTAAAAATATGTCTGCGCTGAGGATTTTATGTTGTAAATGTATACTCCAAACAGAGGTGCATGAAAATATTTCAATCAATATTATAGATTATGCTGCATTATAAAATAATAATTTTCTTTTCCTAAAAGGTACAACAAACGGTCTCGCTGTAAAGACTTATTTACTGCAAAAGGCAGTTTCTCTCCCCCCTCAAACTGACAAACTAAAGTAGATAATGTTTGTATTTTCCTATGCAGAACTTCTCCTTTTTCCCACACAAATGGTCAGCCAATGCCCAACTTCAATACACTGATTGATGAGACCAAGCAAAGTAATTTGCAAGCAAGCTCCAGTTAGGCCAGCCTCCAAATGATAAATACATCAATCGTAATTCTGTGAAACGTGGCGGCTTTATCAATTCCTCCGCGCACATGACGGCCTATTCATCTACGAAGGTTAAATATCACCAGTGAACGAGAGTCAATACCTCAGAATTGATAATGGGCTCACTGTTGCCTGCCATTTCCATGGAAACAATGATTCCACACTCCCTCCTGCGGTGATGTGTCCATGTTTTTTCCCCCTCTCTCGTCTTTTCTCTACTTTCTCAAGGGCATATTGGGAGGATGGGCAGGATAAAAGATTTTTAAAAAATAAATAAAGTAACGCTGGTACACGTCATGATTTATTCAGCAGGGGACGCTTTCAGGTCAAAGGGAAAGCATCCTCACGATGTGCTCAGCTTCTGTGGGTGGTCTCTGCCTCGGGTTTGCATTGAATTTATGCAAAGGAACACAGTCTACAGGTAAGGAAAAGCCGCAATGGTGGTAATTGCATGTGATCCCACACAAACACATAGTGCATATTTATATCAAGCAGCATGTTACAATCATATATTCATATCTATCACAATATTTATCCTACCTCACGAGCAACGGTTCTCTGCTAAGATTGATATTCTCTGCAGAGTTCAAACTGTATATCTGAGCATGACAGCCGCACTAAAGTTTCCTTCCCATGACCGTACACTCCATTTCAAACGGTAAACTGTGGGTTACGGCCCGCTGGTGGATTGCCGTTAACAGCAGGAAGGCAACGAAAGTTGGAGAAATGTGGATGGGGTTAGGGTATACAGTTACACACTGAACTAGACTAATGAGCTGGGGTCTTTTCCCTAACATTGAAAAAAAGACCACGAGCTACCATTTCACCTCATGATCACCCTGTATGTTCCGACCATATTTACCCCAGTGGTGTAAATCTTTCAAGATTTTAGATGAAGAAATAAAAGGCTGCAAAGCTTGCTGGCTTTCGGTGTTACAAAGGCTGACCCCCGCCACATAAATAAAGACTCTCATTATGCAAAACGAAGGTGATGGACAGAGAATCGTGACTGTTTAAAGCACGTGGATTGCATACAAATGTTTCCCCCTCCTCACTTGTGTTCTGCTACATTCTCTTCTCTTGTAGAAGCTTCTTAGTCTACATCTACAGTTGCTTTAGCACACAGTGGGAGATGACTGGCAATAATCTCGTTGCATCATTATGACTCAATGTCCTCAAGGTTGTTTCAATGCAAAACTGAGAGTCCATTTAATATCCGTTTACAGGATCTGGATTGGATGTTGTAAATAAAAGAGAAATGATGCAAGTGAATGTAACAAGATGTAGACAAGAATTGGCCTTTATAAATGGTCTTTTTTTTATTGAGGCTAAGTGTACTAAAAGTGCCAGCTACATATAAAATGACACTATAAAGCAGAAATCCGGCAAAGTAGTGACAACTCATAGAATAACAAGAAATTGATTCAGGCTGAGAAACACTTAAATGAAAGAATGAGTGAGGTAGTTTAAAATGGGAGAAGCAGGTGGAGAGGAGGAACAGAGCAAAATAAAATAGAGGGTTCGGAAAAAAGACCTTGATGGAAAATTGCACGATAAAGAATGATACAAAGACACAAGTAGCGCCTCAACAAATGGGGGTTTCCTTGACAGAGTTGTCATTAGCTAGGGACAAAACGTCAGGGCAAAGAAAAAGGTTACACAAAGGGCACCTCCCTTGTTTGGCTGTCTCAACAATCATCCTATAACATGATACCGGGACAGTTGCTCCTTTAAAGTGGCCCTGGATGGCCTTGTCACAGGAAGGAGCACACAGCAAGACGTGTGCAAGTTCAACGAGCCATTAAGGATCTGTGGAGAGTGTGAAATGGCACATTACAGAGTGTGGGATATTGGCTAGAGGAGGTATAGGGGGGGTGGATGGAAAATAAAGGCGTGATGAGCGGTTTCAAACTGCGTCATGTTACGTCCTGCCTCTCTCTGTGTTGTCTGTGTTCAAATTCTTGTTTTTTTTGGGGGGGGGCTATGCCATGACAATTAAGAGACAACTTTAAATACATCTATGTGACTGTGAGAGTTTTCTTAACTGGGCCAGAATATATATTTTTTAACACTACCTCACTTCCCTTAATAACTGAGATATAAAGGCGCTTTGCTACTTCACAACTTTGCTTTGCAAATTAAACTTACAGTGACTTTTAAAACTTATATAATATGCATAAAAGAGCTGACAACTTAACAACCACAGTGAGGCATAACTTTGTAACTGTCTATTGTGTCATTAGATCCCACCCACAAAGTGGATTTTTTCGCTGAGTGGCACATTAATTTGATTTAATGGTATTTTAAATCTATAAATAAAATGATATTAACACAAAAGGCTTTAGGCCACGTTGCTGTATTTGAATTTTAATTATTATGTGTAATTAAAGTAAGTAAAAAAAAAGAAAAATCAGTTTTCTTAAATAGTGTCACTGGAAAGTCAAATCCCTTGTGAAATATATATCCACATTACTACTTTGTATTAACGTTACTTGAACATCTTAGCCGAGTGTGGTTCAGACTTACAAACTAACATAACACACATGATCCACCGCTCTTCAAGTTAAGTGCATGTGTTTATTCAAGTGCAAATTAAATGTGATGGTTTAACTGTATAATGTAGTTTATAAAGTAGCTCAAGCAAGTGAAAACCTAACAGTGACAAGAAAGACACTCTGCACTATAGCTACTGTGTCAGAAATGCAGGTGTGCTTTGCAAATTAAACTGTGTGTAGGCTAAACGCGAGTGGGAAGCGTTGATAAGGTTGTCTGCTCTTGATGTGCAATCGAGAGAGAGAGAAGTGTTCAACTTCATGAATATACTAAGTGCTGATGATGACAACTGCAAGCTGTAGAGCCAACCATCGTCAGATCAGCATTTATATATTCCTCCTAAATAAAGGTCACCACTGTGATTGTTGTTTATTCACTGACGAGGACTTTTGTTTTTGAATAATAGACCATAATATCCCTTCAAAAGTTGTTACAAAACACAAGAAACACTGCAGACATCACTCTTTTCACATAACACTACCAACGTGTCGATGCCATCATACACTGTTTGTCAAATTTTGTTTTTGTTTTGCACCTACCTACACACTCACAGGATTATCTGCCACACCCTCCCACATCTGCAATCCGATTATACTGAACCAAAGCCGTCCACCAGCCCACACGTTTCAACTTATTTACTGTCACATGCACAACAATTACAGAGAGGCAGTCTTAGACCAGTCTGTGTGAGTTATTGCCTTATGTCCACAAATGAGTGATGATTGAAAACTCTTGAAATAATTTGCTGAAATGCGCATTGAAGCATGGCTATCTGTTGTGATTTTCAAACTGTTTCAAAATAGCAGTTTGTCTGGCATGCTATTGCTTGTGAACAAAAAGCTATCCAACCTAAACCACGACTGCGCATTATCACAGGACCGCCCTATGTGCATGCAGGCAACTAACACTGGCCAACAGTTTATATGAAGAAAAAGTTGGAAATGCAAAATTGTGAATTATCTTGTAAATGCAATGGTGTTTTGCAGCCTGACCGTGAATCAACCGCCATCGTTTTTGTCAAAGTCGACCCGAGCCTGAACCACAGCAGCCGTTTCTGTAAGTTATTAACAATAAAACTGTGATTCGAATGTCAACGTTATGAATGAAACTTTGAAGCTTCAAATTACAAGTCTTTTCGGCGCAGTAAAAGACGCGATACGATCTCCAACATGCACCTTCTCTGACCAAATGCATAGCACAGTCCAAAAACTGTTGTATGCTTCATTCAAGCCCGGGGGGATTTTGAGAAATTACAGCCCGGCCCGGCGGGTCGGGTCCAATTGGTTTCTGGCAGAGAATCAAAGCTCTAATCAGATGGCAGAAGTCCCCCGCTGCTTTCCTCTTCATCGGGGGAACACAACAAACAACAAATGCTTAACCGTCTCCAAGACGGAGAAAATATTGGCAGATTTAGGTGGGGTTAGGAAGGAGACATTGAAATCTCTTAAAATGCAGGCACATGCCACAAAGCCCGAGTATACAGACATAGCCGTTTCTAATAAAATAAAATGACTTTGGGTAGAGGTGGCAAGATCTCCTTATAGTCTCTCTCAAGCTTAGATTTCTCATTATCATTGGGAGACGACAGTGCAAACCATTGAGCTCCAAATGAGCTACTTTCTCTTCTTCTCTTCTCTCTGTGACGTGATTGGTTCAGTCAGCAGGTTGTGGCTCGGAGGCAGGGATGCGGGGTCTCTAACTTGCCCAATCGATCTAGGCTTGGATCAAGTCTTTTCAGGTCAGACCATGCAACATTCGCCACGGCTGCATTTTGCCAAGTATATATTGTTCAAGCAATGGCCTATAAAAGATTGGTATTGACTTCAGGAAGTTGAGACACGCAAACCTCCCAGAAATTTTAATGTGAGCAGTAAAGGTGAAGTCCTTTGCAGAGTCTATACTGGCAGTGCATGCAATACAATATCCTAAAAGGCGCGACAAGGTGAGAGGTTGGCATATACCTGAATATGACAAACTATGGATATATTGTAACGGAATTTTTAGCAGGTATGGGGAACTGGCTGAATCCCTGGCAATGTCCAATTCAGTATATTTGCAGTGGAATCAATTTTGGCCCTACTTTCATGCGTGCACGCTAGCTCAGAAAAGGGAGGCAGCACAAAAGGCTGATTTACATTTTGCAATGCAATGCAAATTCCTTGTTAGTAAGTACCTTTACATTTTCAAATCAAAATGATGCTGACTGGGACTTTCAGACAGCAAGCCAAAAGCTTCCATGATAAGCATTTTGTATTGTACTGTTGTGTCATTGATTTATTTTTTTACACTTAGACCATTCCACTCGCTTGCTGCAGTATATCCCACTGTGACACACATACAGAGTACAGGGCGCACAGGAAGCCAGGAGCGGTACCCCTGGTTCAGGTCTTGCTCAAGGAACCTCAGACAGAGGCTCACACACTGGCTGTTGCAGGGCATTAAATCTATGACCCTAAAGTTAGGTAATGGTGCCTCCATTTACCCCACCCGCCTGTCACCAAATGGTGCAAGCCCCAGATGAAGAGCCTTACCTGAGGTGGAGGGAGCCCTCCTGCACCAGGTGGACAGTCGGGTAACATGATCGTCCGTTTAGGCGTGCTGCACTGACAGGGGGGGGAGGGGTTAGACATGCTCCAATTCCCGTTGAGGAAGATGTCAGTGACGGACTGATCTACGGATGGAGTGAACCAATCGGAGCCACTGGAAGAACATGGTAAGTTCCTAAGAGCAAACAATGGAGGAGATACGAGTGTTTAACTGGTAATAATGCCAACCACATCTGCTGAAACACATACACACACTTTTTTTATTCTAACCACCCCAGTAACGGTTGTGTAGGATGGAATAATAAAAAGTAATAGTGAAGGTATTATATTTTGTGTGAAAAGCTAATCATTTATTGATCAAATGGAATTTTAGAAATGTCTGTATAAATATTATGCCGAGCGCTCCTTTGCAATGCTCTGGGATACTTGGCTTTTTTACAGCTTGTTCCATTTCTGCAGCATTTCTTGACAGAGGCAGAGACATGCTCGGACCTGCAGGCCTCCATTTTTTTTTTTACTTATGTGACCACTAGCCACACATACACAGCATGTGAAGCTCAACAGTTTACAAGTACCATTTGGCATGACTGCATATGCATACCCTAACGCTATTCTTTTGGCTTCTTGAGTATAAACACTTACGGTATTGGGTCTCCATTCATGCAGCGAGTCCCAAAGCCAGGCGTGTTCACCAAGGTTTCCACCACCTTAGACACCTCCACGTTATCTGGCCCATCATTGCTGTAAATATTGGGGGATATAATCAGTACAAATACAAATTCAAACATTTCAGTGTGCAATATGGTTTTCAGTTTCATCTCACACAGCAGGTGCACGACAGTTAAATCCTTGAGCATCAGTCAATAAAACAAACCAAAAAGTGTAATTTGGCAAAAGCACCAAAAAACATTTTGGTATATCTGTGGTATAACTGTCCTCATTAGAAACTGGTTTTAGAAAAACTAGTGTGAAGAGACACTAGGAATAACTTCTTAAACGTGCTGGAGCATTGATTGCTTCAATGAGAGCTTGAGGAGGACAACCTCTAACCTGATTTTAAGTGGAATTACCCGAAGAGAAGTTCAAAATGGAAACGCTAATCATTGTTAGCGGTCATGATCAGTGATCGCTTCAGATCTATCAGTCCATTGGACCGTCATGGAGTCTATCTTAAACAGCTGAATCACATTACAATCTTAATGCTTGATATTTGCATCTTTAAGGTTCTGTGTAGTGTCGAGACCACACATTCACTTCCAAAAGAGAAGACCGTCGAGTTCACAGAAAAGTGAGGCATTCTGACTCCGCACCTCTACTGTGGGTTTGATTTTTGCCACAGTTGACAGCAAGGATTATTTGAGATTATGGGCCCTGAAATATCGAACCAGACGAATGATTTCAGTTAAGTGTGTGATGTGTATGCGACAAAATGTATTGTCACCATTAGTTAGGGTTTTCCAAGTATTCTAATCTGTCTTCCATCACAATTGGTTCGGATGTTACACGTTTTATAATCGGTCTCCCTTCACAAACGATTAATATTTTACAAGTCATCTAATCTGTCTTCCACATTGGCAGAGCACAGGAGTTTAGATGATCATTAATCTTAAACGTATCTTGACATCAGAGGAGGCCTGGAAGGAAATGGCGTGCGTCAGGGAATCCAATGTTGTGCATTTCAAGTTAATCCTCAATGGCAATGCAGCATCCAACTGGGACGATCTCAATCAAGAGCGAGAGAGACATCTTTGAGTTTGCCAGCACTTTTCTTTGGGCCAAGAGTTCAAACATTAATTGACAGTTCAGGGATTCACACTTTTTTCTCCATGGTTGGAGTCCAGCTCCGTCCTCATGAGTGTGCAAGTACGGTCCGATAGGAGCCTGTTCAACATTCTGTGTACAGTACAGGCTCTTCACTGCCTTTCATTATCATCAGAGTGTCCTGTGCATAGCTACGCCCCGTGTCTCAGTTAAACAATCTTCCCCTTCCAATTTCATTCTCATTACGAACCACACACATTCTGCCCTTTATCTTAAAGGTACCGTGGGAGTTAAAGCACAGTGTTTCATGAAGACCAATGTGATGGCCTTCTGCCAGCAGTGGCCACAGCCCAGCCAGCCATTTGGATTAATACAGTGTTCACCGTCTCACTTAGAGGCGTCTCCATGAAGGTCACACGGTCACTTCCTTGGCCACCAGTGAGCGCAATTGAAGTGGCCCGATTGCAAAAATGGATTATGTGCAGCCATCTGTTTTACAATTAACAATGGCTGGGTTACCACATTATTCGAGATAATAAAACTATTGGACAGTTCCAAAATGAAGACTTGTGCATATACACAGAAAGAGTGGAACTAATGAATAGTTAGTTCATCTAGTCAAACATCACAGAAGTAAGAACTGAGACAACATTAGAAGAAAGTCAAATGAAGGCTACATTATATTACAGGAGAATAAACCAAAGAGTATTATTCAGTGTAAATATCACTTTCCATATTCGTATATATCTCCCCAAAAATACAGAGGGTAACTAACCAACATTATTGCCACAGTTCACATGATAAAATAGTGAGCTTCAACCCCGAAATTATGTCAATCATTATCTTCAATCAGTCTCAGCTAAAATGGATCATTGGCATGCATGATGTATATAATGCTGCAATTCTCCTCTGAATGAACTGCTGAGATAAAAAGGCTCACTACCTTTCATCACGCTGTCATCATCAGGCAGGATGTTTTAAAGTCTCTTAAGAGAAAAGACAATATTTACCAATAGGCCAGAGGGAATGTCAGAACAATTAAGAACACTCAACGCATCATACAAGAACCATTCCAAGGAATTCCCAAGAAAACCAAATCAGCAGTTCAAGTTTGGTCACAAGAGACTATGTGACAAAGTAGGCAAATCAGGCTCTGAAACCCTTGCTTGTGAGCCAGGATTTCATTCCTACATGTCCCATGCTGCATAGTGTTAACATTAAGAAGATCATGTACACTGAGATATGTAATCACAGTATCATGTAAAGGTCTTGTCAGTCTTTTAAACACACCCAGCAACATTGAACGGGTAGATATGTGTCTTCCAAGGTGTTGTTTTCTGGGTTTTTGGTAGCACATGGCTGTTGCTCTGCCAGATGGTTGATGGTTATGACAGCTCTCCGTACACCATGCAGTGGTCAAAAAAGGCAGTAATAATAGTGGTAGAAGTAGTGACAGTGAATAAACTGGGTTTGACTGTTTCAGCACCATGAAGAGAGAACAAGACTTGAAGGCTTTAGCACCATGGACAGTGATTCTATTGCATCTTTGGCAAAGGTAAAAGACAGTCAAGGAAGAAAAGCGCAACATTGCACTTCTAGACAAAGCTGTCATTTCTTTTTAAAACAAAGTGTTGTGGATTGTCTTAAGATTCTAGCTTCAACTTCAAAAGAGAGAAAAAACAACCCGTGCTTCAGAGAACCTTTTACAGAATGGATCATTACCAATGATAACAGCAGCAATGTCCTCAAGTGTTCTAATGCCAAAATTGTGAGAAGACTGTTCCAGCAAAAAAAGTATCACACAAATAAATGCGCCAGCAAATAGTAGTGCAAGTTGCCCATTATCAGTTGTCAATGTAGTGGACTGGTGCTATGTGGATATGACCAAATACACAACATATTCAAGAAGTGTGAAGTGTCATTTGCGTTTAAGTATCATGCAACAACAATTGTACTTTAAAACTAAGCAAAGTATTCACCACTATGTTGCATGGAAACAAAAGTGCATAAATACATCAACAAAAAAAAGAGCTGAAATAGTATCACAAATAATCAGTTTCAGGTTACAGTGTGTTGTGGCTTGACATCATCAAAGTGAATTCTTACAAAGTGCTGCCAGGGGAAATGAAACACCTGCAGGGTGGATAAGCAACGACAGCTTCATGTCAAAAGAACATAGTGTGAATACGATGTCAAGATTAGTTTGATGGTTTGGACAGATGCTGTGACGATTGATGCATATTATAATTAAACTTTTTCCAGCACCTTTGTTGTTACAGAGAAGGAATATGGAGAGATGCTCTGTACAAAATAATATTAAAAAGACTGTGGAGAAATATATCCATTTCTTTATTATGGTGGTCATTATTATGCATTATACTTCATAAGGTGATATTCTATTAATAAAAAGGCATTTACAGTGGTGCAAACCTGTGTGATCCTTTGCGATAACTCAAGATTGTACTCAGTGGGTGTTGAAGTCGACCGAGGCCGTGCCTTGTCACCAAGTGTGTGTCTTCTCAATGACCGAGTGGCAAGCTGCCACCGAGGAGGGGACACTGTCCAGATTGATGACCTCAGCAGTGCAAAAATCCCTCGGTGATCAAACAGCACGAGCAGCACTGTGACATCTTTTTTCTTTGGTTCTCTGTCGTCAAAGCTGAACTTTCTGACAGCGTATTGTTCATCTACTCGTGCTACTAAAACTAGGCAGCTCTTCTTAAAAAAATATGCACGCCCCCTCTGCCTCTGATAACAGGAAACATCATTTTCTATTAGAATTTTTCCCTGGAAAAACCTTGTTGCCTCTGGGTAATTATATTACTTGGTGTATTACACCATTCAGCAATATTACAATTAAAAAGAAAGTATTGAAAATGGTTGTTAACATTCACAACTAAATTAAAACAAGTGCTGAATTGGGTCAGAATGACATCATTAACTAGATATACTATGCTATATCATGATGTGGTTACCTGTAGAAGGTAGTTTGAGGCAGATCATACATCCAAGGTTGCAGCTCCAGACTCGGGTATTCAGTGAATGGCGGGACGATGAGCGAGAAGATCAGAGACAGGCACACAAAAACAGCAGGCAGGACCACCTAGGAGGACGTTAACAATGTGAGAAACTGCTTAAGACATTTATCCTGCGCCATCTGCACTCCCCTGATACACCTAAACCAAATGAACAAAACAGTACTAACGAGTAAAAGCAATAAGTAGCTGAATGCGACAAACAAAAATGAACAATTTGACTGAAATACTTTCAGCTTAGAGGAGTACTATCTGCTGCTGAGGCTACAACGATGACTCAAGGAACTTGAGAAACTCTCTTCTTCCTCATGGAGCTACTGTGCATTGCAGAGTAAGTTAGTCATTTTAAGGCCTTTGTAATTACAACATACGACGACTTCTTAAAAGAAAAAGGAAAATGTCTACACGGGTGGTACAGATGTTTATCTGTGCACTGGAGGCGCAACAGCACAAGATTCAATGTTAGATCAATTTCATCACTCCCCTACACTGTCATTACGTGCTACAAAATGACTGATCCAATCCACAATAACGCGGGCCGCTGTGATAATGTGTGCACATTAATATGCTCGACACCCACTTGTTTGGGCTCTTCTGCACGCTTTATGAGTTTGATTAAACACTTCCAACACTGCCACCATCATCTGGCCACTCAGATATAATTAGTTTCTCAACATTCTCTTGTCTTTTGCATTTTTTAAACCAGGCGCTGCCACGCTTCTCCCATCCTGCCCAGCCCCTAGCCCCCCCCCCCCCCCCCCACCTCCAATCCTCTTTTCTCCATCATGTAATTCTCTTTTCATTTCATTGTTAGAGCTGACAAAAAGGTCAGTGGGAAAAATGCAAGCTATCTTTAATGTTTAATCACTTGTAGGTTGGAGCGCGCCCGGCAGCAGGGGGAGGTTTGCGTACACTTGATTAATTGCAGGGCATGCAATTTGCCAGGCCAATTCAAGATGCTACAATTGAAAACCCTAAATTTACTGCATGGAGCTACGGCCATGGAAATGTGCTTGGAAGAAAGATAAAGAGCAGCAATGAGAGTGAAAAGCTTAATGGCAGACGGCGAGAGAAAGAACTATTCTTTTTCTGTTGCTCTCTCTCTCTCTCAACAGTAATTGCAGGTGAAAGCTGGTATTTCTGCCATTGAGAGAAATCTGCAAAAAAACAGGGAGAGGTTATTATGCTCACTAAGCCAAGGCACTCCGATGAACAATGTATGCATTTAGCGCATTCTCAAATTCAGTGGGAAGTTAAAGAGGACGGGATTATATGCAAACTGGGTATAAACACCAAAACACAATTAAGATGTGTTTTATTTCCTGCAAGGTCCAACGGCTCATTAGATGAAGTTAGTTTCTGCAACACACATTTATGTCTTCCCTATTTCATTTGTGAATTCAATGCTGCAGCTTGCGTTACAAGTGCATAATAGCATCGGATATTTTCACCGACGTGTTAATGTGGTCTTTCCTTTTCTCGGTGTTCAGATTAAACATAACAAATAGTTGGTAAACCAATTGTTTCGAGTAAACGCAAACAATACAGAAACTTGAGCAAATGAACGCTTAAAGAGCCAAGCTGCAGCCATAATTAGATTAAAAAAAACAACACACATTGTGAATTACAAAATGTAAATCATCTGCAGCCCTACAGCAAGGTAGCTGCAGCTGGGAAAGGTTGTTTCAGTTTGAGCTCCAAACACCAGAACCCTTCAACTCATTCACCGTAACACAACCACTAACTGCTTCTCCCTGATTCTGACATTGCCAGCACTCCCGATGTCCCTAACTTTCATCCCCATAAATCACTGCTTTTGTGTTACATGCCATAATCTCTTTTATATCCCCCTAACCGCTTGTATTCGACGAGATTACCTCACCACACAATCATATCTGCTGACAATGGGAGCTGTTGACATGATGGGGCGGGGGGGAAAAAAAACCTTTCGCCAAATGAATAAAGAGGGAGAGGTAGGAGGTGCGCCCTTGCAGACAATGTGCACCTTTGTACATGCACACTCACGCGCTTATCCTGCTATCCTGCTCTGCGTCCCCACTAAAGAGGGACGTCCAAGATTGACAGTGACTAATGACGATTGGTACTGCAGCAAATTAGAAGAAGAACCCATACACCTCAGAAAGGTAAAACATTGTTCTCTTTCTTTCTCTCTCACACACACACACACACACACACACCAGCAGCACAAAGGAGTGAGCTTTTTCAGTTATGATAATTTCAGCATCACGGCAGCTGTCATAACTGACGGCATTACAAGATATTCACAAACTATGAATCTAGACGGGCGACGTGTCAATACAATTTAAGTCACGACACACTTTTTAGAACTTGGGGGACAAAAAATTACTTAAGTCCCTTGGAAATTGCTACTTACCAAAATTGGTTTTGACTTGTTTAAATTGTGCCCGTTTATTGGTTTTGACTTTTGAAATTATGTTTACGAGGAGCAAAGTGATATAGACGTGCACTTAATAGGCTAATAGCAGTCTGTCATGTCTGTAATTGTTAAGCGATCACATTTAATACATAGCTAACGAAAACACATGATTAGCACACAGTGAAATGAAGGAAAAACAAATCATGTGTGTCACTTTGCCTTTCTGGTGGCAATCACAGCGATCAGGTGAAACTGGAGGTACTCCAACTGAAGCCAGCAAAAACACCTTTCACCGACTCAATGTACAATGTATGAACAGTTTCCTGCCCACACCAGGCATGACTCTGTGTCAACATGCAAAGGTGGGGCCTCATGAATTGACCAAACTTGGGATTAAACTATTCTGGTCCCAGTTATCGACACTTTTCTGCTCACAGAAAGTGATTTGTGAAAACCAAAGAGAGGAATCTCCCCCACTACGGCAAGAAACAGGTTGCTCATGCCGTCTGCAGCCTCTGTGGTCCCTCAAGTATTCCTTTGGGAGTAATGATGATTATTGTATGTGCAGTTCACTGATGATATTACATCATTCTTGGTGCTGCTCTTCGCATTTTTCAAACTTTTTTCCTTTTCTATATACTGCCCTCTGTGTCCAATTGCTTCTCAGATAACTTAAATTCCACAACTATTGAGTAAATCAAGATGGATGACATGGCTTTCCCCTGAAGATCTCAAATGAGCTTACTCTATCATATTTGTCATTAACTGATTTCGAAAAGGCAACATGTAATTCATACGATCCTACCTTGATCCTCCCATGGAACCCTCCTTGTATAACCCTTCCATTCATCAATATGACAGACTGAGGCCATTACCTGGGCAATGAGTCCCTTGCGGCTCCTTCGGGCGTGGTGGAAGCGCTTGATAAAAAGTGCCAGGAACTGCCTCCTGATCAGCTCGCATCCGGTGATGACCGTGGATCCCTTCCCACCGACACTGGCGTTCTTCTTCAAGTCTGCAGTGGACATTAATAACCCACTATGTTATTTATCATTGACGCATATGTAAAATGCCTGGAAAGCACACTAATGGGCTGATGAAATATAACTTAAGTATTAAACCTGCCAGCTGCACTAGCTCATTCCACAGCGTAGCAGCTATTTTTCTTTAATAGATCATGATGTTTGGAAATGGTAACTGGGCATTACTAAGGAGGGGACAGGTGATAAACAAAGGGCGTTGTAGACACCTTGGTTTTATGACTCACATTCTTCAAGAATATCTTTGCTAAAAAAAAAAGAAAGAAAGAACTATCTTGCGACAGTAGTCATTAAGAGAATAAAGCATTCTCTGATTGAAAACCGTTTTCATGACGAAGACATTGTATGAAAGGAAATGTCTTTCATTAGGGCAAAAAAACAGAAGAGACGGGTTAGATCATGTTGTATGGACTGGAAAGAAATTATGTCAGAAAATTCTGGAGACAGAGCCCTTGTTTATTCCCTCTTTTCAAAATGGCCACTGAGGTGTAACAGTCAAATTGAAGCCAAAGTAAATGAAGTTATTAACTGAAGAATGAAAGGTGTATGAAAAAACAGACATTTGCTAGCATAATAAAACCATGATTGTCTGTAGAAAGGACAAAGTACAGTACCTACCTTCCACTTTACCTGTGAACCTTCCCTTTAATTCTGCACGAGAAACAGAAAGAAACAAGCCTCAAGCAGGAATTACAGTTCATTTTCTATTTAAAATAGCACCCATAAATATTAGTATTACTCAACTTTCTGATTTGAGTAAATTCACAAATGTTTAATTGAGCTTCCGACATTAAAAAAATAACTGCAAGACACATTTGGAGAGACTTGCCACTCATTCCAGAGACTTGCTCTGTTTTCATGTGGACGCTGGCGATGCTGTTCCGTTTGGATGTGCGGGAGCCTCTTTTGCAGTCTCTCACCAACGGCTCCTTAGTTGCTGTGGGAATACAAATAAGATATGTTGTTTTGGCCTGACCCAATTTAGGGTTATAAATAACAATCAGAGTAGCTACCTGCCCTGCAAGATGCCGTATTGTTCCATGTAAAAGCAAAAATAAAAACCACGTGTTTTAGGAACGTGAGGAAATGGGTTTTTAGATTAAACTGAAAAGGGAAGTTGCTTGCTGATGGATGGAATATTTATCCGATCAATGAGAAATAAGAACTGGTTGGTAAACACAATATAATTCTGTATAAGTAAGAATGCAATGAGAGTGTACAGGGGTAAGAAAAGCATTAACGAAAAATGACTTTACTCTTTGAAATAGATAATAGCTGCAAACAATGTCACAAAGTCTGCCAGTCACCTGTTGTCTACTTTCACTGTATGATAAGTTCCTCTGTGAATGCAATTTGTTCGTGTACAGCATTTCTTGTATACATTTTTGAGACAGTTGCTTTTAGCATATTAAATGCTATTTTCAATTTGACTGATGTAACTGCAGTGTGGATGCAAATGAAACGGCCTCTCTGGGGTTAGTTGGTGGAGGCAATACTGTTGGAGAATCATCAAGAACATGTTAAAGGCTTCAGGTGGAATTAGCTGGCAGGCGTGATGCATCATAGTCTATCACATGAAGCTGTGGTGGTTGTGTAAGAGCAGCATTAAGTTATTTTCTCACGGGAGACATAAAATACAATGTTTTAAACAGTTTTAATTTTAATTTTACTGCTGTTTGTTGTTATCCATTATACTGTTTATCCCCCTGACGTGACAGCATGCAAACATATTGCCACCTTACTTGGTATTTCTGCATCCACTTCAGTATCTTCTGCCACTTTAAGAAATATCTGTGGAATGAAGAGATGACGTATTCATATACTTTCTCAAGGGAGCCACAGTATGTGTTCTGTCACCTTATAAGCACACACACACACACACACGAGCAGGGAAACTAATGATACAGCAGTAGATGAGCTTAACTAAGCTGTTTTATAGTTGTTTTTTTTGTTACACTTAAAAGCAAACTCATAATGTATTCAACAAGTGAACAAAGATTTGATGCAGATGGCCGTTACACGGTCACGTTTCTGCTTAGAATAAGATCAGGGTTGAGCATCCACGGGGACCCCAACCTTTGCTTGAGCACCTGCCAATTGGCCTCTCTAAGAGAAGTGCCCTCATTGACATCATTTATTAATTCAGGCCATATATCAAAAATAAATAAATCTACATATTTGAGAGAAATGTCCAAGTGACCTTTCGCTTTTTTTATTCTGCTGTGCGTGTTAAGCCCCGTTTCAACATCTGCCCTCTAAAAAGGCTCTGAACACCCCTGGCAAAGCCGACACCATTTGTACTGCATGTGATTTTATGTGGACATCAGTCAAAAACATAAAATCTAACTACTGACATCATAAAACAGTCAAACAGTCCTTTAAAAGATTATTTATAACAATAACCAGGAACAGTTGTATTATATGACCAACTTGCATGAAAAAATCCCATTCATCAGCCGTTGTATATTAGTCCCTTAAATAGAAAATCACTGCGTATTTCAACTGAAGTGTAGTCGGACTTCAAAGAAAACATGGATGGATGAAATAACCTTGTCGTGTCTGAATTTTAGAACTGCAAAAGGAATTATTTAGATTGCCTGCAGGCCATGAGTGTCTGATTCATGTCTGAGTTACATGAAGGGTATTAACCAACAGTCACTCAGCTTTGTGATCCAAGATAGGTCTGGATGGCAAAACACTGCGTGAGTCATATGAAGAAATAAGACCGTGTACTGTATGTGTAGCGACTGCAAGTACAACTTAAATCACATGTAGTGTGAAAGCGCTTTGAGTGGTCGGTAGACTACAAAGGCGCTGTACACATACAGGTCCATTTACTTTAGTAAACCAGAAAGTATTTCACCAGTGTTTCTGACCGAAAGTTGCTTGTTCTCTAGTTGCTCGTTCTCTAGTTGCTCGTTCTCTAGGTGCTCCTTCTCTAGTTGCTTGTTCTCTATTTGCTTGTTCTCTAGTTGCTCGTTCTCTAGTTGCTCCTTCTCTAGTTGCTCCTTCTCTAGTTGCTCCTTCTCTAGTTGCTCCTTCTCTAGTTGCTTGTTCTACTGCACGACGGCATTTGAAAACTGCACATCAACATTTTGGTGGGGAAGGAGGATGAAATACTTAGGATGGTATAAAGCATAACTGCATCGATAACAAAAAAAAAAAAGATGGAAAAGAAAAACAAGGGCAATGTTGTCAGTATGTGAACTTTCATGCTTGTGTGTGTATGTAGGCAGCCGCTTTTGTCTGCAGCTAAGTTGTCAATCCCACGCTTAGTGTACCTCCTCCAGCGTGGTGTCAGAGATGCCGTAGCTGGTCAGGCCAAGGTTAGCCATGGCCAGGTCAAGCCCTTGGAACAATAGAGCAAAGGTCCCATCTCTAGCTCCACCATAAGGCAGTATGTAGGTGATCTCCTGACCGATGCTCTCCAAAAAGACTGCCTCGGGGACGTGGCGCCGCACAATTTGATCCACAGCTGTCAAATCTGCTGGACAAAGAGCTGTAAAATGACACACTAAGCAAAACACCAAAGGATGGTAAAAATCCTACGCACACAAACAACAGATATTTCTATCCCTCCTTTCATCTCTCCTTCATCCGTTTGTCAGATTCATATAATGGACAGAGGGTTCAAGAGCAACCAGTAACTGACAGCAACTTTGAAAGTTTCTAAACCCAATGTTGATGCAAAATTATATTTTCAAATAAAGAAATGTGAGTAATGTATGGAGATCATAGCATACCAAATGCTGTGACCTTTAAACATACTGAAACAGATTAGTGGACATAATGCTCCTGTCTCATCCATTCTGAAGCGGGGTCTCAGTGAGAATCAATCAGGACAGTGTTGCAGAACGCATCGCATCCATTATCGATCCAGAACCTCTCATACATAATTACTGCAGCTTAACAACCAACGGCCCGGTGTTTTATGAAGAAGTAAATGGATCTGCCTCACACATCACACTGAATTATTTGTGAAAATGAGTGCGTGTTTCTGTCTGTTTACCGGTGTGTGCTGTAATAAAGAGAAATGTGCTGTCACTTGTGGAAATATGATTATCATAATGGCATTTTCTATCTTATTTTCAACCATCGTGTGTATAATCATTTGGAAGGTATGAGCATTGATTTTCCATCCACAATAAACTGGAACCTGCCTACGATTTCTCTTCTGATCATGTTTTGCATTCGTACTTTTGTTTACTTGATCAAGGCTCGAAAAAATGATCAAAACAAATCAAATCACCAGCATCGCATGTTTTAAGCTGACCTATACCTGTTCTGCTTCCGCTGTGTATCTACATTTTATCATTCTTACACGAGTCAATTCAGAAGAAAATGAAGTGAGATTAGGGAAAGTCAGGCCTGATCATTTACCCAACACATTTATCTGTAGTCAATGAATAATTGGTAGATAACTTGTTATAATTTCATTTACCCTCCGACATTACTGTAGAGCACAGGGAAAAGTAAATGCGTTTTATTTAAAAATGTAAAGGCACCTAAAAGGAGAAATAAATCAAACTATATTTAGAAATCCTAGACTTTCAACCTGCAATAAGATTGTTTCCAGGCCACTTGGGGCAGTGTAAACAAGTTATAAACACGACTTTGACATATCATCTCTTTTTTGCTGAATTGGCTAACTTGTTAAAAAAGAAACAGTTGCTTATATATACATCCAGCAGAAACATTATCATTCATTTTGAGTTGTCTCCGGCCACCTGATGAATGGAAGTCCATTATTCACTCTCCTGTTAGCTCTGTCTTCGCTCTCCACCAACTACCTCGGTTAATATCTGGCTCTTTAGCTACAAAATGCTTTTTGATCAAGAGCATCACTCTATCGCAGGGCTTTTGTCATACTATCAGAATATTATGGTCAATGCCCATCATTTTCCATGTTGTCTCCTATTGTTTTTCTGCACTCACAAAGCTTTCCAAACTCCTTCTCCATCACTAAAGCTCTTACCTTGCTAATTTTGTACCTGCCATTTTACTGGCACATTAAAGTGCACTCTACCAGTAGTTAGAACAGTTCAGCAACATCTAAAGGCAGCAGCTACTTTACTGCTGCTGTTGGTTTGATATTGAAAAGCAAATGAATCTTCAGATCACACATGGACTAGAGGTTTTATGGTTATCGTTTACCTGTTTTGGAACTCTGCCCAGACTCCTGTCTTGTTGTTTTAAAGAAGGCTGCCATGTAGCTGAACTATAGTACCTTAATTGGTGTGTGTTATGGTAACTTACACATTTTACTGGAGGTTTGATATGGAGACCGAATAGATAATGACAGAATTTGTTTCAAATGATCGCACAAATTTGTTGTTCAAATATATGTTGTGCCAACTGTTCAACATTTTGATAAAGCACAGCATTACAGGTACGGTTAGGGGCTAATCCTACAATACGACTGACGGATAATAAAAGTTTCTACCTGAGGGATCAGATTTGTCCCAGCCCTGGCTGCCGAAGCCATCATCCAGGCTGCGCTTCCTCGAAGGACAGTCTTCCCCCTGTTAATCAAAATTGGATTAAAAGAGTCTTATATCAGCATCACCACTTAGAATGATGAACAGTGCCTCCCTGACAACTCCCTTCATACATTAATGTAATAATGGATGCCATTCACGAGTTTCTATTTAATTGCCCTAAAGAAAACTGTATGCATGAGACATTGTGGTCAAGCGGTAATGCAACAATCTCTTCAGTCTAAGACAATACACCCAAAGGAAAAGTACATTTTAATTCCAACAAAGGTTGAATAAACCTCACTGCGAGAACTTTATGACATTCATTAAATGGAGTTTAATCACACTAAATGAGGGCAGGACAATCAAACTTTGTCCAACTCTGTTTCAGAGTTATATTGGCTGTGTAATTGCAAAATCTTCCACTGAATTAAAAAGCCGTCACATAGAAAAAGGGGGGTTCTGTTCTACCTTGCCCACAAAAGGTGTTTGCATGTTTATTTATTTATTTCAAACAAATGACTCTGCTCACCTCAAAGAGACTGCAGACTAATGGTAATTGCTCTAGCCCTGCTGGCATCAGTGCATCTTGTTCATTTGCTCCTATTGATTAAAACTATGTGTGCGAGGCACCATTGGCGAGAAAAAGCGAGAATCACCCCTCTCCCCGGTGACAATTAGTATCATCCAGCACGTAGGCGTTTGCCAATTCTCATGCTGGGAGAGACTAAACACAGATCATTATAGGGGGAGGGCAGCAAGGGAGAGGGAGAGCACTCAGGGAAGTTGTGAGAGGGAGCCATGTTCAATAGCAGGCGAGAGATGTGTCAATGGGGCTTGCAGCTGAAGTTATTTTCTTGATACGTGAAGCCAAAAAGAATGATCCACTTCCAATTACAGCAGTTTTATGTAAAATTATTTCAGTGGGGATAAAACAGAATGGCTCTAATCTCCAAATATGTTGTTATCTGGAAATAACGAGATCACATACAGCCATGTGCACTGGGGAAATATCCTTGACAAAAATAATGTTTTTGTTTTTTTTACTTTGAAGAAGATTGTGTGTGTTTTTTTGTAATTTCAGCTCATTAGTAACCAGTACCTACATATGCTTTCTGTTCGTACCTCTTTGTCTTGCTGGCGTATGATACCATCACGCTGAGCTGTCATCTTCTCAGTCCCATCTCGGACCAGAGTGAGGTAGTAGCCGCTGCCAAAACGTTTCTTTAGGAAGAGTGAGGAGCCACAGCAGCGCATCTTGCCGTTGGAGATGATGGCAATGCGATCCCCTAAGATGTCTGCCTCGTCCATGTGGTGTGTAGACAAAATGATGGTGCGACCTGAGGAGAGACTCTCATTAGAGTGCTTGGTGTCTGGAGTAGTGTCTACGTTTGTGTTGTGAGTCATAGTCATGAAGTAAAGTATAAAAACACTGGATTGCAAATATAAAAAAAGTTGAGGCACAAACTGGAAATTAAAAAAAATAAATAGCACTTCTGAAGCATTTTCCCCATTAGAAAAGTGTTTGTTTTGACAACTGTCGTCATGAAAAGGACGCCTGACGTGAAAAGTTGCTAGAGATCGAAAGTGTTCAAAATCAAGCCAATATCACAATCTGTCTCTGCATGGTAGTCACTTATCTCCTTATTGCCAATTTTTTTACCCAACAAAGGAAACTCCAGAGGAGCGTGTGAGCAACAATCTGGGACTAAATTAGAATGATGATAAAGGCCTCCCTAAAACTACTTTCCAGGCCACATTTCATTTCAGCGCTCTCTTTTGCGCTGCAAGTCCTTTGATTCGAGAGGCATCAAACTGAGCACAATTGCAACGACAACTACGGCATTCATTGCAAGGTTATTCACAGGTGTTCTAATCCGTTAACATAACGCTGTACCGCATACCACATATTAATTATCACATACCCCAGAAATCAGAAAAACAGTACCAGATCTGTAATGAAGTCACAGCATGGTCATGTATCTGCAGTCGGCATGAAAGCAGTATCACAGAGTCCCGGGTAACTTTTGATCCAGTCAATGTTAAAGCGGAAAACATTTAACCCGCTGCCTTTATCACTCAGTGACAAAGACAGGGACGTGCTTAGAAGTCAGTAACTGTGAAAAGAATGTTAAATCAAGACAATCACATTTTTTTTTACAGATAACAAGGCCAAAAGAGTCAACAAATGCTAATTACAGATGATTTTGTTTCAGCCACGCTGGTGGCAGGGCTCTGTAGATGGCAATGCCGGCCTGTTGGACGGCTGATTAGGTTAAAGTATCCCAACTATTGAATGGATTGCTATGAACTTTGGGACAGATAACCAGGGTGCCCAGAGGATGACTTTACTGATCTCCTGACTTTTCCTGTAACAAGACCATGTATGTAATAAGTGTAATGAGTATTGTACCAATTAAGTAATACTTAGCATTCAATATGTCAACGTTCATACTAGTTTGCTACTTAATGTGCTCAGCGTAAGTGAAGGGGCGAATCTACAGCACTCGTTTTGTAAAAAAGATGTTTTCCAAAGATTATTAAAAGCCAATATGAGGCTTTAACGACAGCATGTTAGCATTTCCATTGCGAGCATGTTAGCATGCTTGCGTTAGCATTTAGCTCAAAGCACTGCTGTGCCCAAATATAGCCTCACAGTGTCCTTAGCAAGGCTGCAGACTCTTTTTAAGATTTTAAAAAGCAAGTTTCAGATCACATCAACTCCCTTCAGAGATTACAGGTGTGTCATATCAAGCGTATCGACTTCAAAAGATGGAAATGAGATGTATTCTCAGTAAGTAGCTGATTGGATGGAGTTTTCACTTTGTATTCATTGAATTTGGTGTTTTTTTGCAAAAGGTCAGGTGCTCTGCTGAGCTTGGCGGCTATTTTTTTGCACTAGTTAAATCACAGCTAGTTAAATCTGTATCCTCGCAGTTCACATTATCCCAGTGACAAGGACACACTCAGAGGTCATTAACTGCAGTCCAAGACAGACATTTTTCTTGGCTAACTATTTCCACTCTGTCTCCCCTCTTCCCATCTCCCACCTCCCACACTTGTGCACCAGCTGAGCTGCTAAATCCATCCCTTCTCAGTTAAGTATTACTGCCTTATGCTATGCCAAGCAAGTCTGAATCCCTCTAAATACAAACTCCAACAAAAGTTGAATGAATGCCCACAACCCAGTCAATTTAACATATGTGCGGGGAAAGCTATGCTTATGAAGGGGGTGGGCTGAGGATATTGCTTGATGTTTAGTTTGACTGCGCCAGCTCATTTTGTATAGGATGTGCAAACCCACAGATGATTTTTCCTGGGGATTTGTTGTGCTTTACAAAGGGGGGAAAAAAAACTAATTGCACTGCATCATCCGTGAGTTGAGAGTAAAATAAATGTGTTTGGACTGCAGATGGCCCACAAAGGTATGCTGATTTATAGTGTGTTGTGGTGCATTACAGCACAAAGTGATATATCAAATAGAGTTCCTTGTTCAGGTAAATTGGTGGTACTCGCACTACGTACAGCAAAGTGAGGCTGGTAATCTTGTTTCTGTTATTTAGCTTCCTTACCTCTAAATCAAGTTGATAGAAATGGATTTCACAGTGGGTGAGTATGCCTGGCCAGATATTATGTACATTGGCAGTAAGATTAATTACTGGACAGAACGGTATTAACTGCTGTTTGTGGCAATCATCCATCTATTCATCCATCCATTAGCTATACATGCTTTAGCTTTGAAGGGAAGCAGGGGCTGGAGCCGATCCCAGCTGACATTGGGTGAGAGGTTGTGTACATCCTGTCCCGGGTGCCGACAGACAAGCACTCAGGCTCACATTTGCACCCACGGGCAATTTAAAGTTGTCTATTAATTTAACCTTCTTGAAACCTAGACTGTGGGAGGAAGCCGGAGCAAAACCCACGCAGGTGTGGAGAAGGCAATAGCCAGCAGGTTTGAATCCTGTAATCAATTTAGGTCAATACATTTCAAAACGATCTCGACGCCACATACAGCCTGCCCGCAGAATTAATAGATACAGTGAGCCTGTTGTTTTGATTAAATATGACCAAATATAAGACAGAAAACGGACTCCTAGAAATGCAGCTGCATAGTAAATATGTTTTGTTCACGGTTAGAATTTAACATTGTGGTTATTGCAAGGAATCTGTAACCATTGGCTGAATGTTACACAGGTTTTCTGTGTTGTGTTAAATGTTATATGAAGTTTATCGCCCGCTCCAGTCTTCCCCTCCACCCTCTACAACCTATTTTATTGAAAATGTATGACATGAAGACATTAGCATACCAAAAAATGTTCAGAAATGGGGTTTTTTCTGTCATGAAAATGACTTGAGTAAGATCTCATAGAAGACAAAATAGCATGGATGCATATTTATGCCATTTGTACTGGAACATTGGCTTCAACCCTACATTAATGTGTATTCCTGGTAAAAATGCATTATGTATGGTATTTACACTTTTCACAAATCCCAGGGAAACTCTAAAAGTGCATGCGATTGCAATCGGAGTCTACAATGAATAGAATTGCTACAAACTATATGAAGTTTAAGTGCTCTAAAAATATAAACTGTTTGACACATTTTCTTCGCACCCCTTGTTTCTCACAAGCTGAATCACCTTCCTACATGTGTCAGGTCTAATCTCAGCCTAAACGCAGCATTCATGCTGTCAGCATTCACCGTGGGATTTAATATGCTCAATGCTGTAATATACTATGGCATTTTGGAGGAGCTGTTTTGTTATTCAACTGCATAAGCGCTCTTTAAATCCCAATAATTTAACTTCAGGGACGCTAATGTTTTTACTTCCAGTGATTACATGGCTGCCGATACAAGCTGTTAAAATGAGAAATCCAGTCTGTAAGTGGGAGACATCCTTGGATAACAAGTTTCATTAGCTACGTAATCTCAAATAGTTTATATTGTGTATAATGTGCATCACTGTAAAATAAAATGTCATATTTATGACGAAGTAAAGAGCTATGTAAGCTAAAAAATAAAAGGAAGCACCAGAACAGGCTTGTAAATTGGTAAAGTTATCAATTACAATCGTAACAGGTGATATAAAATGATGCTGTCAGAGCTAAAACACACAAGGCTGAATGTATAAAATCCATCATATGAATAGCATCCTCAAGGCCCATTCTATAACATAATGAATGGGGTAATTTAAAAATAATCGACTTTCAGCAGTGGATAATAATTAATTACTTTAAATCTCCACTTTCTACGGAAATGTTCTAATGGCACATGACAACAGAAATTAAAGCCAACTTAAATGCACAGATCTAAGGAATAATTAAATACCAACATGCGACCATATTATGCATAATAAACATTCCCTATTTACAAGTTCTCTAATCTTAAACATGTTAAATGTACATTGACGATCAAATTCAACCCATTAGCGCATGTTCCTTATGTCCATGTTCCTTTGTACTTTGAGCAATTTTAAGACCAAATAAGCCCCAACTGAATTCAATCAAAACAATACCCACTTAGGGCAATGCAGTCAACCGTTCTGTGTGAAAAAACGGCACGCTTAATTAGCTATGAAGAACCGCAATATTAAGTCCAATTTCAGCCTTTTCATACAAATAGACCGCCTGCAGCCTTTTTCCCTTAATGACAAACCTTAGTAACACTGTCGTGCAAATAAGACTGGAGAGGCACAAAACATGAGTCATTCAACCAGCCAGGATGTGGGTGTTCTCATTATAACGGAGTTATCTTCGCCTCCCAATTGGAGTAAAAGGACTTGATAAGAGAGAGAGAGAGAGAGAGAGAGAGAGAGAAGCTAATGACACAGTGAGGGCGGAGTGTCACTCAATGCACATTAAACATTTAGACATCTGTTGAGAGTTATGTCTTACTATAATGTCCATGTCCCGCTTAAAGCCACGAGCAACCACAAAGTATATAAGGCCAGAGAGTGACAAGCAGACTGATAGAGCAGACAATTAGAGACTCTGTTAAATTGCAATGTCAATTAAAGCTTCTTGGATTCACTTGTCTTTACTTCCATTTCAATCTGTTCCAGTACAAATTATAATTTCTCTCCACCCACTGAGTGTCAAAGAGGGCAAGGCAAGGCACAAAAAAAAAGGACAAAAAATAATTGTGCTGGCAACTCTAGATGGTTCATTACCTTAACAGCTTTCATATTGGATATATTTGAGCCGTTACAGTTGAAAGTCTACCTTGAACTCAGCTCAGTTTTGAAAAGTTTTCTCAGCTTGAAAACAGACCAAACATGCACTCTGTGAATTCAAGCCAATTCTACAAACATGGAGGTTTTTAAAGCCCTCAGTGGAGCCTTGGTTCTTACCACCGGTTTCATACCTTGTTTGTATTTTAACAGCAGTTCCCAGATACCCCTGCGGGCATAGGGGTCCACTCCTGCTGTGGGTTCATCTAAGATGACGACTTTAGAGCCGCCGACAAACGCTATAGCCACAGACAGCTTCCTCTGCATCCCACCTAGAACACAGAACAATCTCCATCAGAAACGGTATCCTAGTAATATATTTTGTCTCGGTTAGGAGCTTTTATGACAAAAAGGAAAGCTAAAAACTGCAACTGACATGAAATGGATACTCATCTTTGTCCTGGGTATTCTGCCTGTTATCAGTGAAGAATCCTACACAACCATCCATCAACATTAGGTTTTAGATGTAGAATGGACTCAATATTGAGAACTGTTTATTGAATAAATGTGTCGAGATGTACCTCTCCAGGTTTTCATTGTCTTTTGCATGATGGAGCAAAATGATTGATAGCACAGAGGCAGATACACCTTCCTTGGGTTATTCCAGTCTCCACTCTCATAGTGAGCTCTTCAAAATGCATCCACTGTAGTGCTAATGTAGTGGAAATGTCAGCATAGATCAACCTTGAAAGTCATATTTCAGTGATTTTGCACACAAGCAATCCGTGACTGGGGACAATTTATCAAGCAGGACTTGCTCTTGCCCCCGAGACAATGAATTACAACCTGTGACACACAGGTGCAGTGCATGTGTACGTTGAGACAGCTGCATGCACATGCACATTTAACTGGGCAGCTTCACCCTGAATAGAAAGGATAATCTACCGACGATATTCCTTCCCTGGGGAAATGAATGCACCGAGCACAGAAACCGATGAACACCTTAACAAACTAAATTTACATCTCTGCATAATTTGAATCAAATATCAACTCAAATACACACATCCAAAACATGACATACATACACGCATTCAGACACACCTGACAGGTTCTTAGCAAGACACTTCCGCTTATGTGGTAAACCGACATCCTTAATCATCTGGTCCATCTCAATTTTCACCTCGTCGCGGCTGAGTCCTTTCAACCTGGCGTAGAAGTAGATATGCTCCTCCACTGTCAGTCTATAAAAGGTGAAAATAACATCTCAACAGCTATTTGATTGACATGTGAAGCGGCATGAGTGACAAAAGAGGCCGTCACCTGCCACTACTTCATATGCAAGTATTTGAAATATCTAAGATGTCACATTTATGCATTTTGCGAGACGATCTGGCTCCATTCTAAATGCACTTTTGTGATGCGACGTCAAGAAAAGTCGTGAGTTTCATCATAACTGCCTCAAAAAGGTGGGATCATAATATGTCTCTCTCTGTGTTTTCATGAATATTTTAACCCGTACTTAGTGTAGATGCTTTGACTGTCTGGCATTAATATTAATGAAAGTAATTTGCAGGTGCTCAGCCATAATTATGATGTAAGACTTGTGTCGAGATGCAGGCAACCAGTTTGTGGGAGAGAGAAATAGAGGGGACTCTAAAGGTGAAATTAAAAAAAACTGAATAATGGTTGGGAATAATACCATTAAGAGAAATTTGGGGAGAAAAAGGGAAAGAGATAATGATGTGTTGATGTGAAACATAAGCCGAGACTGAGTCCTCATTATGCGTATTATCAAATTGCACTATAATGATCTTTTTTTTCCCCATGTCCTCCTTTTTTTTAAAAATACGCCAGAAGCAAAACATAATTATACTAATAATCAGTGGAGAACAGGGATGGTTTGAAATTGACTCACTCATCGAATAAGACATTGTGCTGCGGGCACATTCCCAAGTACTTTCGGATGCTGTCCATGTCAGTAAGGATGTCATATCCGTTGATGAGCGCTGTTCCTGATGTAGGTGGGAACAGTCCTGTCAGAATTGACCTACAGAGAGGAAAAAAAAAAGACATAAACAAGACACAAAAATCCTGAGTATAAAGCAAGATGTAATGCTCATAAAACAGGAAAAAATGATTTTCACTGAAAAAGAAACGGAACCAGTGCTGCGCTGCTGCGACAGAAGATTTGTAGCAATGATTATTCATATCATCTCCATCAACTTGTCATCTCAATAATGATGTATTAATTAGTTACTAACCTGGGCAGAACATTTCCGAACAACACTTCAAAAACATTTAATATTGAGTGTTTTGGTGAAAGATAGTGGGACGCTATGTGGGATGTGACAAGATTTCTGCATATTTAAAAAAATAAAAAAAAGCTACAAGATGTTTGCTTGTTTTTCGCGCCTGAACTCAATTGTAACACTGCATCTCACAGATACTGTGCTGTGTGGAAATGCATCCACATAGCACGCCGGTGTGTGACAGAGTCCTTCCTCCGTCCTCTCGGTTATTGTGCTCTGTTATGTTTCGTTACAGTAGCTCAGAGCGGATGTCTTCCCTTCGGCCCTTAGTCTTGCATCACTTGCTCACTCTCTCTCTCTCACTCATTCTTTCCGGGCCACTGGGTTTCAGTTATTTGCTGTCACTCTAAAGGTCTTCCAACCCCCCCCCCCAAAAAATGCAAACAGTTCCAGTACAGTCGGCATTGTTGGATTAGTTGCACCCTGTGAAAATACATGATCACTGAGCCAAGCGGCGAAGCATGGGAGGAAAAGATAATGAAACTCACATTGTGGTCGTTTTTCCGGCTCCATTGTGGCCGAGAAAAGATGTGATCTGATTCTCGTAAAAGTCCATACTCAGTCCGTCCACGGCGAGCTTCTTTCCTGTCTTGTAGATTTTAACGAGATTGCGGACCGAGACCCCTGCTGTCATATCGGATGATGCTTTCTCCAGATAATCTTAAGAAACACAATGCATATATTCATAAACACACATTTCTTTTTTTCCTCACATGATTTGTTGTGTATTAGTTTCTTCATCTTCTCTCCGTTGTCTTCTTGTTTTCAAATTGTCAATCATTTGTAAATCACTTTGAATTGCATTTGATTGTCTGAAAGGTGCTTTATAAATAAAACATGATTGTATGATTGACATATAAAAAGAGAAACAAGCTTAACAACAGGTAAAAATGAAATCTATTAAAGGTATAAATGATCCAAATGTAAAAAAAAAAAAAGAAAAAGTAGCTCTTCTACCAGAAATTCAAGGACTAACTTAATTAATCATTTTTATTGATGCTGCAAAAGGTTTTTTTCACATCAGTAACATTTGTACCCACTGGAATAAAAAACGTTATTATTATTTCAATTTGTCTCTTCAAAAATACTGATTGGGCTTTTAAAAATGTAGAAAGAAACGCTGCGGAGGACTGAAAGACACAAATAGCTCACTCCCCTGAATGTTAATTGGAAAGTTTTTTTTTTTTTAACAAGTTCCAGATTTGAAACTCATCTACGTTCTTCACCTTCACAAAGCGCCAAACTCCATTAGCACCCACAGTGAAAAATAAGGTGTTAATGTTTGTTTGCGGCCCATCCCGAATAACTTCCACTTCTTATCAGGACTATGTTCCCTCTAATAACTCCGTAGGTTACACTGCACTTACTCCATAGGAGAAAATTAAAAAATGATATGGCAATTTACCGTTATGTTCAGTGGAGTTTGTCAGCACGCCGGGGTCAATGTCAATCGCTGAGGCTGTCCCACACCAGTAGGATTTAGTGAATGGGAAGTACCACGGCTTCGGGATTCCATATTGGCCTGGCATCAAGTGGAGAGAACATTACAACACCTTGGCTTGAGGGAACGTGGTACTTCACAGTGTATGTTTCCTCTTGAGAGCCTAGCACAAATCCTATCTTCTTTTAATTAGAGTTGATGAGACAAGCAGTAAACCTAGCCTGTTAAGAGGGCTGCATTAGCTCTCGAGTTAAGTTGGGCTAGGGGAGAGGATCTCATGCAAGAAGAGTAAAGTAGATAGTGTACAAATAGCACAATGCTAATGAATCTGCTTCAAAATAAAATACCTGGAAAGACATTCTCAATGTACCAGGTGAGCACCCAGTAAAAAGCAGCATCAACGAGCATCATGATGATGGACAGGATGAAGGTGTAGTGATCTCCCTCTTCTGGACTCTTGTTGATGTTGTACCACTGAATACCGATGCCTTGCTCCTCGTACTTGGCAAAGTTCTCACAGCCATAGCCGAAGGCCACACATGACAACAAACTCTGGGAAGGAAAGGTGTTCAAGGTTAAAACATACACAGTTAAAGGAAGAGTTTGCTTTCCCGCTTCAAGTTTGATGACAAGATTCACACCACTTTCTTGTCTGTACGACAAATATGAAAGTTGGAGCCAGAGGCTAGTTAGCCACAGCTAGCCTAACTCAAACTTCCTGGAGTCTCTGCTTTCCTGGTAACTGGTCGTGGCCAATAAATGGTTGATCACAAAACCCCCTATGCAACAGTGAAATGCCATTTTTACACTTCAGTTTTTGTACGGTTTAAACTAAAAAAAGTATAAAGAGTGCTAACGGTTGCCTGCTGTTTCCAGTCTTTATGCAAAGCAAAGCTTTGTAGCTGCTGGCTAGCTACATATTTAATTGACATGAGAATGGTTACCATCTGCTCATCAAATTCTCGGTAGGAAGGAAGATCCGTGTACACCCAAAGTGTCTTTTAAAATCTATGAAATATGGTCTCAGAATATTTCATGAAATAATTCAGGTGATGACTTTGTATTAGCACCCAAGGTCACACTCAACTGATCAATAAGCTACTGCTGTAGACGGAGGAAGAATATCCACACAGGCGTCAGCTGCTTTAATTGCCACGTTGCCTTTGTGAAAACCTCTCAAGACTTAATTTCAGACGTGAACAAAGATGGAGACTAAAATGTGTGTGCTGGAAACTAAGATTTGTTGGAGGGAAATTGCAAATGATGCTTTGCCCGTGAGACATCATCTACCATGGCCTATCACTCTGCATTGCCATGTCGCCTGCCAGCTGTTTTCTCACGCCTCATTTGCTCACCGCATTTTCACTCCGGTAGAAGTAGCATTTGCTGAAGCTATAGAGACGAACAATCAGGGATGCTGTCTACTCGTCGTTACATTACCAGGCAGAGAATCCGGAAAGCCCTGCAGTGACACCAAACCTCTGGCCTGGTTTCTAACATTGCTTGCAACTTCCTGTCTTGTCCTCCACTGCCCATCTGCTGACAAGCAATCAACAGTGAGTCAGTAGATGAGGGGTGACAGCAGGGCTAGTGGGCACCCATCCTTGACCTTAGTATGAACGGCTGACAAAACCACAGGAGCCACTTATTTGGCATTTGAGAAAAGGGCTTGAGTTGGGAGGCAGACAAATAAGGCCCCTCTATTGAACACATGTCAACACTGCAAATTCAACCACCATTCAGCTGGCTGCAGACAAAGAGCATTGTTAAGAGGAAGTGTGATCAGCATTCTAGCTCCCTTTAGGAAGTCATTTTCAGGGACATTTTTTCTTTAAACTGGAGCTCGAATGACGAATAGGATTATAACAAATCAGTATGAAGAAGTTTCCTTTAAAAACTGCATTAGTCAGCGGAAATAGTCTGTCTGTTTGAAAAGTGCTTGAATTAGATATGTAGAAAAACAAAGAGGAGGCAAGAGCTGCAATAATCATGCCATTAATCAATTAGTATACAGACGGAAAATTGGCTTTCGTTTTTGATAAGCATGTAATTGTTTGGAGAAATATCCAACATTCCCTTGTTTTAGCAGCCTGAATATTTCTGGTGTTGGTCAGACAAATCAAGCTATTTCAAGACATGTTCTTGAGCTGTACAGAATTGTACATACATATTTCACAATTTGATGACATTGTATCGACCAAACAATGCATCAATTAATGAAGAGAATAATCAGCAGGGCATTGTAATAGATGGTAGGTCAAGGCTGATACCACATAACTACAAAGTGCCCGGTTCGATTGCAGCTGGGGCCCCTTGTTGCATGTCATGCCCCTTCTCTCCCCCCTTGTTTCCTGTCTGCCTCCATACTGTCTACTGTTGAATGAATGTACTATACATTTACAGTATATCAAAATGTCAGCAGAGTCTTATTACTGCAAAAACAGGTTTGAACAAAAAAAGCATATGCTAAGTGAGCCTCCAGATGTTGCAAAAGCATAGATCAATTAATTGATTTCAGCACAGGAAAACCTGAGAAGTTCTAAATGATGTTTGCATAAAATTACCATTTTTCCCAGGAGTTTGCCAGGACTGAAAGATGAATTGAAAATATTTCGGGATTTTCAAAAACATGAAAAGAACTCTGGGCTCTCTCTTGTTCCTACCTCGTTAAAAACTGGAGTTAAAAGAGGGAGAAAATAGTCAAAGTACAGCCGATAGGTTGTTGGATTGTGACTAAGCCCTGTGTTATTGTGGCCCCCCTAATAAACTGTGATACTCGCACAGCTGCAATCAAACCCAGTTCAAATTAATTCAGGTGATCGTTTGAAATTCTGTTCCGATTAAAGACTTCATTATCAAGGACAATGTGGGAGAGAATTTGTATGCCTTGGTACGATGTAGCTTCAGCCGAGTTAGTAGAGAGATAACCTCTGTGCACACGCACACATCTCACACAGTGTAAGGAAGGACTGGATAGTGGTTTGGTCAGAGGAACATTGCTCATGCTAATTAGAGGGCTAGAGGGCTATCCTTCTAGTTGGAGCAGGGGAGGAAAATCTGAGTGCAGGGGGAGGACCTAGCAATATCACTTTGTGTAGAGATTAAATAAGGTTTGCAGTGCTTTATATGCAAAATGCCTACCTAACCTGCATGCAGTCAGTTACAGAAAATGGACTGAAACGATTTTTTAAAGGAAAAGAATGACAAAATTTTAAAAAGGACTTATTCAAAGCATGCTATGTTGCCACTGCTGACTGTAAAAAGCGAGGTCTACAAAGGGTGAGAAAATGAAAGGTGAAAGCAGAAGCGACTGCTGTCAGGCGCCAATGTAAGATATTATTGGCTGCCACAACTTCAAGTCAATAAATAAGAAACACAAGACTGTTTGCCTTGGCCACCTGCACCTGGTACCGCATTGCTGAAATTGACAAATAAGAAAACATGAGCTGATTGAAATTCTGGGGAGATCCACTCGCACGGCAATGAAGATTCAAGATTTTGTGTGTCTTTGTCTGCAGAAAGGACAGCTGGAGGACAAATGATACGGGCAGCGCCATAAAAGGTCAGGCAGAAAGGCTACACTGAAAGTTGAGCAATGGTGTACTATTTATCTTTATCTCATAGGATAGGAGAAAATCACCAACTTTCTCACTGTGTCCTTCTAGTCTCTTCTTTTATGGAAATGTTTCCGTCTAGTTTTTGAAATAGTTCTTCTGTTTGAGAACCAAATGCATAATAACAGTATGGATATCTCAAACAATTTCTAAATGCTTCTGTGTTTTAAACTTAAAGACAAATCTCTCACAGATATTATCGACAGTGGGAGTGAATTCACTTCCTTTTATAACAACCAGCACCAATCAAATCAGTCTTGTGCCTGTTTAGATTTAAAGGTAAACGATAAGAGATTTATGACTGGGATTGCAAAAGGATGATTAAGGTGGTAAAAACTCAACCTAAGAATATAACTCAAAAGTACGATGACAGCTGGGGAAGATATTAAAAACTATGTCAGAGCTAAAGGCGGACTTACCACTGCAACCTTGGCCTGCAAACTCATGACGTCCCTCCAGGCGTAGCAGAGGACGTGCGGCAGGTAGAGGACAAAGTAGATGAGGCCACCGCACGCCGCTGCTAAATTGGCCTTAGAGAAGAAGACGCTAATGAAGAAGCACTGAGTGATGGTGGCCAGGCAGAACACCAGCAGGAAGACAAAGATCACCGAGGGGTCACTGTATTGCAGCACTTTGCCATACTGCGTGAGAAGACAAGAGAAAATTGTGAATCCGACGTCAAAAGAACCCTTAAAAGTTGAAGTTGTGGTAGAGGAGGTTGTCTTGCAGATTATTTATCAAGGAAACAAAGAGATTCAGTAAATGTGATTATTTGAATTAATTTTTACAACACAGTGGGCAGAGTAAAAGAGGGTTTAAATGTGCTCAGTATGGAAATCAGACTGCAGCATATGTACTCTCAAAATGGAGAAAGCTGAGCCGGCGGGTAGCAGCGTATGTTCATTCTCTGTTCAGGTAGTCATTAATCAACGACATCTTTACATTGCAAATCGTTGTTTGCGGCTGTATTATTGCTCTGAATCCAGTATATACAACGTATAACATATCTGGTGTATGAATATTTCTGATTCACCCGAACATCGTTACAGCTGATTTTTTGACATTATCTAATAAACCTGTCACTCTTTTACTCTGCCAGTTTTGAAGGAGGACCCTTCTCTGGTTTTAGTGAGCTACTCGTGCATCCATCCATTCTCCCACATTACACCATAATTCTGATGTCTTCTCCGAGCCCAATTCAAAAAGCCACTTGAACCGTTGGGATAATGGTGCTATTGTAACGGATGCAATTATAATCCTTACAGAGGACACTGTTACATGGAGCTGTATGAATGTTCATTATAAAAACTACATTTGCACATACTAAGTGAACTTTCAAATACAACTGTGCTAGCTCCAAGTGCAATTATCTCATTTTAGTGTTTAGCTTTCTCCTCGGATGAACATCTTCTGTATGTGAAACAAAAGTGTCATAACTCTCCAAAAGAAGTGTTGGGTCCTCCTTGAATCATCGTTAAATCATTTTTGAAATCACCTTCAGTATAAGCGAAAGGAGGACAGCGCTGAAGGCCAGCGGCAGCGCACTGGACACCGCCCAGCTCAGCCAATAGATGGAACCTCTGAGGCCCATGATCCTCACGGTCTCCTTAAGCCTCGCCTCTTTCTCTGCCACGATGCCCTTAACGATCATGGCCACCGAGTATATCCAGGCTAAAGTCATGTATAAGGGGAGGGAGCTTGCCAGAAACCGTAGGAACCTGAAGGGTGGAGGAGCCCAGACCAGACAAGACAACGACCCCAATTACATCTGGTATTAACATGTCATCTGTATCTGGACACACTATCTGGATAATGACATCTAATCGCACAACTTAACATTTCTACCCTAAATTAATCAGAATTACCGTTATGTGATTCTGCCAATTATGAGTGGATCAAAATACAAAATGACAAAAAGCAATATCAGATCATAGAAAGCTACGTTGCTATACAGAGACCTCATTTTCCTCAGAAATAGATTTGGCCACTTTGTTCCCCAGTTAGTTGCAACTCTGTCTGTCTGCTGTTTGGTGCTCAGCCGGTAGCGTACAGTGTTTTTTTTTTCTTTAAAGCTTTCTGACAGATAACAGTTGCCTGCTGCTGGAGACAGCGCTGATGAAAACGCTGACACTGTACCTAAACAGTAACGTTGTGGGCCATAAACCCCAAAAGAGCTGAAAGACGCGTAAGGGCTTTGTAGAGCTGAGGGGAGGGTGACCACTCTTTGCCGGTTCATCACTATAAGCATCGCCTTTCACATGCACACAGCCATTTGATCCATTGCCGATATATATATATATAAAAATATTGATTATACCTGCTTTAGGAATGTGGCCAAACTGTGCAGGCCGCATTTGCACCTGGCTGAGATCTTATCACACTGCAATCCATAAGCATTCTGATTGCAATGTGCTTCGCATGCATGTACACCTTGATTATTGTGTTTTTTTTCCTTTCCAGAGGAGATACTTGGATATGGATTTGTTGTTAGTACCTGGCGTGTATACCCACAGACTTCTCATTACGGTGATGATAAAAAAAAAAAAGCACTTGCACGTGACGGTACTGTTGAACATTCTCACTGTGTAAGTTTGATACACGTGTGGAAGAAGCACTAAGAGAAAGACATAACACTTAAAGTCATTTCACAATGTAAATTCCCCCGAGTAAATGTCCAGCTTTACATTTGTTTCTGCAATGAAAGCATTATCAGCAACATGTTTCGGAGGTATCAAAAGTAAAAGTACTCATTATGCAGGCAAAGTGGCCCACTTAATATGCATCTGTAAGGAGCATTTTATTGTTGTGGTGGTTTTAATAACGATGTATCATATTTTAAACCGGTAACTAGTAACTACACCTGTCAAATAAATGTTGAACTCTCAAATGAGAGGTAATGTAAAGTAGCATAATACAGAGAACAGGTGCCTCAAACTCACTATTGTTCAGCTTCTATCCATTTCTGTATTAATATCAATGAATTTTAGTCCTGTGAGAAAAAGTGATTCCAACTGTGAAGGTGGTCTCTAACCCTGTCATTTGCATTCTTTTCTCACTGTCAGTGTTGTTGTGCACAACAAATTAATTGCATTTTAATGATGAGTGCAAACATGACCAAGCATTTAAAAGGTGGCCTCACATTGTCAACACGAGGACATGCTGTTTGGGTGAGGAAATGTGTATTGATCGTCACTGATCAGTGTTCGCTTTCATGAAAGCAACACCTTAATTCAGCTGGTTTGAGACTGGAGCCAGATGTGGAAACGCTGCCAGTGCATCAGTCTGCCTGCCAAATAATAAATGCATTACCTCCTCTGTAATGGAAGAGAAAACAAGTGCAAAATGACAGAGGACTCAGGTGCAGGTGACAAAACTGGTTGTTGTCAACCCGTATCCAGATACAGCCTTATGATAATTACCATTTGATTTGCTATTATTATTAATGTGCTGGAAATGGCTGTGAAATTATCATTTAGAATGGGCCTGTGATCTGAATACACATCATGTTTGCAGTTGCTCCTCCAAGGCACTCAACTAACTCAATTTATTGTTATTAATGTTTACAAATTGTTGATAGCTTGGAAACACATTAGGCTGATGGGAAATTACATTTCACCCAGCTGTTCAAATATCAGTTTTTATTTACCAGCCGCATTTCCCAATTAAACTGCAAAAATTGATTAGGTCGACCTAAAAGAACAATTATTTTTAATCTCACTAACGACGACTACAAAAGTCGTTGGAAGACGGGCTCTGTCTAAGGGAGAGCAATAAGAACGCTGCTACATCGTATGTCACACGAGGCCCAAAGGCTCTGCCTTTTGTGATGACTGTGCAGTGCGCCTCTTCACTCATCGATCCTTAAGCAGGATCATTCCAACAGATAAGCGAGTCCATTATATCCCACATAACCATTGATTCAACAGAGCGATCAGGAAGTAAACAACTAAAAACACTTCCAGTAGGTAGACATTTGCTGAATAGGAAAAAACATAATGCTCACAACTAATGTTGGTCACATTGTTTTTCTGGGAATAACATCAACTCCATTTTGCATTGCAAAGTTGTTCCTGTGATGATGTTGGACGTGTATTGTTCTTTCATACTGTGTACAGTATGCATGAGTTCAAAGGCTGGTGATAGTCCCGAAACAATAAATGTAAACACGGTGCTTTGACAAGTACTCTGGAGTTCAAATGACTTCTGAGGGGGTTCAATTTCTTTTTAGTCAGCGCAGGAAAAAACAAGCTAAATATGAATCTTGTTTGGCCATATTTGTCTCACATTACAGTTCATTTATCTTGCTTTTTCATACAAAATAGAAACTCCAGGGCTGCCAAACGTATTTGTGTCCACACACTTGAGCCCCTTTCTTAACTTGAGGTCTTTGGGGCACCACTATTCCTCCCACTTACGGTTATTACCGTGCAAATTCGATTTGACTTAATGTAACATAGTGCACAGTGTCCCAGGAGCCAACGATAATACATTTCCATTGCAATCATGGAAATATACAGTGCCTACGATAACTACTTAAATGACATGACGGAAGCCTTCCTTATGTATAAGGCACGGAGGAAGAGGTGATACAATTACAGGAAATAATGGAGCAAATACTGCTGCTGTGATTTCTATTTGACTTAATTGCAGTTTGGGCTACAAGCTCAATTAATTAGAACAAGGAAGCTGATTTGAAGAATCACGGATAATTATTTGATTTTGTGCTCATTAATTGGTTATGATTAATAACAGCAAAAATACCAAAACACAAAGCATGTCTAATTCTCTGACCTGCACGACCCGTGAGAGCGTCAGATTGGACACATTCAGTCGGATGTTAATAGCGGTACTGTCATCTTTGGCACGTTTATAATCTGAATTTGTATGTGAAATGTTGCACAAAAATGCAGCCACATTGAGGACGCCACACTTCTCACAACACATAAGCAACGTTTTGAATACAACTTTGTATGAGAAATAGGCGGCTTTAATTTTTCAAGAATATTCAGATTTTGGGACAAAATGACTGAAAAAAAGCAGTACGTGCATGCATTATATTCATGTTGTATGCTTTGTGTTTTGATACTTTGATCCAACGGGTGACTCTCTTTCTACTGACCTTAACCATGACACTCATGAGTGCACAGGGAACTGCGAGCAGAACAATGTTCTCTGTGAACCTTGAGGACCACAGGGCACCGTTTTGAATGCCAACAACACGCAGTACTTCCTTGAGCCGGAGTTCCTTCTCCAGCACAAGGCCTTTGATGATCATGCACACGGTGTACATGAAGGCCAGCACCAGGAACATGGGGAGGATGCCTCCAACATTCTGGATGAAGCTGGTTGTAAAAGAAAGCAATCAAAAAGGTCAGGGCTGCACATGGACAAAAGGAGTATATGTGGAGTGTATAAGGTTGTCTACAATAGGGAGTTATTGAGTGTGAGTGGATTTTTTTCCTTTTGGTCAACATTTGTTGAAGTGTTTGCTGAATGTGCTCACTTCTCTTCTTCACATGATTGTACGAAGATACCTGATTTACTACACCGATGGTCGGTGGTATAAATCAATTAGTCTATCAACAAAAAAATGTAACTGCAACTGTTTTGGTAACTGGTTATTAAAGTTATTTTTCAAGTCACATGCAAAGTGAGGACTTGTTCATTTGCTTAGGCGATAGTACATTTTATATATCTTTAATAACAGATATCACTTTTGGCTTCAAGGGAGTGCCATGAGTATTTTCGACTATTTTATGACATTTGAGAGAAAGAAAGATGAATTGTTGATACAGATAATGGCCTAAATCATATCTAACAAATAGTCAGCTTTTTAAATGCACGCTCTATTGTAAAGGTTGCCTTTTGCAATCTTAGCCTGTACTTGCCCCCGTTATGAAAAATAAATTGGAAACTATTTGGCGGATACTAAACATTTTTATCAGAGGGACAATCAAGAGTTGTATTCATGGACTCAATGCCACTGAGGCGTTTTTATTTTCACACCGAGCTAACCTTCATAAACCTGGTGCAGAAGCTCAATCAAGCCATTTAGTGCTGCACCTCATGCCAGATATGATGTATGATTTGATGCTGTTACAATACAATAAAGCAATATTAAACTGGCTTCATAATGCCACCAGAATGCCATGTCAATATCATCTCCGCTGGCAATATAACAAAGTGCTTATTTTGCTTTATTAGACACCGAAGGAGGGATATCAAATGGATTTTGACAAAGTATAGATTTCACATATAACTTATGCTTACATTCCATAAATACTGGCGATATAATGCAAGCGAAGCACAGCTCAGCACGGATGAAGCACAAACTGAATACGCAGTAATTGGCAGAATGATGCTTCTCTTTCAAGCTATTTAAGTTAATGGGGATGCAACATGTTCTTCAAGTACATTCATGTTAAGTTTCAGTCATGCAAAACAGTGTTTTCGTACGGAGACTTTTGTTGTAAGAACTTGAATGCGAGAGAGACAGATTTATTTTCGAGGACACTCTCCCTGCCTCTGTGGGATTGATCACTTTCAAACAACGCCTTGATAAGCAGCAAGAAAGGATTGGTTGGAGTTCAGACCCAGAGCAACTAAAAGCAAAATTCGTTACAAGATTACATGAATAAGATTGCCTCTTTGAGCTGGAAATCTATACACATCAACAAACAAAGCTAACTCGTACATTAACACCTTTTCTAGGGAGGTAAGCAGTCTCAAGTTGCAAAGGCATCAGGTTGAATACTAATTCTGGTATTATCTGCTCCCGAACATCTCTGTAACAGCTGACAGCTTGTGTGAGTTAACTCCTTCTGTGACTTGTAGCACTAAAGGGGGAGAGATCAGTCATGCACACCGTGTCTGACACTGACAACCTTGCCACCAGATGCTCTTGAATTATACATTCGCTGATCGATCAAGGGTGCTTAAGTAATAGAACTCCCGGCAGGTCTGTGTTACGGGGCTCCAGTTACATTGGCAGCCTGACCTAAATTTAGGCAAGCTAGAAGACTGATTTCTCAGTAAATCGAGAGATAGTAGAGCACAGCTTCCCCAGAGGTTGGTGTTCTCTGCTTCCTGTCTCATTATGAGCAAATATACCGTTGAGTTCCTTGGCTGGCTGGAAATGAGCAATTCATTGAAGGGAACAGACTTTATTATTCAATGTGGATTATCTCGTCGCTGGGACAAATTATTGCTTAAGGAAAACTCTGCATGCAGTTATGGCATAAAGAGCACTTAGGGACTGATATGTCGTGTTTTTCGGGGGGTTTTGTAACCATCTAAAAAAAAAAATGACGTAAAATGATATGAGCCAACAGTGAGGCACAATGTTTAGAAACAATTTAAGTTTAAAGATTATTTTATAGTTTTAAAATTGATATTTCAGCTATACCTTTAGAAGAAAAAAGGAAACTGTTAGCCAGTGTTAGTGATGCACTGCTTGTATTAGTCCTTTCTGTATACTTCGTAAATAGATATTTAAGAAATTGGGATCAAAGTGGGATCAAATCCAGACAGAGACGGTTGTGTGTTATGTTTCAACCTGGTTTCTTTAGCAGGTACTAAGCATTTCGGTACATTATATTTTTCGAATTTTATATTTTATATTCCTCCAACATCCTTAAGTTGAATAGTCTTCACGCCCACTGTAGCCCTATGTCATGTATTGCTGAAAGCAGTCTTAGATCTCACATCAAGCCGGAGCACAGCCTCAGTATCCAAACAAGAGAAGCCTCTGATTCAGCAGCGTGCGCTGGCGCAGAGGCCGCTGATAAAGGGCCAGTCTATGGGCTATCGGGCCCTGCAAGGGTCAAGCTTTATCCCACACATCATCTCAGGCCTGTGCACAATGTGAATATGAAGACAGGGGAAGCTAATACAGGTTGGTTATCTCAAGGTCGAAATGCCAACAGGGGCAGCCGTGGTTGAAGTGGCCCAGATTGCTGGTAGTTCATCAGGTGTATTACAGTCGGGAGGAAATGAGGAACGCAAAAAAGGATAGCATTTCAAAGGCAGGTCTAAAAATAGTAGTTTTGATCTGTGTTGAGGTCGGTGCAGATAACACTGCCTTGCTAGTTGAAGTTCAGTATCAGTGAAGTAGAAATATTGTTTTTGTGAGAGTGAAAGGAACCGAGCAAAGATAAAAAGACGCTGATGATGAGGCCTTCTCACAGAAACTAATGGTGTAGTTGGCAAGTTTCCTGAGATTCTGTTAATTCTGTATTTTCTGTGATTTAAATTGTAAAATTGTCAAACCTAAATAATAAAAACGAGAAATGAATTTACTGCAAGTTACGTCCAATTTCCAACATTTCTAAACTTACTGTATGTTTGTTAAAACTAGTATTTTGCATTGAATAATGCTACTGCAAGAACGTAGTATTCGCCCTACAGGGTATATTATATATACGTGTGTATATTATTCATCTCATATTTCCCAACTGAAGAGGATTCTTATATTCCATTTGGCACATCTGAAAGTACCTAAATGCTGAAACAGAAAAACTGTTCCAGCAGACAGCAAGCATGTTTGTCTGAATGCACAATGTTCTTTCCTTCCTTCTGGCCGACGACACGACACAATTCCAGATCAAAATAATTACCACCAAGGTTCTTCCCCATCCTCTCTGTGTTGTAGCACATCTTTCCTTTGTGTGATTTCACGATCAATTATTTATAAATGAAATAGCAGTTTTCAAGTGTTAATAATTTATAGAAATGCCCAAATGGCAGGCGAAAGAGTAAATGGTGGAGGGAATTGGGATATTGCAGCGCTTTATGGCTCCAATTTATCTTATGTAATTATTAATCCTTTGTGTTAGGAAGATGAAACTGAGGCGATGGGACCTGCATTAGCAAATAGGCTGTATCATGTCTTAATTTCAGATCATTATCGCAACAATAAGCTGCAAATGACGACGATCAGCAATGCTCCATATTCAGCATGACACCTCTGAAAGTGCTGCGCGTTACTAGAATATTAAGCAATTTGGTGTTTTGGTTGTTATTGTACTTGAATTAACAGGTACGGTAAGAACATGTCTTGTTCTGACTGCAGTGTGTTTTACTCTTTAATGTATAGAGGGGGTGATTTTGCACTGTAGTTAATTCAAAATGCCAACATTTCTCTCAGATGAACATCTCCACTGGGCGCAATATTTAGTTCAGCATCCCTCCAATTAGTGCTTCTAAAACTATCCTATTGCCTGGCATGCCAAACCAAGCGCACCCACCGCAGTTAAAACAAATGTGAAATGTGTGTCTTGAATTAGCTTTACTACAGCAGCTACAAAATAAAGTGCAAAGCTGCATGTAATCTTAAAGCAACAATGTAAATATAAATCAGAAGGAAAGCACTTAATAATGAACCAATAGAAAACCCAGGTAATGAAAGCCATATCAATAAAGCCATTACATAGATTTTGGTTTTCATAGCAGGGGTGTCGTTTTGTTTTCAAGACAAATATGTGGTGCAGAATAGGGCATTATTATTTAAAACATGTAGACAGTAGCTGCCAAAATGCACCTTCAATATGAAGTCAGAATTTTCTGCTTCTCTCAGTTTCTTTATTGTAAATTATATGCTATCCAAAGCTTATCATATTTTAAAATTAGATCCCTAATCTCTGGAACTGCGTTTTCCCACAGGGAGTGAATATGTTGTGTCTCGTGAAAGAGGCGTATTGTGCTGTTGGACTTAATTCTCCCTGGTAATTATCTTCGCTCTTGATGGCATCATTGGGCTTTTCCTTCATTAATGGAGATCATAATGTTTTGTGGATGGGAGTAGTTTCCCAGACTCTGAGGAAATCTTTGCTGTGGAAGATTAAGAGTGATACCACGTTCCCTAGGTGAATGATCTAACATGATGGGAGCCAGCGCTATCGATGGATGCATAAAAAACACAGTTGGAGTCAATCTTTGCACATGAAGGAGTTAGGGAACGTTGGGTAAAGTACGCTCACTTTGTTGAGAAAGAAATGCCTCAGAAATACAAGAAAGGAAGGGAGTCATGGTGGTTGGTTAAATAATTTAGCGTCCATCAACTATTCACGAATTTCCTGTGGTTTTACTAAAATCAATAGTTTTTGCACACTCATTCGCCTCTTGCTGCCTTCATTTATTTAGTTTCCCTTGTTGAGCCTCAATTTATTATTAATTAATGATCCCCAAGGATGTTACATTCTTATTACAGACTTTTAACTGTGACATTACTAGAGGAGTTGCTTACCGTTGTCCCTTCATAGGTAATCAGCAACAGCATAAGATACTCACAGAAGAGCAACACAAAGATTAAAGAAAGAAAGGTTGAGTTAGACAAATAAGTGGGAGCATCTTGAAGTTCCCACAGGGAAATCTGGAAGGCCCGAGTGACTGGTAACACCATAACTCAACCACGCGTTGGCAGTGAGTGAGCAGAATTGTATTGCTGTATTACCACCTTCCTCTTCCAGTAATTACAAGGCTGAAAGATGAAAAAAAGAAGCTTGTACTCACGCGTCATCCACGAAGCAGGGGTATGGCATTTGCTGTGCAAAAACCCCGAGTGGTTGGGTCTTTGACGTTTGTGTTCGTATAATACCATGGTCCATCATATCCTGCAGGTAGGCGAAGCCTCCCCATATATAGCGCAGGTCGTTAAAGGAGTTGTCTCGAGCCCCAGGAGACCATGACCTTATTAAAAGCAGACACACTATGATCTGTCTTAGCAAAGGGCAAGTGAACTACAACCAGAATGGTCAGAAATACTGTCAAAGTTTCACGACTGTTTATAGAGGTCGTATTTTTAGACAATAAACTTTGAAAGACAAAAAAAGATCAGATCTTTTGGTACGCAGAAAGGACAATAAAATCCAACACGTTCTTCATCTCTAGGCTTAAAGGAATACTTTGACCTTTAGGAAAATACACTTTTCAGCTCTCTACCACTTTCATACCTGTACGAAAAATATGAATTTAAAGCAAGCGGGTGATTAGATTAGTTTAGCGTAGCATAAATACTGAAAACTGGAAGCAGGGGGTAACAGCTTGTCTTGGTATGTCGAAAGGTTAGGTTAGTAGTGCCGTTTGTTCTTTAGCTAGAGCAAAGAGACTATCTTAACTTAATCCCCATCTTAACAGGGGGAAACAGCTAGCCTGGTCCAATGGCAAAAATAAATAAAAACAATCTACCTAACAGCACCTGTAAAGCTAACTAATTAACATGTTTGTTTCTCCCTCCTTTCAGTCTTTATGCCAGGCTAAATTAACCAGGATGGCTCTGGACTCATAATTAGCATAAAGATGTGAGCGTTGCATCAATCTAACGCTCAGCAAAAGCCAGTAAGCACATTTCCCTAAATGTCAAATTATTCCTTCAATTCAATATTCAATACAATGTGATGCGTCAAAGACGGTGACAGTTTTTCAGTGAGTAAATGTACTATTGCAGTAGGTGTGATAGCAATCCCTTATTTGTATTGAACAGCAAGGCGGAGCCGTGTCACGTACCTTTCTTTCACTTTGTTGGTGCGCTCTGCTTCCTCAATGTCCATGCGGATTTTGTATTTGACATATGGAGGGGGGTGGCTGGAGTTCGGCTGGAGGTTTTCAAAGACAACGGCAGCCCAGAACGTATCATTGTTCAGAAGCTCCAGCGCTCTGCTCACCAGATGGCTTTCGGTAGGGACTGCCTCAAACTTATTCAGGTCCAAACACTGTCAACAAATACAGAGGTATCACAAACAAATAAATGGCTTCTTTAACTTAATCTTCTAATGTCAAATCATTCCTGTTTTATATACATCTTTAGTATCCACAAAATAGGGAATAAAACAGAGGCAGGCATGAACTTACTGACAAAATGGCAGATGGATATTTTTTTGAAAGTATCACTCAGCTATTGACTTAAACTGCGCTGAGTGCAGTTCCAAATTATCTGGAGCTGCCAGGGGGTGGGAAATGTTTTGGGCTTCAGCAGAGACAAGCAAATGAGATACAGCCTCGCTAGCAGTCCCCGCTCGGTAGCCTTGTCCCCCTGTTTCATGAAACGATAATGAGCTAGCCATCCTGGGAGGCAGTCACACCTGACAGCTGTCCACACATCCCTGTGCTGCAATAGTTTTATCATTTCTCCCCCAGGATTCTCCAGTCTGTATTCTACATCAAGCTATGGTGGCAAACAAAATATCACAGCCACAGCATTTGCTCAGTACATACGAGTGAGGATATCACAGCTGTGGAATGGTTACGTGAGCCCAAAGTTTGAACCAAAAGTGCTGAGTGAAATATATGCTCTACGTAAACCAAGTGATAGGAGCTACAATGTTAACCGCCACGTCTGATGACTAAAGTAAATCAGAATAGATCAGAACCAACTATATAACTACTACACATCCCCGTCTACTGCAGAAATAACATTCTGAGACTTTCTTCTCTCTGTTTAATCTTTAAATCACAGCACTATTCGCTGGGACGACAAGCTTTACCAACTATGATGTTTCTAAAAGAGATAAGATCGTTTGTGCATTGTGGGCGTTTCTTTGGTCTTTGACCACTGGACCAGAAGCGAAGGCTAATCTGTCTGATATCAACAATCCGACCTGGCTCTGGACTGAGAAACTGGCCCCACTAATAGCTCGCCAATCCCATCTTGGCCTCATCCAGGGCAACAAATTGAGTTGTTGTGGTTGCACCATGCTTGTTGTGGATAAAAAAAAGAAATAGAAAATCTACTTTATTTACTCAATCTGGAGAGACAACAGGAGTTATCGTAGCTCATACAGTAGATTCATCCTATAAACTACTTAAGTGCCCTAAATGTTGATGCAATACATTACTAAGCTGCTGCAATGCAACATTCTCAACCCTGTCATCTGAAGCTACTAATGAAGTGTTATTCCCAGGATAATGAAGATGACTACTCCGGTTACTGCTGCCATGAACACATTCATAATCACCCATTATGCCGTTTACATGACTATTGCCACTCTTATTCTTTTTTTAAATTATTATCTAATATTATTATTTCCACTATTAATATCTTGATCCTATTAAATTGTGGGGCAGTTCATCAATGGAGCAGGGCAGTGGCGATCCGTGGCCCGAACTTGGGCCTGTGCTATTAAAGAGATGCAGCCTGATCCTTCAGTTGCTACGCTGTTGGTGGCATCATAGCGAGAAGCCATGCCAATTATAAAATGATCACAGATTGGTGGGCATTGATCTTGAGTTATTCATTTTATTAATGAATTAATGTGCATTACTATATTAATTGATTTGCCTTGTGACTATTGCACCATTCAGTACTGAAAGTATATACTATTCAGCCCTAGACTGAAAGGCGCTCTCTATTTCCCTAAAGATGTATTCACCCAGACAAGAAGACACCACAGTAAAGGTTGTCTAATAGCCGTCCCTATCCTGATATCCATTTTGAGCAATGCAATTTCCATTAGGGCAGAAAATAGATTGCATTATGTTGGAATTCCATTGGCCATGTATGGCTAACCCCAAGGGCCCAACCTGCCATCTCACCTGCCTGTAGATTGATATGTGTGTGTATGTGAGTGTGGCAGGGGCTTTGTACATGTTTTATCACACATAGGGAAATAAGGATTTTACTTCAAACTGTGCCAGAGATCAATATATATCACTGTCAAACTGTGTGTTCCGACTTAGAGACACCACTTTGTTTGATATAGATTCACTATAGTCATTTTGATGTTATTTTATGATTATCATAGAAGCAATGTAGTGACAGATCTTCCTGTGGGTTTGACAGTTCGCTAACTCAAGGACATTAAACTTTCATGCATAAAAGACCCTTTTTAGCGTGTTCTTAAAAAAAAACAAAAAAAAAACACAAGAACTGATAGAGTGCGCAAGATAAAAATCCTGCATATCATCTGGAAAAGTCCTGATTTTGGTTTTAACAGCAGCAGAGCACAGACACAGCAACACAAGAGCGAAGAAACCAAAAACATTGTGCCAAACATGGACACATTTTGTCTTAGATGTTAAGCAACCTGCTTTTTTTCTGCAGCACCCTGCTGTTCTGCCAGAGTGGTATCACAGTCGTGAACAGAAAGACACAGCAGCAAAAGAAAGAGCATGTGTGGCAATTGCAAATTGTTTACACGCCACGATCGGGAAATTACCATAGACGCTGTAACATAAAGTGATCATGATTTAATGTGTAAGATGCTGCTGCACTAGCTCGGCATGGCTCACGTTAGCTCACCTGGGTCATGTTTTTAGCATATAACCAACGAGCATTTCATAAAAGCACAGACAAAAGAATTACATACACCAAGGAAGTCGGAGAGAAGCTTCAGGATTTCGGACGTGGTGTTGTAAGTATTTCGCCAGTCGTAAGGCGGCATGCCGGGTGGACGATCCTCTGGAGGCCCGTTGTACAGGTAGTTGGCCAGCAGCTCGCCTGTCCATCCCGTGCTGTTGAGACGCTGGTTGAGGACAACAGCAACCACTGGATTTGCCAGCAAAGCCTGATTGCAAAGGCAAGGAGATGGGAGTTTAATTAGCTACTCTGGTTACCAGTGAGAGGTTAAGAATGAATGTGACATGAATGCAATGGAATTTGTAAACCAAAGCACATTAGGCCACAGCTAATTAATTTAGAGGAGAAAGCATGGGAGGTCAGAGTTGTGCTTTGGTGGCAGTAACATTCGTTCTTCTGGAGCATTAATTAGGAGCATCAAGATAGATGGCCCCGTTGTACTTCAGGCTCCAGAGTACACATCAACTATTCTCATTGCTCATTCAAACAGTACAAACACACACACACACACACACACACACACACACACACACACACACACACACACACACACACACACACACACACACACACACACACACACACACACACACACACGAACGCATATTAAGGACCGGAGTGTGAAAATGAACACAAATGAAGACTGTGCACACAAACATAGGAATGGACAAACTAAATTCAAGAGCACAAATCAGAGATATATACTCCTCATATTCCCCCGCAGTAACAGAATAAGAAACATATCTGTGAAGCCTCTCAGTCATCTCGGGTCATGGATCAAACTGTAATTGCTCAATCATGCAGTGACTTAATAAAAGCGATATGCTGACCTGGGAGCAAACATAACCTTGTACTTACCGACACACTGTATACATAAATAAACATGTTTATGCATTTTTTGTTTTGCAAGAAATAAATGGTTCGAAGCTCCTTGAAACAATAGCTCTGGCGTTATTCGATATTTTTACTCCCACGTGTTTGTTTTATTGTGTTGCCCTCTATTTAGGAGCCACAAACATTCATTCCCATCACTCCCACCCAGTATGTTCATAGTTTAAGGCGGCTATGAGATTAATGCCCAATTAGTTATACGACACTGTTCCTGTAATGACAGTGTTACTACATAAACTAAAATTAAACATAACAGTGGTAATTTACCTGTCATGTACACAGGGGAACACTGAAAAGGAACCTCACCCCAATGAGATAACGGGTTATTAAAATTACACAACCAGTTATTATTTCAGGGGTGGGAAAAAAAAAAAATCACTTCGCCTTCCTGGAAAACCAAATATTCTAGTCGCTGATTGTGTATGGTTCACACCACCGTGTGGATTCTGACTTTTGGAGAGGAAAAGGGCGCCGGATGTCAGCAGAGAATTGGGCCTCTAAAGTCTGAAATTTCTTGTTGAGATTCAGATATATTCTGGCCAGTGTGCTCAGTGGCCTTTCAGTGTCAACACTCCTGATGCTATTCTGCTTAACCTTAAGACAAAGTGTCAAATTAAGTAATCTCTATGCTGCATGTGACCTTTTAAAAACCAACACATCCGTCTTAGTGGGTGCTACATTAAGGACACGACCCATCAAAAATATTCTGTGAGTCATTCTGAAACTGCAGTAGCAGAGTCCCGTCTGCGAAACTGACTGTGACTGTTAGACAGGCTCAGGATTTGAAATCTTCATCCGCCTCAGACTGCATTTGGCATAGATTTCGGTGGCACTTGGGTCAATGAGTTGGAGATATGCCATTTAACTTTGTTGGTCACGTGTCAAATGTTTGTCGTGGGAGGATCTTCTTGTGAGGAAGTGACATGCATTTGCGTGCCTTTATAAAATGGACATATCCTCGTAGCAATTGTTAAAATGTTAACATAGCTGACAGGTTACGCGATTGAGCAAATGTCAAGACTTGTGGACTCAACACTCAAGGGATTCCCAGGAAACGAGACATGCACATTGTGACCCGTGTAAGTTTATCCGATTTCTGTTTATTTATCTAATTATCTATTGATAACAGCCTGACTGTTAACTCTTTGCTTTCTTTACACCGTGTCAGAGCCGTATTCAGTCACTGCAAACACAAACAGAACGTCCCTACTGCTGCCGCCTCACAAATGAAAGTATCAAAGCAGGGCGTCTGTCACTGCCGTTAGCCGAACCGCATCACCAAAAATGCAATCACCTTTAAATATTAGTGTGGGTAGTGGAACAAGGCGGACCAGCCACGGTGAGCTGTCAGATAAAAAGTTGCGTTATTAAACTTCTCAGAAAAGTAACCCACTTTACTGTCCCCCTGCTGCTGTGTGGAAAACTACTTGCGTCAAGAGCAGCATGAAATCATATTGCAGCTCTTCATGGCGTGATGGAAAAAGGCAGATTATTGACATCTTTATTAAAACAAAGTCGGTCTGTTTGTCTGCACTGTAATTCTGGGACCTGCAGTATTAAACTGCGCTTGCTGTTACCATAGTAACCACGGGCGCAACCAAATCAACCAAGACTGAAGTCTTATAGGAGTTCAGCTCTCACCCGTAAACACGATGCAAAGCCAAAGGTAGTTATGTCAACCATATTTTCGAACAATTACACTTGTCCTACACCCTAGATCGTCCATCTCAAGTGTAGTTATGGCGGTGATGGTAATTGGTCCATCAACGTAAAACGTGTCTGCAACCTTGAAGAACCTCTGAAGATGACAGACCTCCAAAGCCACCAGCTTTGTACCGCGAGATGTGGAGAGAGAGGGAGAGAGAGAGAGAGAGAGAGGGAGAGAGAGAGAGAGAGAGAGGGAGAGAGAGAGAAAGAGAGAGAGAGAGCGCCGGGCTGGGAGAAAATGAAGACAAAAGAGGATTGCCGGCCCATTTGTGTAAAGGTTAGGGCTAGGGTAATGAATACCTTGGCTATATGGAGCTCCCAATGTCTGCTTCCCTCCAGCTGCCTATAAGCTCATTTGGAGTGACACTGGAGTAATGTCAGTGTCAAAGCAATACGGGGAGAGGCAACGAGAGAGAGAGAGAGAAGGAGAGAGGGAGGGAGGGAGGGAGAGAAGTGGTGGCGAAGAGTCCATGTCCTCTACTTCTATAGATAATCCTTTCTGCCAGGATGAAAATTATCCTGCACTTATCCATAATTACTTTCCTCCTTCGGTTTCCATATTTAACAGAAGGTGCAACACATTGATATACACAACAGTTATACTCTCACCTGCAGTATATATATATATATATATATATATATATATATATATATATATATATATATATATATATAAGGCTCATCATTTCATTTCGTTGTGCTTTTTACCGAAAAATGTTTTTTAAAAAGTGGCTGATGTTTGCCCCTGTTTACATGTTTTATGCTAAGCTAATGCTCTCCTAGCTTCATTGTGGTATCAATGTTGCTCTGGGCAAAATAGCTTATTTCCCAAAATGTCCCTCTAATCCTTTAAGTTTGTTCTGGACAGGTTAAATGTGAAACTATCGAAAAGCTGTCGGTTGAGACTATCCAGCTGGAGCAAAAAGTACTGCAAGTGAAATTTGACTTGAATTAAATAAGTGTAGTTTTTTTCAAAATAATATAACCAAACAAAAGTAATGTTGGCTACAATGATTCCGGTCATTTAATGCAGAGTCTTACCCGTAATGTGTTGACTTGGCGGCTATTTTGAAGAAAATCCCAGACACGAGGCCCAAGTTCATCCCACGAACCAGCGAGCTCTTTAAGCATAGCCAGCGCATTGAATGTGCTATTTGCCTAAAATAAACAAAAAAACAAACAATATTCAATAATTTCACATCAATTTTAACAACAATAGTTATCTCACCTTTCTCTGACTGAGAGCATACCCGCTGAGCCTCTTCTATTCGCCGTGAGCCAATCCGAACATGAAAGTACTCCACATCTGCACATTTCAGCTAATCCCCAGAGGAACTCATCACATTGTAACACCGCCTCCCCCCCATGGTGATGAATGTAAATGGGGTTATTTACCCCTGAACATTGACTTGTAAACAATCCTGACTATGTCTGGTGTGAAAAGGGCCCCCTGCGCCAGCGCCGGACCGCTTGCTGTGAAGTCGGCCGATTTTGCTCGTACTCATTATGTATTCTCAATGAAAAATCCTCACGGCCTCTCTGTTTGTTTTGCTCATGCGGTTCTCAAAATGATGGTAATATCTTGGAGAAATGTCATGTCATGAAAATGCATTACATTCACCACGTTCTAGGAACAGGCCTCTTGACTAACTACTGTATTGTTTTTATTTTCCTTCCCCAGGTGGTAACTTTGTGTGACAGCCAGTGTTATTCATTTCAGCACCGGAGGCTTCTTCACACTTGGCACTCTTACTAATACGCGCAGTTGGCCCAATCCTGTGCATAGAAGATAATCAACTGTATAAACAAAACGAAAAATAGTTCTTTCGCTTTCACTAAACTCGCTTGTATCACACACTGACACGAGCGACGCATTCATCTACTTTCCAAGAGCATGAAAAGTCCGTGTGCATGTACCCAAGTTGCATCTTTCTTACCTCTTTCACCATGAGGCGAACAGCAGGTGTATCAGGTGTGTAGAGGACTTTTCCTTGCAATAACTGCTTGAAGGTGCTCCAAATGTAGCGCAGACCAGGTGTGCCCTCCAGGGTGTCGACAAGAGTCTGACAAAAAGCATCTATAGAAGAGGAGAATGGAGGGGAGAAGACCGGGAAAGTTAAGCAAAGACCAAGAAAACATCTCGAAATTCCTGTGTGTAAACTGCCTGGCCTTTCTTGGGACAGGATGGAGGAGGAGAAACAAGCTGTTTGATCTGCAAGAAGTCATAGAATGTGCAGCACCCAAGAAGCAAACATGATAAATATTGCATATGTGCTTGAAATTTATATGTGGCTACCTTCCAAACCAGAGTGAGCAAATATAGAAACATAGAAGATGAAATGAAGGATACATCTTGGCCATTTCATTTCATATTTATAACTAAGACCAGACATAATTAAAAAAACTATTGAGAGAACTTTACAATTATGAATTATACAAATAGAAGCTTGGTGTGGTGGTATGGCATGGGAAATAATATTTGGAATTAAACATTTTCCGAAATCAAAGTTTGCATGTATTTTTCCATGAATAGTGTGAAAATCGAAATATATCAACAGACTAAGCAATAAACATCACTTACATCGATGCGTAAACACTGTCTGTAATGCTGAGTCAACACACTGTAACACACACAGTGCCAGAGAAATGCTAAATAAAGTAAATAAAATGAGTGGAAGGTACACAACTCCCAGAGTTTACGCCCTAGGGACGTACTGATGCATTCACTACACTGAGTAGTGGTAATAGTAGGGGTGTTGTAAATGTTATTTATTTTGTGCAAAGTTCCTTTTGCAACAGTTTTACAATTACTTTGACCCAACAGGACTGACAGCAGCTTCTGTCACTTTAACGCAACGTTCAGGAGTAGAATTGTTGTCCGTGTTTATTCCGTTTATTGCAGTTTATCGTGACTAAAGCCAACCATTTACTATTCATGATAGAGGACTGAAAAACTAACAATGATTTTGAACGCATTGAGTTCAGACACACAACATCGCAACTCTTTTTTCTCCTTATTGTATTACTCATAAGAAAGCCTTTGAGACTGTTAAATGCTTGTTCTGGTTTTACTGCTGCACCCTTATATTTTCTTGTACTTGTATGAATTATCTTTGCCCTCTATTTGTTCTGTGTGTTATTGTTTAACTTGTTGTTTTTATGCCTGTGTGTTATTATTCCCTTCATAGTACTTATCATTTTTTGAGAAGAGAGCTATATAAATAAAGATGAATATCCTCTCCTTAATGAGGGAGGGAGAGGAGTTTTTGGAGAAACGGGGGCTCCAACAAGTTTGGAAAGGTGCTTTGTGACGGCACTGCTACTCACATACAAACACCTCCAAAATAAACTAAACAATTACCCAATCAACAACATTTTGTTTCGGTCAAATGCAGGCATCGGGATCTAATTTTATCTGGTAAAACACACCTCTGATGCTCCTTTCACACATGTGCAAGTATCTTTCCTGGAAATGTCCTACCTTAGTTTATAAATTGAAAAGCTCTCATGAAATGGATATTGTGTCCGATACTGGTACTGAATTACACACCAGCGACCGCAGAGCAAAGTGGATGCCTTTACAGAATGTTTGGGATGATTACTTTAAAAAACACACACACACACACACACACACACACAGAGACACACACACAAGCAGAGGAAAACACAAGCCAAGAGTTAAGACATGAGTACATAAGGACAAGCTTCTATGGAGAAGAGGGGAAAAAGTCAATATGTTCAGCGGCAGTACGATCATTACTAATTTAACTTATCTGCCAACGTGAATACTGCCAGTTTGGGAGAGTGCTGAATAGGTTACACGAGGACCTGCACTGCAAATAATGTAGCCTGGAGTAGCTTGTGCTTGGATTGTCCGTTCCCTTTGCTTTTACTGAGAATATGTGACTCTCACAGTGCTGTAGTTCATCAGATAACTGATCAATTCTGTGTGTCGTCTGCCAGTCAACATAACCGTCTGTCTGCTTTTCTGATCTGTTGCTAACTGTCCCTTTTGTTCAGATACCTGTCATTACATCAGTCTCTTTTCATGTACGCCCTGTCAAGGCCGCAACCTCAATCCTCCATTTCTTTTCATCTCACCAGGGTGACCATTTTCCCCCATCAGAGAGATTTTAGCGGCCATTTTCAGTGCAATTAAATGTTAGCCTGTCTGTCTCCTGGCCATCTTTACCTGGTGCTCCTGGGAGGTCTGTGCGCGGGCAGCTAATGGCCACCCCTTAGCTAGAGTCGGGCCAGCTGTTCCCTCTACAGACTGCACAGATGCTGCTTCTTGCAATCATAACACTTGAGAGAAAATGTGTGCGACACTGCTCAGTGGCTCTCTGTTGTTAGGGGTCTCTTGTCAGTCCAAATTGCAGGATTTTTGGCATTTCAGAAAAGAGTGGACTTGTAATTAATTGGACATAATGTTCTACTATGCATGTCAATACCAGTAACACAAAGGGGCATAACGTTCTGATGGAATAAGACAAAAAAAAAGGACCGATTGAGGAACTGAGAGACAATGAACATGAGCGGGCAGAGTCGGCTAATCATCTCAAAGCAGTAGTCTCTACTCTGGATGTCTGGACCCGCTGTGGGGTGCCAATTTGGGGGGCCACAAAAAGATTAAAGACTGAACAAAGAAACATGTACCTATTTATGTTACAAAGTCTTTCACAGCTTATCTGAAGTTATTGTTTTGTTGCTTGTGAAATAGAGGATACTTTTATGCCTTTAGGCCTCTAAAAATCCTGATAAAAAAATATGAAAAGAAGAAATTACTATTCCACTGATTGACCGTCGGTGTTGCTGATTGAAGCGATGCAGCAACTAAAGCAGTGATGAAGAAGACCGGTAGCTAGCGTACATAGAAGTGAACGAAGCAGGGTGTAAGATAAGTGACAGGCAAGGGGGGGGGGGGAATGTGGCAGGGACATTTCCATTTAATTATCACCTAAAAGTGTAATTTCCTGCAATATAGAGTGTTCAATCATGACCAATAAAGCTGCTCTTTCACTATAAAGCTCAGTTTATATTGCACTATATATTATAGTGTCTCCAACAGGATTTTGTGACACTGTAGTGGGTGGAACTCACACCCCTGGAAGACAGTTCTGTGCATTTTAAAGTTAAATTCATCAATCTGGTGCACATTGAGAGCAAAATTAAGAGGCTAGATCTCTGAATGACTTTGTGCTCTTGTAAACTATTTTGTGCGTATTATTATTCATACACTGCCAGATATAACTATTTGTGATCCAAACTAGCAAAAAAAAAAAAAGGGAGAAAAAAAATATATCTATATATATATACAAGTTGTATTATCCAATATGTATGCTCCAATGCTCAGGCGCCTATGGAGACATCTGGTGTGTGCAGTCGAGCACGCTGCATATACGATTCCAACCTGTTGGAACCTTTTGCAGCCAATGTACCAATGACAAGAAATAAAGCAAACTCTATTCCACACAACAACTCTAGAGCCGACGATGGCGAACCACTGCTATTGCGAGTCACTTCAAATCACAAAGAGATATCCCTATGGTCTGCAGCGCACCAATCTATTCATCATTTACTCACACTTTTTTAGCCACAACACACATTCTCTGTGTACACAGTATGATAACTCATTTTATAAATATGTTCCGATTATGAGAATTGAACAAAAATGCAAATGGACCTTCAACAGCATACTCTGGCCAAGACATAAGGAATAAAGAATTCTAGTCAATAGTGGAGCAGGAATGTAGATGGCAGTGACAAATCCATAACACTCAAACATGCTGTATCACGGGAAAGACAGATCAGTTTTTGATATTGTGTGTGCTAAGGGGAGTATCAGATTACAGAGGTTAGCCATTCTCCAGAGCTGCATAGTTCTTTTTGACAACAGAGCTTTACTTATTTAATTTTTTTATCCGAAAAACAGCAGTCGGAATAGAACAAGAGAATCTGTTCTTCACACCAGTTTTAGCCACAGTCAAATAATTGCTTGGAGCCTCAAGTCAGCCCCTCAACTTACCTGGCAAATTTAATCAATTTGAGTTGCACCCTAGAGAAGGACTCGGTTCAGCACTACGGCGAGAATTGTCGGCAATGCTGGCGCGCACACACACACACACACACACCTAAAAGGGTATTACTCTGGTTTCGCAATGCTTATATTTCAGGTGTTTCAAGCAATGCAGAATCAGAGGCACACAGGCAGGTACACACTCAGACAGGCATACACACATATACACCGAATGTGACACGTCAGTCTAAAGTGAACGATGCCATGCATCAATCGAGGAGCACTTATTTCTTACAAGCAGTACAAATCGAGTACTATCTTGCAGCATTCCAGCAGAAAGTCAAATAAGCTTGAATAAATGTCATTGAAGTCCCTCTCTCACAAGAGACAGAGAGAAGCGGCTTTGACATTCAGTAGTATGAGACGAGCCTCTCTCACGCCACGCAATTCAAGAATTCTGCCTTTCCCGGCTCCAGTGTATATTAAACGGGATGTGCTTAAAACGAGAAATAAAGGGTACCAATTACTAATCATGCAAAGTGACGCCTATGGCAAATACTCAGAGGATGACAGCATGAGTCCCGAGATAATTAGGGAATGTTATGAACAGTGTCGAGGAACATCACACCAGTGAAAATGGGACAATGCTAAATGAAAGACCATTTTGACAGATCAACAGAAGACGTGTTCATTTGAAAGGTTGATGCTTGGTGTGGGTACAAAATGCATTCAAATCAAGAACTCTGAAAACGGTTTGAGATCAAGTCAAATCACCAGGTTCACGGGGATGCTATAGTGCATTAACTGTTTTCGCCAATCCACTCGAATACTTCGTATGGTACCAAATATTGTCCAATTTAACAACAGCGAGGAAAACAACCTCTAAAATGAGCCATGCGTATCAGAGTCTACATTTGCGAATCACCGTTTTCGCTAATTTCTCCAACAGATGCATACATGTAAGTGTTCACCATTGCAGAGCCATGTAACCACTTCTTCTTCGTGTTTATCTGTTGGGCAAATACTAAAAAAAAAAATGGTAGTAACTTAAAATTACTGTAGAACAGATACCGCCCCAACAATTCTGTATAATGACTCAGACGTTTTGCTTTGCCGTCAACGATTAATTGGGAAGGGAACACTGCTGAGCCATTAACACAACCTCTGTGTCGGCCTTTATTGTTGCTACTCCGCTATTCCTTTGAGTGTACTTTTACATGTATAAAGGAGTTGTAATTGGCCATTATGCCGACGCGCTGCATATTTTAGATTCATTTAACAGTACATAGACCAACGGAATCAAATGCCACGGCAAATCCCAAGCAGCCATTAGCATGCTAACAGAGATGTTAGTGCTTATTTTGTATGGACGATACAATGTTTTTGCTAATTTGCACTGGCACAAGCATGCAATTCCACTTTGTAGTGTAACTTTATTCCCAGGAAATAAGGGCTTCTTATTAAAGTCTAATTTTGTGCAGTTGTCTCCAAAGAACAGGCATTTAATGAAGCAGGAATGCTTGGTCTCTAATGAGCGTGAGCCTGCAAGAAGTTGCACCGAAGATCTAATTCTCAAGGATTTTATGGAACGAACCCATTCAGTGATCTTTAAAGCTGTCTCCACCAACACGTACATGTTGTGCTACTCTTAGTTACTTGTTTATCTTTTTACTACAGAGTGACAAACTTCATTGCACAGCACCAGTAGGAAATTATTCATATAATCTTTTTGGAAAGAGTTTGATCATTTCTTTGACAGCGTTAACAATCATTCCATATTTTTAAATATGGAATGATTGTTAACTTTAGAACTTTGTTCTATTAGATTATATAACTATAATTGTTTAATCTTCACTGCGTTCCTTTCAGTCAAGAAAATGAGGCAGACAAGAAAACACGTTCAAGGAACTCAGTTTAAAATGTAATGAGTTACTGAAGAAACCATCATCTTTACATTAGATTATTAATTTGGGATTTACTTGGGAATTATTAATGCACTTAAAGCAAACAGAAATGTCTATTACCTTGTGGAAAACGTTACCGCCCCATTAATGATTCAAAATAGAATCAGGTGCACTTAAACAGGTGCAAATGATAAACAAGTTTGTTAGTCTTAAAAGGTCCAGCCATAAATCAAGATCAGATTCGTTTTACATTTCCAGGTGTGTGATAATCCTACGGGCTCATCAAGTCCCAACGATGAAATAAAAAAAAAAGACTAATAATGTACCAACAATAACTCAAATTTGATCTACATGGTAGCTCAGGAAGGTCTGCCAGACAACAGCTGGGTGAAGAACAACACTTTAAAAAGATCACCCGTACTCATTTGTGAAGCATCATACAGACGTTTGGGGACAACTTACTGCCTCAGGCCCTGACCAGAAGGCCTCAGTCCAGCTTGTATCACATGCATTGCTTGAGGATTTTTTTTGCTGATTAAATGACACATCTCACATTGTGAGACAGTAATGGTGAAACAACTTTTATTATTTTGATGGGGACAAAGATTGGTAAGCATTTAGGTAGCCTGTACTGTACCTGACCATCAGTTTACACGACAAGCAACATAGTCAACAAGTAACCTTTAGTCTGTTACACAACTGAGCCACATTAATCACAAACATCTTTTATGAATGTGTACAATGTGCCTTTTTACTTTCCTTAATCACTGCACAAATGTATGCATCAGAAACAAATCTGTGATGCAGTAATGCCAGCAAAGTGTGTTCAGGTTTAGATCAAGGCGTGATTCATATCAGTGCTTGACTTTATCTGCCATCCACAAATGATTGTCGAATATATCTTCCCTCTTTCATTAATTTAATCCTTGCAGCCATAAGAACGCTCATTCAAAACCATACTGAAGGTGGGTGGCGCGGCCTGGAGAGCAGTGTGAATGTACCACAGGTTCTTCACATGTGGCTACCTGATACTCACCTCTCATGAGTAGCACCAGGCTGCTGCACGGCACACAACTGTGGCTGGCTAAAGCCGTGGAGGATACCATGTTTATGCACTGATATTATCAGGAGTGTGGGAGACAACAACATCATTGGGATGCAACGGACATTTTAAAAGGCAATACTGAACTCCATCAAAAACGTCAAAATCAGTATTAGAATCAGCTTTACTGAACAGGTATGAGAACACACACCAGGAATTACGCGCCGGTTATTTTTGCTCTCATTGTACACAGAAAAACAAATACAGCTAAGAACAAGGACGACACGGTTAAATAAGAGTAAAAAGAATCATTTAGCTATTGTGTACATACCAGTCGGTGAAAGAAGATAAATCTACAATTATCAAGAAAAACAATACAACAAGGAAAAACAACATACGTCTATACACGTGCTAACAATATGGCTGCCGTGGTTGTGTAAACCGCCCTTGCTCAATAGCACAAAATACCAGTTTAGAACTCAAACAAATGTTTTAGTGACACCATCTGTCCTCTGTGGGAAGTGTGGGTTGCCATATGTTCTTATTTAGGATGTTATATATCCGCACCTTGGGACTCTGCACTACCCAGACAACAACATCAATTTCCACTTAGGATTCGTTGCTCCGAACTTTTCTCTCCATTAAGAAAACATCATTATGTCAATGTGGGGAGTGAGTGCACAGCCTTTAAATGGAAGGAGAGAAGCCGATTTGATCGGCTACGATTGGTGCCAGCCCCCGACACAGCCGGCAATAATGTATTCCTAATCAAACCCAGTTTTCAGATCTGGCACAGGTGCCAACTGTGCCACAGGTGCGTCCTGTGCACCCTCTAGTTGACGGCACTGTGTACCATGCACCTCTTATTTATGGAAATAGGAACCATTGTTTTGACAGTGAAAACTTGGGTTTGCACTGAATCTGTCTGAGTACTTGATCCAATACAATTATTTTTAGTCTTTGTCCATAAGAAACCACATCTGACCCCCCAAACTGCCGAAGAACTTTGATTTGATAAGTCATGATTAATGCAATCCTCTGCCAACGACCGATCAAGCATAACTCCCAGTCCACCCAGCACAGTTATGCCTTACGCCTCTGGTTTCCAAAAGTCTGTTAATACTGTGCATCACTGGCTTTAAGAAAAAATGTAATAAAAGTTGTCCATTTCCTGGCTACAATAACTATATATACACAGTACCGTAAAGCGAAAATGTAGACAGAAGATGAAGACAGTGTGACAACTTTGCTTTGTAAAGGAGTTTTCTGCAGCACTTACCGGAACTGTTGCCCGTAATGGAGACAGACGCCTTGGTATCCATCCGTCTAGGTGAGCGTAAACTGATGTCAGGCTGCTTTCCACAAAGTAGCATATTGATACTGCCAATCATATCCTTTTGGAAATCCAGAGAACTAGCAGCCTTAAAGATCATGGAGTTCTGCAATCTGGCCATCTGAATACAAGAATGTAATACTGGTGAATTCTTAAAATACAGAAAAATATGTCATCAGAGTAGAAATATGTATTCCAGGTCAGGTGTACGTGACAGAGTAGCAACACTAACCTCCTCAATCACTGGTAATGCATCTCGAGTGGTTTTCTCAATCAGTGTGACTGTGTCTGTTACATTCAGAGCCAGAGCTGAAGGTACCTAAAGTAGGGCAAGGACAGTTGGTTTTCAGAACAATACCGTAGCTACCAAATGAATGGCAAAAAAAGGGACAATGTTATAATCCAATGTATGAATTAATGCTCGCCACTTTCAAAAAACATTACATTGTTTTTAAAGGTTCAAACAATAAAACAAAACAATATGTGTGCTATTGTAGTGCATAGCTATTAGCTACAGTTGAACTAATCACCTTCATTTATGTTCATAGATTTCATGAGATCAACTTAGCTAAAAATACCAGCTCCATTTCAGCCTTTCCACTGAAGATACTATATGTTGGCAATACACACACTAATTCGACTGGAAAATTGTATCCCATCATCATCTCCGGCACTGGTTAATAAAAACTACATTAAAATGACAAGTGTTACTGTGTGTTACAGTGACATTCTGAAGGCACACCGCATGAGTCCAATTACCAGAACTAAATGGCATGCCCTTTTAACCATTGTCATTTTCATGCATCAAGTGCCAAGTGAAGGCTGCACTAGGAGGGCCTGCATCGTCTTTCAGCAAATACAATTACGAAGCTTAGAAACGTTTGCAAGACGTAGGTCCAGAAAGACAGGTCCGATCAGGAATCTGTGAGCGGTAGAAAGAAGGGTAACACTGCTTTTGAATTTCTAAAATAAATCACTTTCACAAATAGAAGCCAATTCAAGCACATCTCGGACAACAGCCTGGCTATTGATCGAGTCTCGAGGAAATTCATGAAGGATCACTTTTGGTGTGTGAAGAGCACACATTAAGGAGGAGATCAAGTCAGAAAGTGCAGGAGTGAGTCTCAGACAATTTTCAGCTAAACAGCAGAACATCACAGATCGATGGAAGAGTTTTGAGCAATGAATCACATAAGGAGGTAGATAAAATGGCACTTCTAATGCACTTTGTAACAATTGAAGACATCAGTGGTTTCTTTTGCTAACCAACTGATTAGAAAAATAATTCAACAAGAATTACCGTACATATTTTGAAAAAAAACAAACACACTTTGAAATTTGAATGACCTGAGAGCCACATGCATTCAAATGTCTTTTTGTTTACAGTCTGCCCTGTGCATTGTGTTCCGAAATGATTCCCAGAAAACCACACAAAGTTGTAGAACCACTATCTAAATCAACCTCTGCCACTCACTACCTCAGTGATAGACCCCGACTTCTTCCCTTGTCCTATTCTTTATATTCTTGTTGTTGCTATCACAATCACTCGGCAACGTCAAGCTTTAAGTGTGAAGGCTTGATGTTCTTTTCCATCCATTTGCTTGCGGCGCTGAAGAGCCTGTCCGCCATATCTTGTCTGGGCTTTCTTTTCCCTGCATCTGAAAATGCCTGTGGGCTTAAATTGTTCAAATGCTCTCTCCTACGAACTTCCTTCCTTATCACTTATTTATTGGATTTGCTGTCCCATATATTTTCTCTAAGAGATAAGCTCAAAGAAAAGTGCAGGCTTTCATCATCCCAAAGGGAACTCAGAGATTCAAAAGAATTCAACAAAACATTGGTTCTAATAGGTAAGTCCCACCTGATTGCATTCTAGCTAAATTACTGGAAGACACTTGGGTGCATATGACAATGACCATTTTAAATGTTTAGACCCTATATGGGACAAAAAACAGATTTCACACTCAAAACAAAAGAAACAAAAATACATTAACATAATGGAGCAGTAATAACGTGCTGCCTGTAGGTTTTGCCTCAAAGTGGATGCATTAGCACGTTTTAGCTTTAATTTATTCATCTCTCCAAGTCACAGAGCAAGACAAGCATAACATTTAACTTTTAAATTGGTGACTCAATTGGCTGTCACAGAAAATCATTGCCTTTGAAATCGATTTACCGCCAGCCATGCGAGAGAATTATATTTAGAACAGACAATGATCTCCAAATACTTTGAAACAGTATTAAGATTTGGAGTTTCATCTTACTGTACATAATTGATAGAATACCCATGCTGAAAATTACCTTACTTTTTCTTATTTATCTCTCAATTTAGGGTGGGTATCTATCACAACCCCTCCATGCCACAAGAAGGCTCAGCAGGACATCTTGACATACAAAAAAACATTTTGCTTCGTCTTACGGTTCACAATATAACTGAACACAATGTGAGATGAACGCAGCACTCAATTGTTCAGGCAGGGAGCTGCCAATGACTCTGCAGGTATTGATACAAGATGACCAAAAAGAAAACGTCCAGTGCGAATGTTAGAAAGGCAAGACTTCCACTTTCCTCTTCTAATTAGCCTAGCCTGCTAGGTTCCAATTCTACCAGTGGAACAGAATTGTAACTGTGGGTAAAAGGACAAACACTTTAAAATCGGTACATAAACAAATTTAGGTCTGCTTGTTGAAAAAAAAACGAATGTCAATCAATAGACGTTAAACACACAACACCATCCAAGGGAGTGATGAATTCAATGATGGACCCCAGAAATCAATGGGTACTAACGAAATAAGAACAAATATTGTGTGCAAACAGGAGAGGAAATGTATTCTTATATCGCTTCCAGCATGGGGCCCAATGTTGGAAGGCTATACAGGCCTATGACGTGCTCCAGTCAGCAGTGCACAATGGGAGCAGACAGTGCATCTCCTAGCAACACCGGCTCTTAAAAGTAGGTCTTGGGAAATGCCTTCCAAGAGGCCTGAATCGAAGATGCAGTTTCCACAAAAATGTTGAAAAACACTTCCTCTTTTGAAAAATGGAAAAACCACACACAATAGCTTAAGTATCTTCAGTTTGACTGTGAAACGCCTGACGTAGGGTTCACATGCATTCTCCCAAGTAATTCCTCAGCTGCAACCGTGGCGGCTGAGACACACAATAGTTTCAAATTTACATATTTAATACTACCTTCATTAGCCCAGACAGTGCAATTTGTAAGCATGCCAGATGTGGTTCACCTTGCCGAGCAGGAATTACGGCTTTTAATATGAAGACATTATGACCTGTATTACTACAGTGTCCCCGTCACGCCAATTGCTGTAAACTCCCAAATGCATTCCCTGTTAAACTTTTGTCAAAATGAGACTGATTATGTCCGAGTTACTACGTAAAACTCCCAAGTCTCATCAACATCAAACCAGACAAGTTGAGAGCTTTCTTCTTGGTATGGAGGACAGCTCACCTCAGAAAGCATTTTGCTCGCATCCAGGTTTTGCAGGAGTACTTGCTGGGCATTAATCAGTTGCTGTGGATCGCGGGAGCAGCTGACATTTTGAAAAGCCTCCTTTTCAGCTCGGCTGCCGAATTGGATATACTCATCCAGATCTGTCCCCTCACACAGGATGCTCTTCAGGTTGCCTGGCCTCGGGATGCCCATCATCTGAAAAATAAAAACTAACTTTGGTAGAAGTTGACAAACAAGAGAACTTTACATCTGAGCAGATTGTATTTATTGTGTGTATACGTGTGAGACACAACACTAGATCAATGTTTTTCCAACCTTGTGCAGGCAGACAGTGTGCTAAATCAGATATAAATTAGTGTTTTGACTATAATTAAGCCTTATTCTTCTTTGCTCATCCTTGAGTAAAGACCGATATGCTGTGCGTGCACAAACACCCACAAGGTCACTTGAAACAACACATATTACCACCTCACACACACACACACAGATGCATGTACACACAGATATTTTGTATTATACTAGACAGTACAATGGCTCCAATAAACACAGGATAAATAGACAGAAGACAAGAGAATGGCTTATGAACTGCACTAGGCATTTTTACTTTCTGGGCACATAGTACATTTAGCAACAGAGCCCAATGCAACCATCAGAATGCCTCATACTGTACACAGTAGGGCTCTTTTAATCACTTTGCACTGTATTTAAGCATCCTTGTCACTGACAGTGAAGCAAAATTACCTTCTTGCAGCTCAATTGACATTACTTGATACATTTGGTGGCATCAATTGGGGAGCATTTAGAGACGAGACATTGTTATTGCGAGTTCATTTCATTCCAAATTACCTTCTGTAGCCAGCTTCAAACAACGTGTTTTATCAAGCAAATGCTAGAGTTTGCTTTGATCCCCGAGGCAGGTCTTGGCTATGATATTTTACATTTAAAATGCTCAAGCACAACACTCCTGGCACATGTGGTCTTCTGAATATTTTGGTTAATAACACTTAAATTCTTATATTTACAGGAGGAGGTGGAACGTCATGTTTCAAAGCAGCTGGGATTCCTATAGGAGACAGTTTGCTGTTTCATCATGCGAGCAGTGTAGCGAAAATGATACTCACTGGATTGAGTTTAATCTCAGCATTCATGAGGCTTTGGACCACCGCTGGTGGCAGCGACAGATTCTCTTTCAGATGAGCAGAGAAACTTTCATTGTCTCTGAGAACACTCCTTAGGATCACTGGTTGAGCTTCAACATAAAGATGGAAAATCATTACTTTGGCAGAACAGCATTTGATACAAAACAATAGGAGATGTAGTGTACAGCAGTGCAGTTGATGTGTACATGTGTGATGCTGACGACTGGTAAGCGATGGAAAACTTAAAAGGAAATATATGTGCTTCCTTTTAACTTGAATCCTATTTTCATAGTTTAAGCCGTAAATCCTCCTTACTCGCCATCTGCACTGCAGATATTCTGCAGCCAACCCTGCAGTCTTTCTGCCTCTGCCTCCCTTGCTTGGCTATCCTCCTGCATTTTATTTCCACACCACTGTTCACAAATATGGGTCCATACAGAAACATGTGTGAGGCTTGTGTCATTTGCCCTAATGGACACCTATTCCAACCATGGAGGAGTGGCTGCAGTGTAACTAATAGGACAGCAGCCCTTCCAGTGCAATGGAAGGCTGGTCTAACAAATGCACTGGAGGATTTATTCTGTTGTTGAAAGGTTAAAGCAAAAGTCCATGTCTTCAAAATCCCTGCATTGCAGTTGCTGAGTATATATTCTCATTCACATGAACAATGGCCAAATAAGACCTAAAACAAAAAGAAAATCCTTACTCATAATATGGCTTGTTGAAAAAATCGAAAATCAAAAATGCTGAATTCTAGACAGCCTTCTGATTTGGTTTTGTTTTACATGTTGCTTGTAGTGGCTTTACAGCCTAATGAATACGAGTTCAAAGGATGCTTTCTCGATGACTGATTCAATTCTTCATTGGTGCAAGTAGAGGTTGAGCACTTGAGTTGAATGAGTGTTTAAGAGGGGACAATTTGTTGCTTAACATGTACCAGATTGTTCACCAGACATTTTCTTCTAAATAGCTGCCTACAGATAGTCAGGTTTTAAATAAGATAGCTTAAAAAACAATTGACTGGTACTTGTTACCCCCCTAACAATGTCTTAACATAGCGGGGATCCCACTCAAGTAACTTCACACACCCATGCACAAACTGCATCTATTCCTTCTCTCTGGGACTCCTGCATGTGCTGTTGAGGTAATGAAGGGGTTACGTAATTCAATTCAATTAGCCCCTTTTGCAAGTGTAATGCATGCAGCTCATTCAATTGTCAAGGTGAAGGGAGGAAGTGACTTTTACTGGGTTGTGCAAGGTTCAATTAAGATAAATGTTTTGCAAAAAATAACAATCATTCAGTTTTGTCTTGAGTTAATTATGCTGTTTGACGCAACCAACAGAACACATGTTATTATGGCCCTCGTGTCTGCGGGAGCATCAGGGGGGATGGACAGGGTTAGATTATGGGGAAGGAAGACATGCTCGGGGCTCTTCCTGAACACTGCTGCCTTTCTGATTGAAATGACCACCTGAGTCTTTTAATCAACCCGCGGTAAAAACAAAAAAAGGACAACACAATCACTTATGCCATCTGAGTCTTTTGATAGTACTCCATTCCCCATTCTTGTTCATGAACTTTTGTGCTCTTGCCTCCCGACAGTGAATGCCATTAATTATGCCCAGGCTTAGATCTTTGATGGATTTAATCTTGTATATTACAAGCCAGCGACCCCAAAATGCAAATGGCCCTCAAGCCGTTTGTTGAATAGCAGACCCCCCCTCCCATACCCCACCCCCTTGTCTCTTTGCAAATTAGGTGCCGTATGAAAATCTGAATATCATCAGGGTAAATGAGCCTAATGCAAAGCAGCAACTTATCAAGACAAACGATCTGTCAGTCTGCACAGCAAATTGCATCATAAATAATCATGCGCTATTGTTTTTGAGGGATAAAGGGGAATAACAAATCCTCCAACTTGTCATCCACATGAAGGGGATACTTTCCTTGATGGAGAGTACTTAACAAAGACATGGCAGAGTGATTGTTGCTGATGCGTTATTTCTATACTTTTTTACTTTTGGAACAATAATACAACTAGTATATCACGAAACATCTGTGAAGATCCTGTTGCTTTTCACTTGGTCCTTTCATGACTCGTGCCATTGTTTTAAGGTCAGTGGATCAAGAAATTCTCTTACCATCACCAGGGTTAGCCTGTGACTGGACGGAATCCCACTGGTCGAGGTCATCTGCCAGCAACTGTGCCTTGCTGAGTATAGATCTGTTCACTAGGAGGGTTTGCAGCTCTATCAACATCCCGGCAACTCTAGTTGACCAGAAAGACAACAAAAGATCACAAACTGTCTGTAGATGTCACGTCTTAGACATAATCTGAAATCAAAACATTCAGTTTCATCCTAATGTACGCGATCTTAGAAGACGGGACAGAAAAGGGCAGATTGCGGTACGTACATGGAGTTGTTGAAGTTGTTGACTTGGCCTGGCGTCTCCCCCGGCGTTGGGTAGTTCAAACAGGGATTGTCGATGTTACATATCATACCTTGAATCCAGGGAAGCACGCCAGCCGACGGCATGGCTTTATTTGGGTAGTGGCCTACAGGAATATAGATGAATACTTACAGGATCTAGCCAGCTGCATTGTTAACACATTGTTTATCAGTTTATCAGTTTATCATCAGTTTGTCAGCTTTATGTGACTTGTGAAATACAGTTAAACATTACAACTCTGCTTGTTCTTACATTGGCTTTTAAAAAGAGGATTATTGGTGGACCGCACCCACACCAGTATGATGAAGAGAAACAGAGGCCATACCACTTCAATGACCAGCCGCACCTGCACAAAAGAGAAAGTAGACTCATTTTCATAATGTGTATGAAATACATCTTTGGAACCTCTTATGGCTCACAGCATTTGCATTGTATTTTCATAAGGGAAATGGGGCATCACTCATAACGTCAAAGCAAATCTAAAAGCAAAGGTGAGTGGACATTTCATTAAAAGGCAAACAGAAAACGTTGAGTCTCTGCCATTGAGACACCATTGATGATTGACTAAAATGACCTCATGAGGCTGTGTGTGTCCATAGTCCACAAGCCATAGTCCATATGTTACGCTGTTAGTCTTGCTTTTACTCTCAGCACTTACTGGATTGAGAGAGAAACCTCAGCGTATGACTCCACGAGCCGAAGCTATCACACACTCCCTATCACCTCCTCCACACATGTAATCCTCTGCTGGATGAAGAATTCCAACCGCATGCTTGCTTTAAAACAACCACTTCAATTCCTGCCAGCAGGTAGCAGCCCATGTGACATGCCAGGCATGTTATTTCAACCTCTGGGGATAATGGGTGAAGAGAGAAACCAACAAAGCACAAATTGATGATCTCAAGGCTTTACTTCTTCACTGGGTTGTTTCTCATTTTTTTTCTACTCAGTTGGCCTTGAGGGGTATTCTAGAGGCAAAGTGCCAGGACCTTACAGTTATGAGGTATACACACACACACACACACACACACACACACACACACACACACAGGTCCAGGCTTCCACATGTACCACTCCTGCATGCTTATTTCTACCATTGTTGTTACTGTGGAAACACCAAAGTAGTTCAGTTCCTTTATACATAAGTCAAGGTAGAGTCACTTCATAATTCTGCAAGACGTAAACATCAAACAGCAGATGACTTCCAGTGAGTTATTACAATGCTGCGGCTCATCCTTCCTCGAGTCTTCAACCCAACACCCCCTGCCATCTAGGCTTTTACGCATCCCCAGACACACCATCGCTCAACATCCCCCTCCCTCCAGCCCTGCACTCACCCACCGAGCCCCCTCCCGCTAACCTGAGCTGACCTGGTCTGCCGGCACGCTCATCCCTTTCAGCATCTCTGCTGGAGTGACTCGCTTAGTGGAATCAACTGCAGTTAACCAACCACCGTGTTCCTGCTATGGTAACATGTTCAGACATTTTATCTGATGACGCACATTAGCACAAATAATAAGAGAAGACGTCTACGCTGACGTTGTTGTCTTCATAATTAAACTGGAGGGCCGGCAGAGGTGAGGAAATACAAAAACACATATTGCACGTAATGTCACAGCAACATGGCAACCTTATAAATTAAAGTGAAAGAGGAATAGGAATACGGGGTGGGGGTTGGAGATATATTGATATAGTGTGGTATAGGCATATAGTGGATCAGGTTTATCATTTTGCAGACGAATTACTGAACAGAATAAAACGCAGAAAATTAAATTGCATACATTTCAAAGAAACTCGAAGGATTCTTTAAATTCTGCCCTTTAATTCCCTGCCGTCCGGGTGTCACAGAGGATGTAGTTCTGCTGAGAGGGTGAATTATCATAATGTATTTCAAAGAAAACGGCACGGAGAGGGAACACAGAGATCATGGGGACTTTCTCAATGTCTGGCTCCCCAGGCATTTGCCATCGGACAGCAGTGTCATTGTGAATAGATAATCTCCTCCTCTGAAATTATGTGAAATACTGGACCATAAAATCAGTTTCATGCCTGTTATAAAATCTTAAAATGCTTGGTGAGGCATTCATATAATTGGTCATTAACCTCCACAAGCCCTCCAGAAGCACCATTGTCCTTGCTAACTCCCACTGGTTTTGTCTAATGCCAATATTTCATGTTGACATTGGCCAAACATCCTACAGTCCAAGCACAAAACCACCACTGTCCCCTTGAGTAGTCTAGCGGGAAAGTCGGTGCATGTTTCTCCCTCGTATAAAAAAGGAAACCAACCTGTTCCTTCTGCCGGTTGACAAAATTAACAAGGGGAATGTTTCACAGATTCAAAGTTAGAAAATTGTAAATGACTTTGCCTTGAGTTATTCCAAGAAAGTATGAACTTTGAAGAAAGCAGATTTTTTTTAGTGAAGATGTCTTTTGTTCCACTGCTGTGCTCGAACCCCTAACAAACCAAGTGGGCGGCTGTAACTCCTATCATCACTGCAACAATGCTCATCAAAGCGCACACTGCAGCTCTTTGTAACAGCTATATCTGCCTCAGAATAACACGTAAGACTAATTAGATTCCATAACAACTTCTTTTGACCCTTGAAATGCGGTTGCGACACATTGTGTAACTGTTATCTTCCCCCAGCATGTGACCCCTTGGCCATTGTGAGGGACATACGAGGCAATAAAATCCACCATATATCAGTGGGTGATTATGTGTAGACTAGTGTTTGCTACGTGAATAAGGAAGTAATGACTCGGGTTCAGGGAACTAGCCGGGAAAAAGGGACAATGACTCAGAGACTTACGACTTACGACTTGCTGTTACGTGGCGTAATATTCATGTTCTGTGTAAAAGTAGTCATGACAAAAAGCGTAATAATCACACACAACAAAAACCGTCTCTGGTGTGCGACGGCCTCAAGTGTGAAAGATGAAAGCAGGTCAAAAGTAGCTGAAGTTGAGCGGCACAGACACTGAAATTGCACTGGAAAAGGTTGCATGTAAAGTGACAGCAGTTGAAATGTCAGTCGGACAACTTCAGTTTTCATCCGACGAGTAAATAGGAATCACCCGTAATTGTTTGGCAACATTTAAAACTGCAGTGACAGTAAAACTTCGGATAGCAATGCTAAGGACAGGCTGTGGCAGTGAGTTTGTGAGAGGAGCCAGAAAAGAGTATTTGCCCTTCAAACTAAGCATTCAAGTGTCGTCACTCCGAATCCCGTTCCATTAGGCCATGGACTGGCTTCGTTAGAACTAAAACACAGGCAATGTGACATAACGTGCACAAGAGATACATCTCCAAAAATTGAAGGTGACACTCCGAATTGGTCGGCATTAAGGTAAGATTGTTCTTGTTCTCTAGTGGGAGAGCAAGGCGGCTTACTTCTATAGGAGACAATTTTGGTAGTAAATCCCTCCCATTACCTTCCCCTCTCATGAATAACTTAGTTAACCTTGATAAAACAATCTTGGGACCGTATCCTCACTTTCCCTCCATTGTTGACCAATTTGAGCAGATCTACGTTGATTTGCAAAAGGGGGGTTGGTGAGCAGAAGTGTACCTTTTGTCTCTTCCGTAGAGTGAAGTTCTTCCACAGGAGCAGAGTGAACTGCGTCAGGAGACCCATTACGGCTTATCCTGGCAATATCCTGCCAAAGCGTCGCTATGGAAACTGGCCCACTTAATAAAACCCTGGAGGGAATAAAAGGCAGAGTTTGGTTTTAATACAGAGGAGCAATGCATCTTGGGGGAGTGCCACTAATCATTCACTTCCCCAGGCCATGGGGCTTATGGTGCAGCACCTGTTCTAAGAATTATTATCACCTACATTCAGCAAATCTCAGGACGGGGCAACGTCTCACGCGGAGGTTGCGCAGTTTGGATCTACAGCATCGGATCCTTTTTTTTTTTTAAAAAGCTGATGGTTGTTTTACTTAATGTACTGCATATAGAAGTTATGAGGTCAAACCTAAAATCTCTTTTCTTTTCCTCTTAAAGGGGGACACGGCATTGTAAACTGTGCTCTTCGTCGAATTATTAACCACCACTGTGCTACAAATTCTGTCAATTAAACGGGGTTTTTTGGCGACCAGAGCAAAATAAAAGACAAAGCTTCACGGGCAACTGCCAAAGATTGCTGTAAAAATATTTACTGCAGGTTTTACTACCCACTGAGCACTGATTACACAGATAATAAACAAATAGATCTGCTGTTGCACTTTTACACAGTTACATCAAGTATGACCTTTATAAAAGCAAATCTACAACTGACAGTGTCTCCTTTGACTACAGTCCCTTCATTGGCCCGCCATGAGGTCCCATTCATTATTACAGGAATGTTAGTCGTCTTTAAGTCTAATTATACAAGTGGGAGATTAACAATTTACAGTCGGCATTTAAAATGTGTTCCAGTAAAGTATCTTTTCTGTAAATGAAGGTTTCACCCATGGTTAGGATTGTTCATATCATGTGATGTAATACATGTCAAATCCATGCATTCACATTGCAAGTAAACCAGAAAGAGAAGAGACTTCATTGAGAGGTTCAATTGTGTTGAATAGATACAGAAAGGGGTAGTTGGATCTAATTCATTGTAAAACCAACCCTTTGACATTTGTAACGTATCAAAAGTTACATTTACATTTATTTTTTCAAGAATATATATGAGTTACCAGCTAAGTTCTTCCGAGTGGTCGTGTTTTTATGAACAGATCTGGGGGAAACTACATTCTCCTGCTGTGCAGCTTGGGCGTAGAATAATCGATACAAAGATCTCAAATTAGAAACATTCATATCCACTGAATCTAAGGGCATCATAAAGAATGTGGTGGTCGTTTTTTTCTTGGGAGGCCACTGTGTTTTTGTACATCATTTAGTATGTATTGTATTATATTGTTTTGTGATTTTGTATGCCTGCTACCTTAGCCAGGTCTCTCTTAAAAAAAAAAGAGGTTCTTTTAACTCAATGGGACTTCCTGGTAATGTCAAAGTTAAACTAAAAAAAACCTGCAACAATAGTTATTACTATGTATGGTAATGCCTTACAATATATAAATACAACTGATATTCCCTGCACTAACAAGCAAACACAATGTGTCATTTGCAATATTTGATAATTAAGTAAAAATAATTTTTGCAATGTTTGTCAACTGTATTTCAGATCTTAATGAAAATATATATTAATTGGCGGTGGAGTGAAAGTTGGATTTGAGAGCACGTGTTCAACTACAAACAAATGCTCGAAAGCATAAAAGAGTATTCATTGTTTATTGTTGATATTTAATGGCCAAAGTATGTTACCTGGCTGTGTTTGAAACATGTTGCAAAGCACTTCAACGGACGCTCTGTGGAGACTTCTAAGAATGGAGTGTGTGTGCAAGGTGGGTCAGGTGGGGATGGGCTTTTTAGCCCAAGGGTAGTCCTGACAAAGTGCCACCTTTTAACGCTCCATTTCCTCTTTCTGTACAGCTTCCATCTTCCCTCTGTGTGTTTACATTATTTACTGCTACTTCATGGATGTTTTATTTACCGTCATGGGAAAGTTGAGGCTTCCTCACTTCCAAATGGCCAAATAAGTGCTCTTAATGGGCAGTTCTCATGGCAGTGCAATAACCTATTACAGAATATTGGTGAGATGTAACTAGCGAACATAGAATTTCCTGAAAAATATTTCTATATTGGCAATGACAATTTGTTAGGTGTAAAAACCAGCTGCGTTGAATCACGCTATTACATCTGTCGATTAGCTATGAGATTGCATACTTTTGACATTTACCAGAGATTGCTGTAGCTTTAATGTACTATTACCACAACACCTCCTCCACAGTAGTCTCTCTTATAGAGTACTATTCACTATTTGCTTTCACCTCCAATGCATGCTTTACTTCATATGCCTTTGGAAGAGAATGGTGATTATGGAATTGTACACGGGTAAACTGGCCCGGGGTCTTCACAAAGAGGCCTAGTGTGTGCGCATGAACACTCGGCTCTGTCAAATGCTTGTATAATTGAGTATCTGCTGCAATGGCTTGCACAGCTTTCAAGCCTCATCTTTTGAAACATGTAATGCGCAGGAGAAGGACAGCTTGGTACCACCTCCACTCTGAAATCACGTCAAGCATGAAGGGTAAACAACATGTCTAAGAATACACTCAACCCATACGTCAAAAAGTGTGTGCGTGCAACTTGGTATCTGAGAAAAGAGATGCGTCTGTAAAAGATGGTGTGTGTGTGTGTATTTGTGTGAGAGTGTGTGTGGGGGGGGTCGAGTGTTGTGGAAAAGCCCAGCTGAAGGACTCTTTTTCAATTCCACATCTAAAGAACAGATAACAAGAAACAAGAGAAGATACGATTGTGATTTGCATTGCAGCCGCAGTGTTATAAGACACAATGAACACAGTTCTCCAGAGAACGAAAAGCCATACACTGTGAAGAGTGTTTTCCAGATCATCATTTTAATCTACAACAAAGAGAATAATTGAAGTAATAAGTCCTTTTCGCCACTTTTTGAACTTTTTTTTCCCCCCACAAGAGGGTGGCCATCGGGCGCTGGCATCAGCTTTTCCCGGTATCATTAGTTCCAAAGAAAGCTCCAAGAAAAGGGAGAAGGGGAGAGAATGCAGTGAAACAAAAGAGGAAAGCAAAGTTTTGAGCAAATATAAGTGCTGATGCATGCCTGGTGTTTGGGGACCAGGGACAGCAAAGCGCATTATTTCAGCCCCTAGGATGATCGAAAGAGTACACAGATATTCGTCATACAGCATGAGACTAGAGGACGGCAGTGAATGCCTTTGACATCCGTTACAAAGGGGGCAGCTATCGCCCTCTGAAGACTATAATGGTCCCTGTGCTCTTTCATTCGAGTCTTTCTTTCTCTTTCTGACTCTACTCTATCACACGATGATCCACAGCCTCACCACAACAGGATGTCTTACTGTTTACTGTGAGAGGAAGTAGGGTCAAGGAGATATTTATGTTATTCGTTTAATTACAGGTAATCCATTATGCTGAACCTCAACACTTTTCCCTTTGAATGTTATATTCAGGTTATTGTTTGACAAGAGAGCACTTGGCTTTTAGCTGACTTTTTTTGCCTAACATCAGCATGATCACGCTGGTTATTTAATTGCCGTACAATTTAATCACCAGCGTGAACCCTGATCGTGCCGCTTTAGTTCATTTTACAACAATAATCTGAACTGACTAAATGCTCTAGAAAGAGACATATGTGGATAATGTGGTGTAAAAGATCCTTAAAACTGATACCTGTAGTTCTGGATGAAAATAAAATAGAGAAAAAAACAACTTCTACAACATTGTTTATCGATAAGAATTCATTTTAAAAATCGCTTTCTGCTGCATATGACTGAATGAATACAACCCACAGCTGGCCGATCTGCTTGGCAGATATATTTAGTGTGTCCCTCCTTTTGTCACTAATTCAATCTTTTTGCACCCAACACTCCCTTCAATTCTATAGATTTGAAGCTGTGATATTGGAGTCAGGACGATGTCACCGACACTACGTCTGTCATTACTCGCATTTAGTTTGAGAGAAGTAATCGCTCCGAGCTCTGGTAACTGTGCTTTCCTGGGGCAACCTGTCAATCACTTTTAGCAGCTAATTACTCATTCATTAGAAAGAAATGAAAATGCTAAATAAAAAAATTATAGGATGAACGTTAGCACTTACGGAATTATTAAGACATGTCATTCAAGAAGAAATTATTTTGCACATACAGTGAAAAGGTACGCCACATGTGGCACTACCTCTTCACTGGTTCTCACATCAGTCTGGGCTCACTGTTAATCATTAGCAGGAGTAATGTCACGTCTTTCCCTTCATGACTGAGCAAACAAGCCGTTAGAATATGAGCACGTTTGAAATTCTTCACATGTAGTCATCTATAACCAAACCAACAACTAAGAACCCCATTTTCTCCTGTTGTTGTGTAACACAAAAGGTAACAATTGCACTCCTTCATTTCCATTTTAAACGCAGCCAGCCCGGAGACCATTAAATGCTTTCAAATAAGATAAGCAGTTCTCAAGGCACTCTATTTGATCTATACTTCAGAAGAGGCAAATGGAGGAAGAAAACAACAAGTGTATAGACGCCCGGGCCTGAGCCCGAGCCTTAGCCTCGGGAGCAGAGAGCAAGCTACAAGAACAACAGCGTCCTGTTAGAGAAAACAAACTGTCAAAATCAACCTACCTCCGAGCTGTTTAGTTTTCACCCATCAGCACATCTTAGGGCCTGAAGATGGATTTGACCGGTTGGAACTGCAGGCTCTTATGAGTCAAGCAAAAAAAAGACACGGTTTTACCATCTCGTTTCCTCTCTCTCTTACACAACCACACACAGACTAACGCACTCATTGCCTACCTATCATGTTTCTGTCCTCTTTTACCTAGAGTCATAAAGTATGCAAATGACCTCTGCTGAGCCGGTCGTAGCAACTGTAGCCACACTAGCACAGTCAGGAAGCACACAGGTGGTGCACATTGCACAGCGTGTTCCCTTAAGCTTTGCCCCGTAGCAGAGCACATAAGCCTGCGCCGTGTAGTCTTGTCTGAGTCTTGTCTGAGGGTGAACGGGAGCATCGCCCTACATTTCGCTGGCCTTGTTTTTGCATTCATGGGCTGTTGAAATCCGTCTCGCGGGGGTCTCTCGCGGTAAACTTTCAAATGTAGTCACCTGTTGACTTAGCACTAATTATTCATGAGTTAATTAGTCCTAAACCTATTCCTTTTTTTTTTTTTTTTTTAATAAGTGAAACTTCAGTTAAAGAGGTCAGAGACCGGTTGGTATCATGGGAAGTGTTGATGATAATCGACTGAATGTGTCACACGAGTGTGTGTGTGAGGTGGTGGGGGGCAGCTAAGTGCAGTGACTGTAGGGTTTTATAGCAACTATATAATTTGGTAACAAGGGGGCTAAGATTTTATTACGCTAGGTGATAAAGAATAACACCAAAGCTGCACAGGGAAGACATCATTATGTTGATGAGAGGGGTGTTTAGACAGGGAATAAACAAGGACGCTTCACACTCTGGACGAGATTACTGTCTTCATTATTATGTCATTCATCAATAGGTCACTGAAAACATCCTTTTCAGAAGAGAAAACAGGACTATTTCATAATTTTCCGCAATTCATTCCCATTGAAAATACATTTCATTGGCATTCCTATCATTCATGTGAAGATACTCACGCCAGATAATGAAATAACAGAACTGTGTGTCAACAAATAGCTCAAATCATTTGATTTTTCTTTTGTTTTACCACGATTGTTGTCGAACTCCACGAGGAAACTTTTCCGTCCCTCACAATCACTGAAGGGTTTCTGTGATTCTTGAGCTGTAGGTCTATATTCTCAATTAGTTCCACACACTCACACTCATGGAACCCAGGTGAAACCTCAACTGCCCAAAAGTAATTGCTTCGAATAATGAAGTGCTGCCGCTCGAAGGAGCCAGCGCGGTGGAGTACACCTGCTGTTCCCAGGTCAGTAAACCGTGTATTAGTCTAGCCATACTAATGCAAAATAAGGTGCACATTTGCAACAACACTGGCTTGTAATTTGTTTCTTGCATACCTTAAGGAACAAGTGATAATGGGAACACAAGCTGAACCTGATGAGGAGAAATGAGAAGAGGGCCACAAACCGGAGAGCTGGACGAGCGTACAGTAAAGTAAAGCAAGCACTCAGAAAGCCATGATGAAAGCAAATATTCAGCCAAGCAAAAACAGTTAATTTAATAGTTTTCATGTCTGACTGGCTCAACATCGCTACATTATTTGCAGTCCTTGGGTTGGCTGTGTGGAATGATGGGCAAATGATTTATTATTCTAAAGAGGAAGACCGAAAGCTCAAAAATTATTTGCAAGCTCACACGACTACAAGAGCACCCGCTGCTGCTCCAACTTTACCACCCTCATCACCATCCCACCACTCAAATCTTTATAGGGCACTAATGTTTGCTGTGATCTGCAGAAGTAAAAATATTCCTTACGTAACAAACTAGTGGAAGGAGTAACACGCTTCTTTGCAATCCTTGCTGATTTTATTGCCCGCTCAGGGGAACTCAAGTACAGAGAAGTTCTTTGACTAACTTATTTATGTGCATCGTAGTTCAAGCTGGCACCATTACTTGGTGAGACCCCTTGTGCGCTTGCATTTAAATAATAAAACATTTGAAAAATTACAGATTCTCAAATGAACGCCCAAGCAAGGAGAGCCAATATCCCGGGCTGCTGACTGAGAGCATGCCATATCGAAAATCACAGAGATCTCTTGGGAGTCTTTGCTAGCAAGCTATAGCTATAGCCGCTGTTCTTCTGCCCTCACTTTCTACAATTCCTCCCTCCCTGTTGATGAGGTGAGGAGTAAACACACAGGTGCTTGTTAACCATGTTCATCCGGACAGACCGGACAGCTGATGGACACGGCGCAGGGATACACATTCAACAGCCCTATAGGGTCACAGTTGGCATTTCAGTTGTCTGGGTTATGTCTACCTCTGAGCGGGTTGGAGTAGTCCTGGGGAAAAGAAAAACCAGCAAAGTCGAGGAAAACAAATAACAGCCTTCCTCGACAGATGCTGTTGCCTCTTCCTGACTGCCGGCCACGGGTACAATTGTGTTTGTTTTGACTCCAGCCAGAACAGCCCACACAGAGTGTGCAGAGGAAGAACACTTTTTATACTTATGTAGTCTGTTTTGACATGAGAAAAACAACACCTGGATATTTGGACTCACAAGCCCATCAGATTCAAGCAGAAGAACTGGAAAATTTGAGAAGACTCAAAGACACATTTTGGAACATTTCTTTGGGATATGAGATTATCAAAAATAACAGCCTCATGTTAAACTTTTAAGGTTGATCAAGAAGGAAAAAAGGACTTGACCAAGTGTACATGTGTGCCATATTTTCCTGAGATATTTCAATCAGGAGAGAATCAGTGACAAGAAGAGATTCAGTTAGAAGCAACACAAGGGCTGAGAGCTGAAGACTCAGATACTTTAAAAAAAAATGTCTATCATTCTCTTGTCTCCTGCACAAGTCCTCTGCTCCTCTGCTGCCTCATTTGACACGTGATGTCAGATTTGCTGTGGTAACATGACTATAAAGAAGTTGCATTCGGCTAAGAGCCTGACATGATCCCATCTTTGCAGAAAAATCCAGAAAGCTTCCACACGTTGCTTCTCAGACAGCTCGGTGTCATGATTATCCATTCATCGCGGCTCACTGGCTTATTTCCTTTCGCATTAATGTAGCAAACAGCAATAGCCTAGGTTACTAAGGGTAGCAGGGCATACAGTACATAGCAATAGCCCGTTGCACTTATACTCTGCAATAGGCCATTACATTTATGACTGTGGGATGCGGTTAAAAGAGGTACAAAAAGCGAGTAAGTGGATCTGTGAGTGAGGGTTATTTTGTCACACATACTGGGAGTTTTCAATTTGAAGATAATTACAGAATTTTTTATTTCAATGAAAAGTGACAGCCCTCCAAGACGCAGACACTTGGACTCATTTCAAAGCAGGATTTGTCCGTCCGTTCAGAGGACTTCTAGTAGTGTGTGGACAGGTTGTAGAGGGTTGATATTAACATTACACAGTCTTTTAGACAGAATGAGTTATTACAGCATTATGGTAAACCTTGTGTGTAGCGTGTTTTATGATGGTAGATTCTCACTATTACAAGTCACCTGCTCAAATGCTAGTGACCATGGCAACTTCCTCGTACAGTAGAGCCGTCCCAAATACCATTTCTGGGGCTTCGAAGCTTCGGTGGGAAATATTCGTTGATATTAGAAGCTTTGACGCGCCACTGTTGGTCAACTGTATTAATCTCTCCCACAAATAATGCACGCATATGTATGCTTACACACACACACACACACACACACACAGAACAAAAGAGAGAGGAGAGAACCTCCTTATCTTCACGAGCGCCAATCGCCTCTCACAGATATACAGCTGCTGGAAAAAGTTTTTCTTCTCTCGTGGCAGATTGTGTCGGAGTAAAAACCCCTCTGCCGTTAAAGCGCTGGTGGGAGGAAGAACGACACAAGTGGTCAAACTTTTCTCAGACTTGTATTGTACTTTACTTTGCAATCACCTTTTTATTAAAAACGGAAAATGCTACAAAATGTGAAATAATCACATCAAATGAATTAGAGCGATAGATTACTGTGGCAACGCTTCGAAGCATTCGGGTCAGCCGTAGCGTACAGTGACATTAACTGTATATCTTCTAGTGCTACACAACGGGGGGAGTGGGGTTGGATTTAACTTCAGAACAAATTGCGCTGACCAACTGCTACTTACTGAGAGCTGAAAAGAATCAGCTGGTGGCCGTGTATCGGAGGAACACACGGTTGCCTCCACCCACCCCCCCCCCGCCGGGCTAACAGTGGGTGTTAGCAGCAACACGGGATGCAGTGTTTGGGAAGGGGCCCCACCAAATTAGAAAAAAAGGTTAAAAAAATATGACTTTTCTCCTTTGTGCATGTCGACAGCACAGTACAAAAGGGATAATAGTCCGCAAGAGCCCAGCCAGGTGTGACACCTGCTGCCACACTGGCATGCAAAACCACAGACACAACAGTGCCAGCACAGCGTATTTACCAGCATATTGATGGGGCCAAAGTCAGCAATGGTCTCGTCTGCAGTGGTTTGTGCTGCTCCATCCGCTCGACTAGCTGGAGCACTCACTTGTATTGGTGGAGATTTTCATGTCACTGAAAGGTTGTTAACACAACGATTGGAATCCTGGGTGTTTTACCCGTTGCTGTGTTGAAAGATATCGACCTCTTTCCCACGGATGACCTTCATGCCGAACTTGACTTCAGCAGGATGCAGTGCTGTATGTTTTAGCATACATTTTACAGTGACTAAGCACATTCCTGTTTATTTCCATTGCCCTAAAATTGAAACGAAATGCTTAGTAACCCTACCTTTTGATCTCGTCAGTGGAAGATGAATGTTAACCGATTTACAAATCAAGGACGACCTGTGTTGAACACATTTGAAAAAAAAAAAAGGAGTATTTGTGCCATCAACTACGATATTGTTCCAAACTTTTAACTCTGATGAATACATTTCCCAAATGAACACATGCTGTTTTACAGTCTTCTCTTTCAAAAGGAAAAGACCGCCCGACATTTGCAACAAAGATAAAAGCAGCGCTAATGAGAATTTCTTTTTTTATCTCTATCCCTCATGGAAATATAAACGATTCTTCACTGTGGAATTGCACGCCTGTGTTATCTGTAAATACCTAACTTTCAGTCTCAAAAGCTTGAACAAACATATAAGTCAACAAGAAGAGCTCCAACATACACAACAAGGTTACATTTTCATTTAAATCCAATCATCGGGTTTTATAGAGTTAGTAAGAATATTTGACAGAACAAGCTCTCATGTTAACAGGAATGAAAACTGCATGTGGTTGCTAATCCAAGTGCCCATTAACCTGACAGCTAGTCTCCAGAATGCTAATATTAAGACACAGATGCATACTGTATATTGATGGCATACCGTGTTAAAATACTTTCTCTCTATTCAATATGGATATACAAAGATTATATGATGTGCATTAAAAGTAACACTTCAGTACACTCATCCCTGAACCTGAACTTGAGGCTTATCTGAATTGTCCATTCGGTGTTTCAGAGCTTCCCTTAAATAAGCCTTGTATGTTCCCAGCAGGTGAAATCTCAGGCCAGCAAGACCATTCATAGGCCCAACCTGACCGATCCACAACTCATTATTATGGCATCATATACACTGATGGATGGCCCTAGAAATCTTATACTTATCTTTAAGACTCAATCTGTTTGAGAGCAGCTACAGAGTGGCCAATTTCATTTTTTAAATATGCAGAAAAAAAAGAAAAAAAAAGAAAATATGTGGGACATATCTGCCAATATCCTCCCCGGCTTGTCACTAAAATGAGAATAGCTGGAGCACCTTAATAGCCAGCCCACTTTAAGGCGGACTTCAGGGCTAACCCCCTTCATTTTAATCCACACGTGGCAAGCGAGCCACAAGAGTTGTGGCATTTATTCACAAGACAAATAGCTCAAACTGTACATATGTTCACATTGATACCAAAGCATATAGTACAGAAAAGACACTATGACCTAAAAGCGGGGGTGACACAACACAAACCCTTTTTTCTAGTCTAGTGCTCATGACGTTCCAATATTGTGACTGTGGTAGAAAAGGTGTCACTTCAAATCGATACAATGTTGAGCTTTTACTTCAAGGTTTTCAAATCAGATCAATGCAGAAGATCATTCGTCATTAATCTCCTATACACAACGCAAGGCCTCCGGAGAGACACACACAGACAGATATTGTTCTATATTAAGAGCCTCACAAGGCCAGCATTTATTGCATGGCTGTTGTATTGGATTGCAATATTTTGTGCAGAATGTGCCAGTTATGTTCCACCCCCCCCCCCCCCCCCCCCCCTTATATGTCTACCTCCAGTGAAAGCGCTTGCAAATCATTTCTTTACAAGGTAAAATAAAAATAACGAACTGATTGCGTATTGATTGCTGCCAACTGGAACAATTAGAGGAAGGCATCTTGTCCCTGATCTCTCTGCAGTGTGCTTGGAACTCATTGTGCCTCGTAGAGATAGCAGAACCCTGTGTGTCCTCACGATCATATACATTTGAGAGGAGGATCGGGTCAGTGGACGTTTTGCAATCTAGACCCTTATTTAAAAGCATGAATGGTGTTCGGCATGAGAGGAAACTGTCAGAAGTTTTCTGCATCAAATCGGCACACAAAGGCTGTCTCGGTCTGGGGAAGTTATTATTTGCACTGAACGGCCACATATCTAATCGCTCTGCAAAGAGGCTTGAGTGATGCTCATGTCTCGAGGAGATCAACTAGTGTTCTGTTCAAATAAACCTCACCTGGATAAAAAAGAAAAAAAGTACAGCTATCAATGTAACTCAATGAGGGAAAACATGTTGCTTAGAAATATTGCAAAACCAAATATTGCAAATATCAAGGTTGAACACTGAGGAACAGAAGCAGGAAATGGAATTTCAGTCTGCCATTGGTTAGGGAAACATCATGAGTCGACTCATTTGTAGTTACCATCTTTTTTATTCTTCCAGTTTTAAGTACTGGTAGATGGGACAATGAGTAGAGGGGAGGGAAATTAGATAGTCAGATAATTGACACAAAAACTCATTTAGGTTTTTCCATTATTCAGCATAAAAGAAATTAATATTGTCCTAATGATATTGAAACTGGATGTATTCTAAGGGCAAAATCTATTAAGGGGCTTAATTTTCTACACTGTACACAACTTTGAAATTGACATTTATCATACTGTAAAGCCTTCAAAGTGAATTAGTGTTTTAATTTGGTGAGTAGTGCGCTATGACCAATGTTTATAGTTCCATGTCAAAGGAAATTCAGAGTGCTAATGGCAGGCCATGTTCCCAGTGTAAGCACTCCACCAACTCAGACACAAATAGACATGTATTAATGTCAATTAGCACAACGGTCAAATCAGCTGTTAACCCGCTTCGTATTGCTTTTCAGAAGTGAGGTACAGAAGACGGTGAGCTTCATTAATAAAATAACCTTACAGTGGGCATGTTATATGTGAATGACGTCAAAGAGAAGAACATTTGTTTAAAAACAAAATGTGGTGGTGGCGCAAGGAAAATTACAGTAAACAGTCGACAGAAAAGGTGAAAGAAGTAGCTGCAATCATGTTTAAGACGTATAGTACAGGGAAGTTAACTCGTTGAGTCTCAACATATCATCAGCAAATGATCTTTGTTGGAGAAATGTATTTTGTATTGCTTAAGCCCTAACCCTCTTCCCACGAGAAGGCTTCATATTGTATCTCTAATCAATAGATATGCCATGTGTGCTAATTTTTAGAAAAGAAGAAAAAAAAGAAATCTACATATTGTTGGATGTACTCCAAATATGGGGGACTCACACTGCCCAGGCTCCCTGGAAGTATTCCAGGGAGCCTGGAAAGGAGGCTCCGACCGATTGTCAAACCTCAGAACAATGCAGATTCCGTCCTGGCCGTGGAACAGTGAATCGGCTCTACAGAAACGCGCCTCTGCTCTTTGCAGATGATGTGGTGTTGACTCCTTCAGAACTTGACCTTCACCACGCACTGGGGCGGTGTGCAGCCGAGTTTGAAGCAGATTGGATGAGACTCGGTACCACCAAGTCTGAGAGCATGGTTCTTTGCCAAAAAAGGTATATTGCACCTTCCAAGTTCAAGTCTTATTCATGAGTGAGGTTAAGATGGAACGTGAGATGGACAGGTGGTTCAGTGCGACATCAGCAGGAGTAAGCGAATAGAAAATCTCTATGCACATCCGATGGATTATGGCATCTGTCATATTCACAAGACATCACTGTAATAATCTATGGCATATAATTATACTTTCTTGTGCATAAGGGAATGAAATGTGTTCCACAGACAACCTGAGAAGCGTAAATACTGTTACTGAACCATTTTTAAATTGCAGCAAAGAAGCAGGTACATCAGAAGATAAAATACATTGTTTTCTTTCCACACAGGGCACAGCAGCTCACGTTGTTTGATTTTTTTGGAGGCAGCTTGAGCTATTAAGTTTAGCCTTGATAAAGGTCACATAAGAAAGACTATCAAAAGGAGGTATTCAGTGATCAGCATGAAAAATTTATTTTTTACAATAATTTCATTCCTTGCCACGGCATGACAACGAAGTTTAATTAAATTCCTGTTCAGAGCCAAGCGATGAAAGAAATCATTTGATTTTCAAGCCTTTTTGGCTGTTAAGACGATGTCATCCCAATTTTTGTGAGGTTTACGAGACATTAATTCCTTCATAAATCTCTTTTCCCTCCAAAAATCATACCCGAAATTCTCACTACAAATAAACAACAACGCAGTCATTTGATTGTTAGTCAAGTCACCCTAAAGTTTCAACTTGAAGTCAAGCCAAATACTTACAGAATAAAACACAAGACAACAGGTCTAGCATGTGAGCAAATTAGGAATGAAATGACCACAAAAACGTAATATGTTGAAGATGTTATTTTGTCTGTGAATACACATGGAATTTTTTCCACACAGGAGTCCTATGTTTGAATGCCAAAAAACTGCCATCTTACTTTGATATGTGAAGCAAGATCTGTTCGGGTTCCATGTAATAAAGGACTCAGGATGCAGGGCAATAGAGCTGGAATTCAAATAAACTGTTCAATCATCACAAAATTCAGTCCAATATCTTACCCAACCTATTCTTCACATAATATGGCTGGGCTAACACAAACACAGGTGTTCTAAATTGATCCCAGTGTGATGTTACAGCCTTGAGCACTAGCTGGGAATACAGGAAATTGACTTGTATCTTTTCATGCTGTATTTGAGAACAAGAGGTTGCTCTGATTCACCTCACCGCATGAGGGAAAAGAGTCAATAAAAAGGTGGATACATTGGCTGTAGGACATTTGCACGAGCAGCATCTCTTAATAAAGACCAACACTAGAACCCAGTTTGGAGCAGCATCTGCATGCGCAGCATTTTCCCTGCGCTCCACAGTACAGCACATACCTGGCAGTGTACTAGTGACTTCAAAAAGGTAATGGTAAGTCATTCACTGACATATATGATATATCTGTAATGCACCACAGCGTTGTAATGCACCAGTAAAAGAAGAGATAAAGCATTACACAATCCAGAAGAGGGGCTTAATTCAACTTGGAAAAAAAGCTTTGAAGTGACTGTTTTGCCTAATGCTAAGCTATAAAATATCTGTTACAAGTTGGTAAACTACCATTAGATATAGCAAAAAGGTCACTATTGCTATCTTCCATTAGACACTTACAAGGTTTCTTTCTTGACATATTTGTATCTAGTCTTTCGAACTGTAAAGCTCTGGGTAACAATGGATTTCTAAAAGGTTTGACCTTAGAGTCACACCTTCGAGTGCAGACGGCTCTGGCAGACCCAAATTGCTCACTGTTCAAAGTCTGATTGGCATTTCAAAAAATAGCCCATCGATTTGCTCAGGTTATTTCCCCCTGTGTGACACTCTCCCCAAGCTGTTATCCCAGCAGGATGTTGACTTGCGGCTCAGTGTAAGAGCAGGCAGCATGAGCTGGCTAAAACCAACTTGTTTCACCCACGGATGATCTAAAACAGCAGATGCTGACCAAGACATGAAGCTCCTCAGTCTTCAGGAATCCCTGACTGATCATATATCTGCTCTGGCAGTAAGGCCTTGGTATAAGGGATTGCAACAATGAGTAATGATGCCGTCCCATCTCCCACAGGATACTTTATTTATGAAGCCAAGAATCCGTCTCGTCTACCCTCACATTTGAGCTTCGCAATATGGTCATCTTCGTCTGCTGGCTGTTTTACAAAAATGGTTACAACTTGGTCTTTTATTGTCATCATCTGACAATGTGCATGCTACACAATTCACATTAGGGTCGTCTACGACAACGCGGCCCTTCACAGCGCGCCGCGGCGTGAACAGCTGATTGGTTAGGTTGAAATGAGTTATCTATGATACCGCCTTATTTCACTACAAAAACCTAAATAAGGAGGTAGCTGACTGGAGGGAGATCGACAGGGAGCTGAACGTTTCCTACTTGTTGTTGACTATATTGTATGTCATTTCGAGCGAAGTTTAGCGTTAATCGGTAGTACAGAGAATACTTTTGACTGTTTACGCATTTTGGTCTATAGGTGAATTTGAATGGGTGCCAATGTAACCAAATGGGCTGTTGCACAGTGGTGCGCCCAGTGTGTGTGTCCAGGTGGGCCGCTCTAAGAGCAAATCAAAGTGCAGACAAGAAAGCAGGCAATTAAGTATTGAAAAAGTTTGAACATTGTCGATCGGAGCACTGTGATCAAAGGCAAAGGCTGAAAATAAAAAAAAAATGAAAGACATTTACACACAAAACATGTCAGCACCTCTGAATGGATAGCACTTTGAAATGGTGCTCCAAAGCTCATGGAGTTGAAAGCAAAATGAACCGCAACTGACATCTCTAAGTGCAAAGAGCATTTAATTTAATTGAATCCCCACTTTGGGAGCCATGATGGATTTTAACTGAGAGTAAAAAATACATTTTTGTATATGCCTACTCAATGTACCCTTTTGTAGTTGACTAATCTAAAGTGATAGACAATTGACATTGCTGTTGCTTCTATAGCTGTATTTTGGAAACGTAAGAGCCTCTTGTGCCCTGTGATTGCTTAAAACAAGGGCAGAACAAAGACAAGAATTTACCTGGAGTTTGAGTTTACAGAATGCTGTGTTCAAATCCAGACCAAAATGAACCTTTCATCCACATCTCTTCACAGTAAAGCCACTGGCCTGACAAAAATAGTTAGCCCTGCCACTCTCTCGATATTGGATATGTCACCCTCCATTGCCTGTACCATGGACCAATGTCAAACTCATTTTGCCTGCGGTGATTTTCTGTACCATGAACAGCACAATAGCTTTCTAGGAGATGATGCCGTCCACGAGTCTCAAAGAAAAGGTAAATACATGGGTTGGCTCAAAGGGTACAATCTCTGAAAGTGTAATGACATATAGATGATGAGTGGCACTGAATATATGAATTGCTTTACATACGTACAACCAGACAGCTGATGCTCACTCTATTGTTCAAGCAAAGTAACCATAGCTACACAAACATGGAAGGCCCACACTATCTTTACTCATTTGTTTCTGATTAGACCTCTCCACAGGACACATCAGGCTTGATTGACATCTTCCTCACTTACTGTGTAGAGTGTTAAATCAGGGCTACATATACCATTACAATTGTTATTGTTATATTGAGTTTGGTCACATAATTCCGAGCACAGCTTCACCTACATTCCACCTGAGCAGAGGTGTAATCAGCAAGAATAGCTGAAAACACCTTTGTGGGTGTGCATGGCTTGTTACAAAGCACTTTAACATGCACTAAAACATCTTTCCATCTTTATACCAATTATCAGGCTCTTAGCTATTTAGCCAAAAGTGTTTCCCAATTACCCATTCTCTGTTTGTGTTTCTATTATCCTTTCAGCATTACCAGGACAAATAAAAACCAACACCCCTGAAGCCAAGCTGGCCAGATACAAAGACCGACAGGCAGTAGAAGGAGGAAATTATACCACCAACACGGTGAAAACCAATTTGGCCAAACAGCCGCTGCCTGGATGCTGCAATATGATGTGTCACCATGGGAAGGGAACTTTACATGAGATGGCAGGACAAACATCGCCTGTGACAGGCTGACCATTGAGGTAATCCATTACTGGACGATGATAATGGTGCCTCCACAATCTCTCTGTGAGTCTCCCTCAACACCCGTGGGGTTTGGGGGTGGTGGGATGACTGTGAAGGATGTGAGGGATGACTGTGAAGATGAATGGATGTTAGCGGAGCCAAGACCGAGCTACAGGGAGCGCGCTGACTTAATACACCATCTTCAAATACGTCTTTCAAGTCCCAGAGCCTAGATCCACCCGTCTGGTTCAGTTATTGTGCCAACAGGTGCGGAATTGTTATAAAGGTTTATGCAGGAGGGATGTGAAAATTTAGCATAATTTCATTGTGTGTTAATACCTAGTTACATAAAAGTATGAAGATATACAGGCTGGCAACACTGTCATAAGAAATTCAAAGAACACTGTTCTGTTGCTGTGTGACAAATAAAAGGTCAAACAACAGAGAATAACCAAAAAATCAAAAGACAGTTCTAGCCACAGTTGGCATCGTGGCAATAAAGAGTAACATGAACATTCAAGTTAGGCTGAATTCTGTATTCATTATCAACATCCCTAATATGCATCAAACTGTGTCAACACCCTACATCTGCAATATTTGACCACGCTTGAAACACATTTTATAGCCCAACAGAAAAAATAACTAAATAAAAATGTATTGAATAAATGGATCAGCTGATAAATCAAGCGACGTCAACAGTAGAAGCACAGTAGCGCCCATTCACATTGAAAGAGCAATGGCCGATGGTGTACCGTTATTACACATGTCAACCAATAAAGTCATCTATCACTCTACAACTTTAACACCGACTCAGTGACCTACTTTAGCGTTTATATGGTGGGCCTCGCTTTGCTGCAGTCGGGCCAAACAGAGGGTGTGAAGCCAGGTTTGAGGACAGACACCGAGGCCCCACAAGAGGGAACCAGAAAGACTAACCTCTCTCTCTCTCTGCTCTAGCCCACAGGATAGTGAAACAGGCCCGCCTCGAAATAAGAAGGCTAAAGACAAAATACCCCGGACAGGAGAAATCCGTAGTTCAAGTTTGACCCCATCCCCTTTCCCCCAAACTCTTTATTAAAGGACACTTTATGTTTCATGTCAACTGACTAAGAGTCTCCAGTTTGATAGTGAATCTTTCCTACACGTCCCATGGGTTGCCACATTCCGGTGGAGCTCAGCGGCTCATTCAAAGCCAAACCTAGCAGGGCCAGAGCATTGGAGCCTTACACGATTCTATGACTACTCGGGGCCTGCATTTGTTAACACCAGAGAAGCCTACCGAACCCAGTAGAGTGGTTACCAAACCTCGAGGTATTTGAGTAAATAGCAGAAAAGCAGCGGCCTGAAGCGGTGGGCAGGTATACTAGGTCCCTTTTATTACAGGGGGAGGGACCTAAACCTCACAAAAGTGAATTATTATCCACTCGGTACAGACCACGAATAGCACCTTTTGACGTCATGATGGGTGTGGTAGAAAATGTGCCGGTATTTGTGCAGATGGGGAAAGACTGCCTTATATTTTGGCCCCAAAATAATCAGTGCAAGGACGAAGCCACCGAGAAACCGCAAAAGAGGTCCGAACTGACAAAGGAAGCTGCTTCATGTCTCGAGTAATGAAGGAGATCCGCAAGTTGTTGAAGGTGAGTCAGATAAGAACCGCAGTGTACCACCCAGACAGACAGGACCTGGTAGAATTGAAGGGTGTGTTCCCTGACCTACGTGGATGCACCAAAGTTATTCAACACGACAGGAAAGAGGGTGTGGCTCCGGCCCTATCGCATCACATATGATTAGAGGGAGACTATCAAAGAAAAGGGGAGAAAGGTGGTGGAAATGGGGGTTATTGAAGGAGTTATGAAATCTCTATATTCAATGCCTACCCCATGCCTAGAGTTGATGAGATAATTAAGAGAGTAGGCCCCACCTGGTTTGGGTCTAATCTTGATCCCATCAAAAGGATGCTGGCAGGTTCCCCTCACAAAAAGAGCAAAGGATAGGACAACCTTTTCTACCTCGGAAGGCCTGTACTACTACAAGTCCTGCCCTTTGGAGTCCATGGAGGCACATTCCATCGGATGACGGGCCAGGCGCTCGGCCTCACATCATGCGTATGTGATGGCCTAATTAGACGATGTAATAATCCACAACCCTGACTGGACCTCCCATCTAGGCAACCTGAGTGCTGCCCTAGGAGCCGTAAGACGAGCTGGCCCGACAGCCAATCACAAAAAGTGTCACCTTGGTCTCGAGCAGGCAGAGTATTTCGGCTACACTATTGGGGGAGGCAAGACCCTAAGTCCGGAAGTTTGAGGCTGTCACCACCTGGCCAAAGCCAGCAACTAAGAAAATTCCTGGGACTTTTGGGCTATTATCAATATTTTATGCCTTACTTTACTACCATCGCAGCCAAAATGAAAAGAGTCACTCACATCATGTCCTTTGGAGTGCCAAAGCAGAGGAAGGAATGTGTGGCAGTTAAATGGGCTTTAACCAATATGTCTTATCTCCAGGGTGTTTTTAAAAAAAAATTATATTTCTTTGAATTCTGTGTAAAAGCAACATCAATAAAATAAACATGGAACAAACCACAGAGTTATGAATGGATAAAAACATACACAAATGTGCCGCAGTCAACTCCAATAAATTGAATAATAACAGATCATTAGTTATAGATGACACTAGCTGTCCGGTTGGTTGGTTACTCTGCCTCTCTGGAACAAAAAGAAAATAATAATAACCGTATGTATGTATGTATTACACTCAATAATCTCTGATGCTGCCTTTGGCTTACATACAGCATGAAATATGCATTTCTTCTTTGTGGCGCTAATTGCTCATGCTAAAAGGGCCTTACAAATTCATATACAACAAGGTAAAGAAAAGTCAAATGATGTTGAACTTATCTGCGATCTAGAGGCATTGGCAATTTATCACCTACAAGCATCCCCAACGTATTGTTAGCCTGGAGCTCTTCTACATAGTTGGAGCTGATTAGCAAGCTATCGTATGTTCTCTTACACCATCATTAAAGGGAACACATTGGGGGAATACAAACATACTGAAATGAATAAATACACATCTAATATTTCTCTACCGCAGGTTTGCGGCTGGAAAAGACCATTACATGGATACAACCATAGCAACAGGCGGCTAGATTCAATCCATTTGCTCCTAGTGTAGAAACCAGTCACTACTACATAATCTGCAAAGCATGTTGAGCTGTCAAGATGCTCCTCAAACTATCTACATGGCTGTGATATGGTAGGGCACACACACATGCAGGTGCTCCTCCAATTTCCTTTTAAAAATTTCATTTTGAACAGTTATTTCAGGCTGTGGATAATATCTTTGAATTTCTTGTGCCCGTTCCAGTAAGCAGGCAGCAAGTGCCTTGACTGACAACCTATGTTTACGACAAAGAGGACCAAAGGAGAGAAGAGACAGTCACCGAAAGAGGAGAACGTGTTCAAGTTTAAATGCAAAGTTGCCCACCATTGTGGTTCCTGTCATCAGTATTCCGGTTCACTCTGAGATACTCATTTATTTATTTTATTCTGTCTCTCACTTCCCATTCACAAGGTCTGGGGCTTTTCATATCACTGTGTGATGGAATGTACCCATTGTTCCCCCTGGAGATTAAACTCCATGAAATGTCAATTTGAAATAAACTGTGAAAAAAGCAATTCAAAATCCAACCCAATCACTTGGGAGGGAAGGCGGAATGGAGGTGGGTGAGATAGAAGGGAGGGAACAGGAAGAAACTTAAGCAAAAATGAGGAGTGTTTGGAGGCGGTTTCCAAGATGTCTTGTGCAAGGAACGACATAGAGAGTGTTTAGGTGCCATAAATAACATTGTATTCATTTACATTTATTTGACTATTTTAGAACTTGTGTGGTCAGCTGTGGATGTTTGTTTGCTTACGTTGTTTTGTTTTTGTGGTGTCATTTAATTGCACTGATCAAGAGTAGCACTCCTAATGTTGTATTCTATACAGTTACAATAAAGGCTTTCTATCCTATAAAAGCGTCGAAAAATTTGGGACTGAGTCGCGAAGCAAATCATTTTTATTCCCTGAGTAAAACAGCCATCTTGGAAGAAAAAGTGTTTCATTCCTGCACATTTTCTGCTACGGGAGATTGGACAAACCAGCAACCAATACATCGTAAAAGTGCCACAGGAAGCTTGGGTGAGGAAGGTTAATGAACCCACCTTTTCCATCATCCCAGTGGGCGTTTTTACGGGAGAAAAATTAATTACTTGTGACAAATACATCGGTGCTTGGACTGCCATTTCTGCCAGGCGACCTGTGAACAAAAACATTTTTCCAATGCGGTTATATTAGCCATGGATTTGCCTAATCAGGGCCCTATGCAGAAACTTGTGTCAACACACAGAAAAGCGAATAACCAAAGCTCCGTCCCTAGACATCACTGACAAAACATGACAGCCCATGAAAAATGCAAAGTTCACAAGCTCCGACACTGATGGCATGCCGTTTCGAGAATAAAACACTGCACACACTCTGCCATTCTGCCTGTAATCTCTGGGGGAACAGCCATGTGAAATGACAGACATTCGTCCTCTTGAGCTCACCGCTCAACCGTCTCCCGTCCCTGGCATCCTTGCATAGGGAAAACTGCAGGGCTTTCACATTCCTTTCTTTAAGCAGTGCTGCAAGATGCTCTGAAATGGTAATGAAATCATTTGTTCCCGTCTTATTGCCGTGAAAATAAAATGACATGTTTTAGTATCCCCCGTTAGCGGCATATTGACCCCATTAATCACGACGCTAAACGCCGTTGCCTTTTCCGTAGTGGTCACTTTGAGGAACTGTCCATTGGCCTAATGTGTCAGTGTCTGGACCAGAATTATTAAGCTATTAAAGCATATGGAGTTTAAATAATTAAGATCATGCCGGCTTATGATTGCATTCACTGTTTCCATTAGAAACCATGGAGACATGATATTGCATACAAATGAAGCACTAGCTGTTTGACTAAATAAATATAAAACAAAAATGTTTAAAGATCACCTGACACCCAAGGAAACAGCTATAAACTATGTCGGGAGTGCTGCCTACAAAATGAGGTAAACTGACTGTGTTCTCTTTGATGATCAGCCCACTGGCTATCAATACATATCCACATGGCCCGGCTCACCTCAAATCCTTTGAGATGGCCAAAGAGAAGTGTCCCCGAAGGAGTGCATTAATTCTCACGTGTGACTCATATCTTTGCATGATCCTGGGAGAGGAAAAAACAGGACGACGGGGATAGATATGAGCCAAGAAAGAGAAGTACAAAAAGGTGAAGAATTTAATGTGGATGTCAGATCAAAATAAAGCAGAGGAGGTAATTCGACAAGGCTTTAGACACTACTGTCATTGAAAGCACTGAAGTATAGCCACAGCAAGGCAATTAAATAGCTATCAATTTCTTCTAATGGTCGCATTTGGTGGAGGAATGACGGATTAGAATCCAATGAAGTTGTACTTATTATAGCTGGATGCTTGCCTTTTAATGTCTGTGCGGTGTCACGCTGAACTCACAGACAAATTACCCAGAACACCACAGCGCTGAATGAATTATTTATTATGTTATACTGGATGACGGACACCGCAAGTTGAAACTTCCCCACGAAAAAAGGAGGTAAACATTAAGAATGTAACTCAAAGCATCAAATCAAGATATGAGCGCAGATGTTATTTGTCTATTGTTTTAACATTGCTTAGTTATAGCTGTAGAACGGTCTGACTACACAGTAATTAGTGAAGGGGAAACTGCCATTTTTGGAAAATCTAATGTTTTCACCAGTGGCAAATGAAAGCATTTTTCTGTGTGATTTCATTTGCAGCGTTGCTGCAGCTTCCACGCTTGAGCATGAAGCCCAAAGATATTGTTGTTGGGATCATCATGCAATTCAGTGCGGCAAAATATACCGTAAAAGCATTTAGCATTCGTGTTAATTGCTGTATAGAAAGGAATCAGCACATTTTGTATACTCCAAACATCAAGGTGACGATGCTACAAGAAGACTGTATAATATAAAAAAAAACTAAAATTCTTGCCAAACTGTAAAAGGCATCAATCTGCCAGTAGATACGTAGAAAAGAAATATATAAATAAGACAATAATTTCATTGCCAGTGCATACAAACAATAAAAAAAAGCATTTGAATCTACAATTGAATCAATCCACTCACTGTCTAGGTGGCCAGTTGGGAAGCACACTTAATTGACAGTATTTGTGCAGGAATGCTCCATGAGCTTTGGCATAGATTGCCTTTAAAGCTCTCTTAGTGGGACATGCATAATTATAGAAACACAGACACAGATGCTCTCGGTGATATGATGGCATCAGAAGGCTCACTTAATTTAATGCAGGCACATCATTTGTCCTATGGGAGCTTTATCCTAATACAGGAGCTTATTGCAGATTTAGTTAGATACTAATTTCGGTCATCACTCACTTATAGGACACTGCCAGAATTGGCACCGCATGAAATGGATAGGACATTTACCAAGGTTCTGATTGTATATTCAATTTGTTCGCAAAATGATGGAGGACATGACCTGCCTGACAGACTTGTTTGGTTATTTTTGAATAAAGGTTTATGAAGCAAAGAATAATTTGCACACACATAGTTTAACATGCAATTTGTAAACAGTTTAGTAAAAAAGAAAATCCCCCCAAAAAATAAGTCAATGGCAACAATATTTTAATACGTGTAATTGTATCCCCTAAAACCGGATATTTTATTTTATTTATTTAGTTTGAAAAAGACCAGACATAGGGCTTTATTTTCCTCCAAGATATGATAATACCTGCAAAGGCCGAAGTCAACTTTCGATCTCGGAGGTCATTTGTTGCCTTAAATTGCTCCCAAGACAAGGCTATCTGGTTCACTCAAGTATGATCTACTTGAAATGGTGCAACGTCAAAGGCCTGGGAGACTTGTCTTGGTTAGCCTTCCGGGGGAGGAGAATACCACAACTGTCCATGATATCAGATATAAATGAGTAGATGCACTTCTGAATTGAGATAGGTCTTGATAAGCTATGGGGTCATTACTTTAAGTTAGATGGGAAAAAAGGGAGTTTGACTGAAACTCATATCTCAAGAGACAATGTAAGGTCATGGCAGTAACGCGGGAAGGGCCGCGTGTTGCGGGACTATGAGGAGCACCATTTGTAACTTGGACTGGTTTACAACACAACTATGTTTTGATGACAGACACAAGTCATGCTTCCAACTGGACAAAATGTATTCCAAACAGGATGTTGGGCAGTGAAAAAATAAAACGAACAAGAGAAAATGGAAAACTGTAGTGGTTTGACACATGTTGTGTCTTTGTTATTCTTTTGTGATTGACAACATATCTACAGTCGGGACTACAGGATGACAGCTACTCTAAAACAAGGTATGTTCATGTCCAGCACAAGCCTTTAGTGTACAATCAAAACATGCATCACTGTATTCATGATGGATGACACCTGACTAACTGAATGCTTGATTTGATAGTTGGAAGCTTAGGGTAAATAATATACCCACATTATTGGAATAGCGTTAAGGAAAACAAAACACAAAACACTACTTTTTCAGATGACACTGTGCTGCTGAAGCTGTATACAAATATTAGAGCCTTCCCTCTTCAGCAGTAGGACACACAACGTGAAGGAGTGGAGCACTGTACTCAGTAGACTCAGATGTATTAGCCTGAATTAACATCAACTATAATTGCAAACATCATGCTGATATAACTTCCTAATGAACGGAAAATGTATTCGTCATGCCACCACGAGACTGCTCTGCGCGTCTCTGCCTCCTCTGTATCATTTCCCTCTGTCTCTGCATTTCCACCATTATTCACTATTATTCAAACCAGCATTCAAGTCAGTGTACTCTAACTTAATGGCTTGCTAGTTACAAAAAAAAAATGGATTAGCCCCCTTTCCAAATACAGTATTTCATTAAGAAAGACTGCCATTAAATCTGACATTTGCATAAGCAGACCCTCAGCAGGAAAATCAACTATATTACAAACTGTCTGTTTCTCCCCCGCCATCTGTGCGACAGTTCAATTTCCTGTGCAAAGCTTTAATTTGGAGCATCCTCTCGATAATGTATCTTGGATTGAGATCTTACAAGGTCACCCAGGCATACAGGAAGAAAGGGCCACCGTGCAGATATTCATCTGCAAGGTGATTTCTTATTTTACCCTTGTGCCACTGCAAACCCCAGTGCAGAACAATAGCTTATTTGCAGGGGATCACTTTTATCAGTCTTATCTTCAAACAGCCGGGGGCCATTTAGTTCCGACAGCTGCTGGTCAGAGCTGGAAGAGTGATTACACAAATATCAAATAACTTAAAAAGGCCAGGAACGTCATCCAACAATGCTGTTAGTCCCATTGGACCACTTCTTCTCAAAGAAGGCGACGAGGTAGGCAACGACAACTAAAGAGCAATCTGTTTAGCAATGCTTATCAAATGAAATACTTCAACCGTATTCAGAGCCCCCAAAAAGATGAAGGTCAAATATTGCATAAAAACACCACATCTAACACAATAAACCTGAGCGTAACATCGACCAAAGATGCTTGAAAACACTATGCTGTCCATCACACACACACACACACACACACACACACACACACACACACACACACACACACACACACACACACACACACACACACACACACCGAACTAGTGTGTTATTGATTGAGGAATGTGCTTAAATTAATTGCCTAAGGTCAATCTATCAAGATAAACTGTTTTCTTGCTTCATTAAAGGAAACAACAACTTCTCCCTCAGTCATTAAATGTGAGTTATTGACTCCCAGTCCTGTGACATTTTGATACAAAAGAAAAGTCCCACTGATTGTAGATAAACCGATTGTGTTTTGCTGCCCTTTGTCTTGTAAAAAATGTCTTTATCGGACTTACTCCCATTTTGTTACAGACTGGACGTCTGTAAATGCATTTATTTTCAAAGAGGATGGATGGATATGACTCACAGCTTGATATACTGTATATTCTTCAGACCTGTAAGTAGGATGGGAGCTACTTAGTAGTTTCTTTTTTTTTGTATTGTATAAGTCAAATTAGTGTCATATTATAATACCATTTAATTCCAATTTACAGATCCCCCAAAAAATGAAAAATAAAAACAATTCAAGCATGTTTCAAGACGCAAAAATGAATGGAAATCAATGGCTGCCTTGAAGGTCAGAGAAACACATATGATTGAATCAATGATATGCTGTGGTAAATGGTCAGCAATAACATCTAAAGGACATTTCATTTGTAGTTGAATTGTTTATTACATACCAGGACGTGGCATCATGGGCACTGGGATGTGAAGGCCTACCAAAACAATGAAAACGGAGGCAGGGGTGAGAATAAACCAATACATGTGCACATTGTCTTCATAGAAAAACACATTCAGCATTGCCTGCTGTTCCTATGTTGTTCTGAATAAATTCTTCAATGGATGCCACAATTGATACTCCGCAGCAGCCTCCCATCACGTAGCCACTGTAAGACCCTTTTCTTACAGTAGAGCAGTATCAAAACAAATAGCACCAGTAGCATCATCACCTCATCTGTGTGCTCTCTGAGGCTGAAGAAGTGTCTCCTCTTCATCAGAATATGGAGCTTCTTCCCAACTAGAGTGGGAGAGTAAACAGTTGCTAACACAACCCAGCAAATGCTAGTTTTTTGTTACTTTAACATTGGATGTATAGGTTACAATGGCAAAGCAGGCCTCAATCTGTCAAGCTAAAAGTACGGTGTCAGTGGCAAGGCTGAAAGCATCGAGCAACAGCTCTGAAAATATACAGGGAAATGTGACACAAAGGGATAAGATTACTAAAAAAAAAGTGTCTCTCTATGCAACTGTTTTGGTTGTCTATGCATCCAATAATCATTCAAATGCAACGAAACATTTTCATTCACCTGTGTGCCTGACATTTAGCAAGTCTCTGTGTGTGTGTGTGTGTGTGTGTGTGTGTGTGTGTGGGTGGTGTGTGTGTGTGTGTGTGTGTGTGTGTGTGTGTGTGTGTAAGCGTGCACCAGACTGCACCAGTATGAACACTGCAAACTGAAATGACAATGCCTTTGCTTGCTTGTAATCTCTGACTCTACATGGTACTTCCTCATATTTGTACACTCAATTAAATTCACACTGATCAAACCTGCCTGGAATTTGACTTTCCATGGTGTTTCCGAGAGAAATTGATTGAAATTAAGCCAATTAAGGATGTACAAGGAGAGCTGGGCAATTAGTGATTTGAATGCGTTGTTCAAAGCCTGAAATCAAACAACTTAATCACTGCACAAATCCTCTGTCTTTCAGAAACAGTCCTCTAATGTGAAGCAGGCAATTGCAGATTTAGACCAAAAAGTCTACTCCTGCGACAGCGGTGAAAACCCGTTTTTACTGTGTAATAAAACGTCATTTCAGTCGATATAATCATGCCCTGAATATGAGAATGTGATACCACTCAAAGCAAAAATAATATTCTGACGTGGATTAAATGACAACTGGTTTGACGGCCGGTTATTCAAAGTTTGCGTATCAGAAGACTTGATGAAACTTGAGCCTGTAATTTCCACACAGCTTCTCTGCGTCTCCAACAAGCCCAGACTCTGACGCTCAGCGACCCAATTAGAAAACATGGCACTTTACAACTTCATCATTCATATCTAACTGTGTACAGCTACGTGCCAGCATCCATGATACAACCCGTGTTGGTATTAGCATCCAGCCATATCCGGCCCCTGTGATGAAAGCAGATGTGTACACATTAGCGTGAGCATCCCTTTAGGATATCTCATTAAATTGCTGAATCACAGCAGTGTCCAATCAACAGCGTCCACAGAGGATCCAGAGGATATAATATATTTTTATTGCGGTTGCGCGTATAGAGCTGATTTTGGGGGTTTCACGCTCTACATCTTTCCGTGCCTGTTGAAACACTGGCCCACCACAATAGGAAGCCGTATCTCTGGTCTCAATAGCATACATTTGAAGGAACACTGATTATAATCAAGCAAGGTCAAGAGATTAATGGATCAGTGAGCTCATTAGCACCACACACAGTGATCTGGTGAACTAACTTCAAGAAACTGTACGCTTTTATCTCTCACTTTTCAAACCAAAACAGTAGCCACAAAAAAAAAAAATATGATCTGCAAGTTGGACGTGTGAAGAGACATATAGCCTGTGTATGTTTGAAGGTTTTTTTTAGGATGCTGCTGGTGCGTCTGTGACCGGCGCCGCTACTCTCCCGTGACACTATCGCCAGAGTCAATCTACAATATGCTGATTCTATCATAATAAAGAAAATTGGCTCAATCCCCGAGGAGAGGGGCCCTAATAGAAAATAATTCTGCCCTTCAAACACTCTGGGCCTGGCTTTGATTAGATGATGCTATCTTTGTTTAGACTTGAGCATCTGGGGCAGGACCATGTGTTCATATATTTAATTAAAATACCATTGCCTGCACTGACAAAGGGTACTTATCTCATCAAAGTGTTCACCCTGGATTTTTTCCTCTTAATTCAAAAGATTATCTTCGTTGATTGGCCATAGAGGTGGGACGGATGGGGCCAACGGTATGGAATCTTATTGGCTTGTCAGAATCCTGGCTCGTCTGCTGTCCACCTTGACGGCGAGCCAGACATCATCACCGCGAGCCATCTGGCACGGAGACAGAAGTATTTTACCGTTATCGCCGCAATTTTATCATTCATCTAGAAGGGTTGCGAGAGCATAATTACAGTGTCATTATGGTTGTCACAACCTTGCAGCAACATTTGTATCGCTGACCCACCAAATATGACCTTTGTATGCTTCTACAACAAGCCTCAGCTACTGCCGACACAAGCTGTGGGACACATTGTTGTTATTTCTAAGTGGGGCTGCAACTATTGTTTCTTTTTTTCTGATTGATTCGTCTATTATGTTCTCTTTTATTTTCACAACTTATTTAAATGATCAGTTGGTCTATAACATATCAGAAAATAGTAAATAGATAATGTTATAATTCCCCACAGCCAATGTATTCATAAATCATGCTTTTTTTTCTCAAAGAAAAGCAGTTATCGTGCTTCATAATAGTGTTAGTGACTAGATTTACTAACTTGGACAATATTGATATTCTATACCATTTGTCATACCCGCAGGAAATATTGAAACAACATCGAGGGCTTAAAGTGATATATTGATCAAATGTTGCCGGGTAGAATTGAGAGCAGACATACGTGTACGGTGTGCAGAAAATTAGTATTGACATTGTTTCAAAATATATCAATTCTATTTTTGACACAAGTTGCAACACTTCATTTTCTATCAGCAGACGATCAATCAACTCATGTTACTTTATTTATAAGCACAATATAAAGGGATTGACTTTGTCATCAAAATGTAGGTTTTCTGACTGTATTAATGACTGAGTTAATACCTAATTTTAATAAAAGATAAAATTAAGAGAAATGTTTTTGATGTTTAATTAAGAATACTTGTAAGATTTCAGGTGCTACTTGCGTAGAGTTGGTATTTTAGGTATTGGACAGTGCACAGTGCACTATAAGGTCTGGTAAATATAGGAAAATCATATCCCAGTAAACCAAATAACATAATAGAGGGAAGTTTTAAAATAAAAAAGAATGGTTTTCAAGGTTAACATGCTGGAACATCTCAACTCATGTCCAGACTGACTGTAAACAAGACTACAGATGAGACCACACCAAGAATTAACTAACAGGTGAACTACATCACGCTGCAGCAGTCTCTCTGGTTATGTATACTCCATCCTGTGACCTGCAGTAACACACACACACACAAATTCCCTGGGTAGCCATTACCACTTTCCCAGGTAGCAGGGCTCCTTCTCCTGTGGCCTGTGCACTGAAAATTACCCTCTAAATTAACTCACAGAGGATCCTCGTGAATGTCACGTAACCTGTTTGCCCGTGGCATGAGGGGCCCGTTTGCTTCTCCCAGGCGAGTAAGTGTTGTGATACTGGCAGGCATTAAAGGGGGTACGAGGGTTCCGCTGCTTTTCCCTTCCGTCATAAAAACAAGGCCAAGATAGGACACGATGCGGTTGTATTTATGAGGGAGCAAAAGTGACAAGGGGAACTGGGAGTGTGTTTAAGATACAGAGCAACGCATGAGGGGAATTACAAAAGAATGTCTAAGGATGACATTTAGGTGATGCGTGCACATGAACAGCTACACGGGAGAGGCAAAATATCAACTTCATGAAACAAACTTTCCAGTGAGTAAACCACAACGCAGCAGTATTTATCAACTCCTGTTAATATGTTGAATCAGTCGATTTCTCAATTAGTTGATCAGCACAGCACTAAGCAGCAAAAATAACAATCATTTATTCGTTTTTTTTAAAGCAAATATGCCCAAAATTGACTTCATTCCAGCTTCTAAAATGTGAATATTTTCAGTCTTCCTGTATTCTTATATGGCAGCAAACTAAATTGGGTTTTGGCTACTGGTTGGACAAAACAAGACATTTAGAGAGCATGACTTCCGGAAAACTGATGAGCAAATTTTACTATTTCTGACTCATTACATACCAAATTATCACTGAAAAACAACTATTATTGAAAATGATTGGGGTTGCAGGCCCAACCGCGTTAGATAGATTCGGATTGTAACCATGCCTCCTTTTCACAACAGTGTTTTCTGTGGTAATATATATATATATATATATATATATATATATATATATATATATATATATATATATATATATATATATATATAGTTATATTTATTGTTGTTTTGAAAGATTCACCTGCAATATGGCCCCACATGATTCTGCACTTCTGTGCTGTTAGCTGTCCGTGTTGTTTTTAAAACACTAAATGCATTAGTGTATTGACCCTGGTGTAAATGTATCGACCTAAAGACAACCTTTGCACCATACATAATAGAAACGTTACAATGTTGAACAAGTAAGGTAAATAAACCATATTTAACAGCCCATATTAATTCAGTAAAGTAAAATAAAAAAAATAAAAACAACCTCGTTGATGAATGTCAGTCAATTGACTCACAAGCAGATAAAAACACTGTAGAAGTAAGCCGTGACACACTACAGTGAAGGCTAACGCACTGCTCCAGAGACACCAGCTGAACCAGTCTGCTAATCAATAACGTCGGCGCCCTTTTCGTAATGCTCAACTAACAGACTCATTTAGCAGATGGCCGTATTAACCTGGTATTCGTTGCAGCTGGGGATGTTCACCCACTTTTCATTATACCAAATCCAACTGTCGTCTTCAACCTCTTCTCTAATACATAATAAAATTAAAAAAAACAAGTACATAGACGGCTGACGTTACTGTGCAAGTTAAAGCCAACGTTGAATGAAGCGTAGAGCTCACCTTTGTGCGTCGTGTCCAGGGAGGTTTCTGGAGAGCAGCATGAAATCCTGCGTTGCGTTTTTTTTAAAGTCACAGAAAAAGTGAGACGCTTCTCACGTGAGTTGTTTCATCCCCAGCAAACCACGAACATTTACAACTTCTGTTTAGACTTCTACTCGCCACTTTGGAGGCTAACTACCGAGCATAGAAAAGTTCCACAGGTTGAAACATTAGAAACTCGCTGGCAAACATTTAACGTTCGGCGACAAGCAACCCATAATGCAACACTTTCCTATACTCAGGAGGGACGAACGTTACATTTTTGGGCAAATGTCGAATTCACAAATGATATTGAGCAACTCGAAATATTATATGTATTTGCAAAATAAGGAAGCGCCAAAGACCCGTTTTTAATTAATATTACATTTCCTAATGCTTTTATTTATAAGAATATTGTTAGAAATGACATGCATTATTTTTATATTTCTCCCCATAACTTGTTTCCAGCATTTGTATCCCTCTAACAGAAAGCTTTCATCCAATTCCCAAAGTGTAGTTTGTGTCTTTTTTTACTTTGTGATTGGCTCTTTCAAATCAAGATTAAAAACGTACAATGCAAACACAATTTGTTGGGAGAAAAAAAATCTTGCAATTCTCAGCCCAGTGCTTTGCCTAATTATGTAAGGTCCAAACATGATATTATGTGTAATTTGTAACACACTAACAGGAACGTGAGGGAGATAACAACTATGCCAGCAAAGTCCTGAGAGATTGTCTAATCAGCCAAACATAAATAAAAATAAATACAATTCTGTGGCTCTGTAACAATAAATAGCCTATTCATTATTAAAGGAAGATAAAAGCTCTCACTAAACAAAAACAAACCCATGAATCTCTTGATTTACGCTGATGAGGAACACAGGTCATCAGGTCCTTCAAACTCACCTGTATCGGTTTACCATCGGCGTGCAGGACCTTTAAGATGATAACTGTCGCTTATGGAAATGCTTGATAATAATGTAAGTTTCTCCAAGTTCGTTGACCTCTTTTTTATTGCTGCGCAGACCAAAGCTTTAATATCTCAAGTACAACCACATCCCAAATTCTTGAACACTTTGGGCCCCATAGTGGCAAACATTGACCAAATCCTCGCCTCTATCTTAAATCAATGTTATCTGGGCTAAAAAAAAAAAGCCAGAGAGGTATTTTCTTTTATGTGCTTAGGCTGTCAAGTTGTCCCAATACACAACGCTGGAGATGACATTGATTCACCTTTCATTTTGGAATTCTGCCAGGCATTTGGCCATTGATTTTTCACTAGGGGGCGAGATATAAAAAAAAAAAATGCGCCATCTTTTGTATCACATCTGAGATACTCGTACGCTGTCGTTCACATGGCATGCACCTGTCTCGTTCACTCACATGTGTGCAAACATGCAGAGTGACGTCCTCAAACACCAACATGTGAGCACACATATGCACGTCATGCTTACAAACGCGTGTGACGACACAAATGGGCAGACAACAGTTTTGCAATACGTCCTCTCTACCAGAATCAAATGGACACTCGTCCTTATCAGCACATCCACAGTGTCTCCAGCCCCCCTGTGCTAAACATGTTCATCAAAAACTGAAAAGAAATTGTGTGACTCTGAATGACGTGCCATTGGAAAACATATCAGATTATATTGAAACATGTCAGATTATATTGATTATTTTTCAAGGGAAAGTACATCGGATGACTTTAATGTTCAGTAACATTAAAGCTGAAATCAAATAAATCAGTCGTGGATTAGGAGATGGTATGATTGGAGATTGGCGAAGAGCTGGAGGTAGGATGGAGGGAAATCGCCCTTAACTGTCAGCAACAAGGATATCTCCAGTCACAGGCAGGGATTGTGGCATGAAACAGCTGGCCAGACAGCTTCCTCAGGGGCTTGAAAAGTGTAGTTCTTTCTATCATAAGCATTTGCTCCATTGTCTGTTAAAAGTTTTTTAAAGTGTAAATAAAAGTTTTTTGTTGTTGTTTTTACTTTAAACTGTGAAATAAGGACACAGACAACATTAAAGTCTGTTGTGAGTTCCAACAATAATCGCTGATTATCCACCAGAACATCTGGAGACCAAAAAATAGCACAAATACTATGAATTAATAATTTATTTGGCATCTCCTTTGAAGTGCTCTACTTTAAGAGCATTGAGCACATGTCATTACTTACTTTGTGGTTAGGGAGCGAAGCAGAATTAAGGTTTTTAGTCTAAAGTCTGATGGCAGTAAAAAATAAAATATCCACTTGTGCTGGTCAGAAACTGTTCTCACTTGGGTAAACAGCGTGAATTAAAGATAGCGCTTGAATATAAAATATCATGCACCGACTGCAATCTGTGTCTTTGTATGTGCCAGTAAACATCTGAACGCCGTTATAAATCTGCAAAGCCAATGGGAGGGAAGTGACCTGCAGTGCTGCTTATTCACTGTGGCATTTTGTGCCGCGCAAGCATGTTTCCTTGCCAGCGTCAGGGCAGCTTATGAGCTTGCGTACCAACTTATTAATAAAGTGGATAAGGAGCCAGAGTGGCATCTTCAGCACATTTCATGAACTCGCCCTAGTTTGTAAATGCCATTCAAAATGATGCAGCAGGGACACGCGGAGCTCTTTCTGTCCACCGGAGCCACATCTCTAAGTGAAGATCCATGCTTGAAGGGACAGTTCACCCCAAAAGCAAAGAAATACAGCTTTGTCGTCCTATCTGTGGGGCTGTTTATCAATCTAGATTGGTTTGGTGTAAATTGCCTAGTATCTCTCCAATATAATGGTACTATATTGGCTCTGGAGTTGTGGTGCTCAAAGCGCCAAAAATAATATATTTGTAAATATCTACAGCAACGTCTCTCTCCAGAAATCATGACCCAGCTTCTCAAAATAATCCACAGACATTATGAGCAGTTTCATGCAGGAACTATTTTCTTTCAACCATAGTTCCGACCATGAAGCTGCAGGATTTGTGGAAGCAGACATTGCTGTTGAAAGTTATTCAAATGTTGTTGTTTTTTACACTTTTGAGCACAAACCCAGTACTATATAGTCCCATTATGTTGGAGAGAAGGCAGACATCTCTATGGCTGATATCGCACACCAAAACAATTAGATCTATAAATACAGGTAAGTGAAAATATATGTTTTCCAAGGCTGTAATAAGAGCAGCCAAACATCCCCCGGTAACTTTTCATTATGACTCAGCCATCAATCACAGAACCAGCTCAGGGAGCATTGCTCGAGTTCCTTCTTCCTTCCTGCAGTACGTTACAACAGGATATTGTGAAATACAATAAGCAAACATGAGAGAAAAGTACAGAAAGCTTGTAACCGCTCATTACACAGTGGAACAATTCATTTATTCGTCCACTGGAAAAGCCTAGAATACCAATATATGAGGAATTGAGTAAACTAGGTTTATGGGGGCAGGGATGCAATATTTGAGTGTAATATTGAGTTTGTTGTGCAAATCAGGTGGGCCTTGACAAACAGTTAGTTCGCTGATGAGAGCGGTTGCTACGTCATGAAACAATACAATACTATGACTTAATATTGACATTATAAGACAGGGCGTACTTACCTCTCCTCCTGCCCTCTTCCAGGATGAACGGTCCGGGTGACTTTCATGTGTCCTGCTTAGTGTATCAAACTAATGTAAAACACAGTCTCTGTAAAGAATTCATTGGTTACACCAGCAATGATATTGAAATATTTATTACAGCTTATGAAATCACTGCTTCTATTGTAAAGCAGACCAGAGCATACAGAGCACATCCACTGTTTCTGGGCCAAAGTCTATTTGGCACTAAAATGGACAGAGGGCTAATGAGGGATATTAACCGATAATTAAAAAAAATGAATTGATCGTTTCCTCATTTGGAGGTCCGTCGCTGGTATCCATATAAAAGAGTTTCAAGACCCAGACAAAACTTTTGTCATAGCTAAGTGATGAATCTTAGTCATTAATTTATTTGTTGGCAAACAAGTTTCACTGTTACAACAAATATTAGTTATGTCATTCAACTTGGAAACCGTTACAAAAATGAATAAATAAGAAGCCATAATCATAGCCGATAATAAAAACTTATCTGTGCCACTAAACTTGGTTCCATCCTGCATTTGATTACTGTTTAGTAAACAGATAAATAAATATATTTTCTCCTTGAGGAAGAAAAACAAAAACACTTCCAGTTTTTCTCACTCCAAAAGCTCTTTCTTTAATAAGTAAAACAACCATCTTTCTTTTTTTGTACAAGTGCCGGGTGCTCATCAATGTTCAATTTGTTCTCTCTCTCTCTCTCTCGAAGCACAAGCGAATGCCAATAGAGATGCAGAATGCACTATGAACCTTTCCGAGGGACATTCATGATTAACTAGGACTTACTCTGTCTCCTTGACGATCTGTGAATCGTAGCTCTGCTATCTACACAGTAAAAAGAAAAAAAAAACGGGAACAGAAATCTAACTGAAACAGAAAGTAGACCTGAAAAACAAAGATGAATACGTAGCACAAAAATGCCAGCACGATACGCGTTTTCGTTGTGATATTTTTTGTGTTATTTTTGCTTCTATTTAGAACGGTCAATTCTTGGAAAGTGATAAAAGAGGAAAAAAAACAAAAAAAAAACAGACTGGTACCAGAAAACCAGAAAGGCCAGCACAACAGAACAAAATTGCTCCTAACCACTACATTTACAGAGACAAAGGGTTTGCTCGGAACAAAAGAAAGCATACTACTGTGTGCAATGCTAGTTACCTGTACAATTACATAGAAATATCTCATAATTATCTTATTAGTTTTTTTTCTCCCTCTTTTTAACAACTGTTATTACAGTAAAATGAAAGAAAAAGAACAGCTATGCTTGAAAGCATACGATCAATAATTCCTTCATGGTAATTGTTCAAAATGTGTTTGTGTTGTTGTTGTTGTTGTTTTTTTGTCTTTTTTTTCATCGAAGGGACACTTCAGCAAACAAAATGTGCTGCAACTCACCAAAGAGGAAGAAAATCTTTCAAAAAAGCAATATAGATACAGAAGTATAATAAAATAGTCCTTTTTTTAAATTTCCCATTTATTCTGGTGAAGCCTATAGTGTAGACTTGTATAGTTTGGGGCTATGCAGTTCATCTCGACTGTCAAGACTATACAGAGACCTAAAAATCCTGTGCGAGTAATTGTCTCTCTTCACACTGAGACAAAACACGCCAAACCACACAGGGTTGGAGAGGGGGGCGGGGGGGGGGGGGGGACACACACACAACATCAACAGATTCCCGCAATGTTTAACCAAATATAGTCACATATTAGCAATAATATCCTGTTGGTGGTGAGTAAAAGCGAGTAGAGTCATTTGCTCTGCTTCAGTCTTCAGGGCACAGAATAAAAAGAAAGGCTACCACTGCCAACGACTGAAGGGACAAGGGGACACGGTGAAGAGGACTACGGTAATAGGAGGGACACTGGAGGAGCGGGAGGGTGTTGGGCCTATAGGCTGGTGACCAGGTGCGAGGGCTCTGACTGGGCTTCTTCTGGGGATAGATCCTCTTTGTTTGGGGGCACGATGAAGCCATCGCTGCTGCCCCGCCCTAAGTGGTAATAGGAGTGCAGCTGATGGAGGTGGTTACGGGAGCCCAAGTTGGGCATGCTCTTGTAGTAAACGTCGTCCGAACTGGCCTCTGGGCTCTTGGCGTCCCCGCCGTCCTTGGAGCCGTCGGCGGATTTGGCAGACACGTCGGGCAGGCCGGGCAGCATGGGCATGCTGGTGTAGAGGGAGTCTCTCTGGTGGTTGTGGCTGGGTGATGAGCCCTCGTCGTCGGTGTGCTCGTTGGTAAGTAAGGGGAAGAAACTTTCGCTGTTCTCCTGGGGGATCCTCCTTCGAGACGAGGAAGTGGTGGCGGACGAGAAGGGGTGGTGGGGCAGAGGAAGGGGTGGCGGCGCCGACTGGTGGAGGTGATTGTTAAGGTTGTCCGCCGCCTGCAGTGACGGGAGCGGCCTTTGAGGCAACAGCGGGGCATTGGACTCCTCGCGGATTAGCTCCAGGCCCAGGCCTTCGTCGTGGTGCGGACCAAAGGTGGAGTGGTCGTCCAGGCTCAGCGCCACGTTCATGCCCATCCCCATTCCCAAGCCCATCCCGTAGCCACTGTCCTTGCCACCGTTGCTGACATTGTTGACCAGCTTATTCATAAGGTTCCGGTTCTGCTCGGTTGAGCGCTCGTGGGAATTGTTGAGGTAGGAGGGGATATAATTGGAGGTGAGCTCTTTCAGGATCTTCTTTTCCAGGGTGGTCTCCTTGTGGTTGTAACCCCGATCAATGATCTGGACGCAGTCACTCATGTACTCGGCGCTGGCGATGCTGTAGCTGTTGCCATGGTTACCATTCAGTGGTAGAGTATCCATGACACTTGTATCCCGGGCATTGTTCAGGATTCCCTCTGGAATGACAAACACGGGTTGGGTTGGGGTATAGAGTGGGGCAAATGACAAGGGTGGAATCTGATGGGATGTAATTGCAACAGCTAAATGTCAGCCACTTTTACAAACACAAATTACACCCATCACATTCTCCAGCCCTTTTATTCTGAACCCCAAGCACTCTACGAAATGATATGTCACCCACAATTCTATAAAGTGTGCTTCGTGGAAATTAAGACCCTACAGTATTTGGATTAGGAAAGATATAAAGCACAATAACAAAACACAATATCCTGTAAATATGAACATCATATACACACTTACCTTGTTGCAAAAATAACATTTTCTAAGACCCAATTTCACTTTTCATTACTCTATGGCAGTGGTGAAAACACCGATATGTGTGACACGCAACACCACAAAGCTCAAGCACGGCACAAACGCACACACACACACACACACACACACACACAAAGCTTCAGCACTACAGTCAAGCAAGCAAAGACAAAGACCATAGCCATGCATGGGACACTTAAAGTGAACACAAACCAGAGCAACAGCTGTAAAGTTGGACCCCAGCCATATTGTCCCATTTGAGCATTGCAAGGTAACATTGTAATACTGGAATAAAAATAGTTCTTCATGTCTGCTTTGCCTGTGTGAACATAAACAGTCCTCTCTCTAGACATGAATTAGTACATCAACCCACACTGAAAGGAATGAGACTTTCCGTTCTCGGGTTTTCATATTTCATATTCTATCGAGGCTCATGCCATCAGCATTAACGTTAATTCAAACTACATCATACAAGGCCATCCGGCTCGTTACAAGTGTCAAGCCCACGAGTTTGGACCTCTTCAGAACTTGACAAGACTCATGTTTGAGACCTTCAACACATGTGACGGCTTGATCAAAGTGAAGAGTAAAATATAAATAAAATGAACAGGCACGGGTGTTCAATATGTGCTGATAAGAATACAAATCATTCGATATCGATAGGCCTCATTAAATGTTGAGGTTGAGTCGAAATGGTGACTAATTGGATTAACTTAATCAGAGTGCGATACCAAACGGGTCAATGGATATTTGCCTGTAAGAAGCAGCAAATGCCTGAAGTCTTTTTTTTTACATCAAGAAGTGCAAAGTACAATAAGCAGTGAAGTCCAGGATGTGATTTAAACTGATTTTTACAGGTCTATTTGAAATGGTGAGGGCCTTTGTCATAAAAGAACGCTATTACTTCCAAAGGGAATGACATTTTGTTTTCATTACCCCTTTGTCAGCATCGAGTGAAAAGAAAGTAAAGCCAAAGTCAATTACATTTGATAAGCAATGTTTAGTTTGACTCCCATACTTGTCTCTCTGTAGGGCTCTTTTTTTTGGGACAGCATGAGGGGAAGGAAAGAAGAAAAGAAAACACAATAAGCATAACAGTGACAGGTAGAAGAGAAATGTGCACGTACAGTATGCTGATGACGCACCGAGAAAATGCTGCTGGAATGCAATCCTTTCATAGTATCGTGCAAATATTGTGTACCCACAGAAAGAACCACAACATATCAGAGAAGAAAATATATCGAAGTAAAGATGTTTTCATATGACTTTTTTGCAGAATCCTCGGGGTGAAACATGGCAACGGTAGTGGAGAGTGTCAAATGCACCAGTAAATCGTTTGATGCATTTGCATTTTTCATCCTTCCAGATATTTCTTTAACACCTACGGCAATGTAGGTGAATTATGGCCCTCTGTCACAAGCTCCGATGCAGTACTTGTATTGCATACATAAATTATCCCCTGATCAAAGCTCTCTTCGAGTTTTTATCTCAGTTTCACACAAGTTTTACAGACTCACAAAGTTACAGCGATCTCATATTGACTGCCCAACGTTGGAATAAAATAATAACAGCTCTGCACACAGATGAATAGTATTTTAAGATGCTGATGCCAGATTCAAATGTATTTATTTTTGGCTGATCAGAGATGGTTTCTATTGGTGTTATATTCAAGTACCAATATATTGACCACCCACCACCCCCTCACCCCAAGGAGCTAAATAACAGGTGGATCACATTTACGTTGACTTAATAACCCTCATTTTGAATATATGAATTAGCAATTTTACAATCAAAAGTTCCGAATGGAAGGGCAATTTATTCTTTGAAAGAGTCCGAAAACTGAACCATTTATGGCTTAAAATGGAGGAAATTATATTCATGAAATTATTAAAACACAAGAGAATCAAATGAATGGTAATCCTCATTTTTGCTCTTCAGACTACTCTATTCTATGAAATATAAATGAATTGCATTTGAAATTTAAATTCCAATTACATTCATCCCAAAAACAACGATGCTTGACGATCCAACAGGAGCATCAAAAGAAAGAAATGCTCAAAAGAGAAAGACAAAAGACATGGCACACAAGCTTCACTGACGACATTAGAGCACATTTAAAATAAATGCCTGGGGATGTATCTAGCTGCCAACAGGCACACATTTTTCATCATGTCTATGACGGCCAAATGTCTGGGTGTGTAACTTTGTAACCGAATGGCACGGCCTGACTAGAAGCCATGATACACCCCCAATGAAAAACCCCACAGCACGACAAACCTGTAGGATTTTTGTGACAAAGCAATAGTTTGTTCAATGCTAACACACAACACCTAGAGCAGTGTTTTCTTTTTTTCTTTTTTTTTTTTAAATCAAAGCCCTGTAAAAACACTCAAGGGTGAACACTGGCATCTCAGCTCAGTGCAAGTCTGTTACTTTTAACTCTCCAATCATAAAGTTGCATTCTGTTCCTGAGCACGAACAAAAGATGTGAAACCTCGCAGTCTCTCCAGGACCGGACAGAAAAAAAAGAAAAAAGAAAAAAAAACACTGCCCTAGCCACAATGTTAAAGAATGAAAAGAAGCTAGCACACCTTGTGTGTTGTACATGCCCAGAGGGTTGTTATAGACTGCCGATTCCCCAAGCAATGTATTATAGGGATTGTTAGTGCCATGAGGACGTAGGAGTGCATTAGGTATAAGATGGTTAGCCATAGCCCCTGGAGCAGCCAGGAAGAGACGGAGTGAGACAGAAAAAAAACAGAAGAGAAGAAGAGCGTTGAGACAGAGAACGGTCGGTGGGTGGATAAATTGTCAAAAATATTCAGACAGACAGAAAGAGAGAGAACATACATATCAGTTGGGCAGATGCAGCTGAGCAATGGCGGCCATTAACACCTAAATGATCACATGATCATCAATGTGAGGGGTTTTGCTACACATGAAAGTGGCAGAGCTGCACTGACGCGGCTAATGGGCCCGATGGAAAGTGTGTCAATTGTATTGTTAAAGGTATAATATGCAACAATTTCCCTACAAAATATTTTCTCTTCTAATTCTGCTGTGCTCAGGACGTTGCTGGGCGTCAGTAAAGAACATTTGGGGATGGAACCCCTAGCCAATAAGCAGGATGTGTGCTGCCTGGTCTCAATCCTAAATCAAGTACCGCCTGATACAAAGCAATGGAAAACGGGTTGTTATACATCGCTGTGTGTTTTTATGTGCTTCTGTGTGTCACCTGTCAAGTCTCTCTGCCGTGCGGCGCTATATTGGACCGTGTCCGTGACCGAGCGGAGACACGGAGAGAGCAGACAGGCCACAGCAGGATGAAACATGCTGCATTCATTCTAAATGCTGCACCTTCCCGTGGTGTCGGGATGCGGCATGGGTGTTTCCATTTGTGCTATAGAACGTAAATGCTGGAAAACAATCAGAAAATAATGTTTTATTCTTCTGATTTCCAGCTTTGTTCTCACTAATGCTGTTCCCTCTCTAGCCCGGTCGACCCTATCTATCTATATATCTATCTATCTATCCATCCATCTCTCCAGCTTACTAGAGGGGCACATTTTTAATGCTGCGTTTATAAAAAAAGCAAGCGAGAATGTGCCTACATATTATACCTTTAATGCCAGCCATGAGTGTTAAGCCTGTTTCTGTGCTCCACATTCAGGCAGCATACGAGCCTTAACAGACATAAATTACAAAGAAACATCGAAATGGCCAACACAACACATGAACTGTTACATTTCTAGACTCAAACAGGGCAGAATGCAATAATCACTCGGGAAACTGTTTGGTCTTTGAGGCTGAAAAAAAAAAAATAGAGTGCTCGCAATTGTTTTAATTGACAGTTTGCAAAACACCTCCTCTGAACAGAGATTGCAATAATCAGCAGTGGTAACGTTAACTAAGAATCAGATATAACTGGTCTGGTGTTAATTGGAACATTTTGGTTACCTACAAATGTCTTTTTCAGCGTCCGGTTGTACTCAGCCCCACCCTCTCGTGTCACTTCATGCTGCAAAATGCCAACAAGGCAAAGGGCAAAAGCCAAGATGGCAACAGGCGAAATGCCAAACTAGAAGTGAGAGGCCTGCTGTCTCTTTCTGAAATCAGGCACCTATTGCTTAAAAAATAGCTCAGAATTCTGACTGGTACATCTCATCTCTGACATCTCTGGTACACCGCATGGCCTCAACCATATATGGACATGACCGCTATCAATTCTGCTGACCCGGATACATCCCGTTGTGTTTGTTTACATTAGATTAGAAACTCCCCGAATGACAATAACGTGACTAACAGGCCTAGTGACATGTCCTCTCTTTGGTCAAGATAGTTATTACTTCAACCTCGCCGCCTTCGCGCAAACAGAACATTGGCTCATTTCGCTTGGATTGCTAGGATCTCGCCCAAATGACACATCAGTTTCCCCAACCACATAGCATCACGCCACAGATACATTCACAGTCTGAGCCCTGTGATTAGCTGCAGATTTAAAGGCTGACATCTTAAACATGAAGGGTGCGGATTCCCTGATGTTCCGGCTTTTCTTTTGCCCGTTGACAGAAAATAATATATTTTCAAGTGTTTGAATACATTATGCTGAATATCAGGTGTGCATTCATTTCCTGTTTACAAGACCTGTCGACATGAAATGATGCTATTATTTCTAAAGCAGCAAAGTCAAGACTTATGAGGACTTCCTGTATGCTGTGCCACAGCAGGTAAACGTCTTTTATCCGAGGTACGAGTACACAGCAGTTAGAATTGAATCTGTCAAACCAATGGAGAAATATTTGGATGTTACCTTGTGACACGCTATCTTTTCAAAAAGTTGGTCTTTTTACTTTTTGAGGGGATTCTTATTAAATTCATATTTTCTATGTTGGAAGACATGGATGACATTTTAAAATAATAACAGTACTGCTGATCTTTCAGCATTAATCAATATTTAGTTTGAGTTTAGTATCTATTAGCCGTATTATAATTTAGCTTGGAAAACAGAATGTTTAGAGATTTTTCTTTTAATTTTAATTTGTTGTTGCTGTTTGCCCTAATTACAGTGTATTCCATGAACGCTAGCCCCTTTTGAATTCTCCCAGTGACAGATCCCCCACTTATTGTGTCTATGTTGGATAAATTGGACAATTTCCACAGCTCCACTGATTGCACTGATTGTGTGGTGCAATAATCCCGAATGCTGGGATGAATTGAACATGCAATGCTATCAGGATGATTGCATGGCTACGCTCTCGAGTGTCAGCTGCAAGCTCGCTTTCAGGTGCCAAAAGGGGGGAGAAGCCGGGGGTGTGGGAAATCAAAAGGACAAATCAGCAAGAAATAGTCGCTCCTCAACTCATAATACCGTAATAACAGCACGGGAGCAGCCGCGGATAAGTGACGTTCTTTTTGCATCTGTTCCCTATGATACTTGTGATGGCAGGACACACTTAACTCTTGTGAGTGTTTAGCTCTATCAAATCCAGCCTGGTAAGAAGCCAAGGGTATAAAATTGCGTTCCTAATTACTAACTCCGCCTTTTGCCTTCATGGAAGATCTCTGTACGCTCTTCTTCAACTTTTCTACAGCCCCACCCCTCCTGCCCCAATTTAGCCTCTCCACAATGGATCGAGGCTGTGTCTGTTGATGGTGCTAAGCTGAGTGTCTAATTATTGAGATCTTGACACTTCTTCCCTGCGTCGAACATTAATCCATCATTGTAACTATGCATTAGTGTCGACGCAAGCAGGCGCCCAGAGCGAATTTAGAGAGCAAGCAGTGTGGAACTGGAGCCCTCCATCAAGAGATGCGATGAGTGGGGAGAGTGTTAGGGACGGATGCCAGCCAGTGCGGTATTTGCCACTCGATGTCGGACGTAGGCTGCGATCTATTTTCTGTATGATCTGAGGGACTCCGAAGTTAACTCCATTCACTGCACCGCTGTCAAATACATTATGGAAAAATACTTTTTATTAACGCGTGTGTCTGAGAGGGAAGTCCACTGAATTGATTTTTTTGTTTTTATTCCAGCACTTTTCCCGGGAGTAAGCCCAGTTTCACTGTCAGTTATAGTTGCACTGCTTTGACAAGTGAATTTTATTAGTCTTATTAAATGCACCAAAACCAGAATTTTTACAAACATTTGGATTTCATTACATTCACTGAATTCTATTTGTATTTGTTTAGATGAAATGAAATCCTGTTTGCAAACTCCTTTGAGGATTTGTTGATGCTTCAAATATAAAAAAAAACATGAACAATATTTTTTGAAGCAGTACGACACCAAATCAGGATTTTATCCTTTTAATCTCTGCCTTGTATTCACAATCGTGTTGTCTTTCATCCAGGCGACAAATGCACCAAGCCATATGCGTAGTTACATTTATATTTGGTGGTAATTAACGTTTGGGTACAAAATGTGTCTCCTACTTGAAATGTTGATCATTTGGAGTATCTTGTGCAAACTTTTGTGACATGACTGATTTACCTTGACTCAAGGTTTGCAGTTAAAAGCTTTGCTTTTCAAAAAAAAATGTTTTCATAATCTAAAGTCTTCTTGTCCTATTAAATGGAAAGCGACTGCAACTGGAAAATAGGGAATCTTTTGTGAAAAACTCTATCTTGCATTTGTAATAAAGTCTAAAAAGGTGAAGGCCGGTGTATTCAAGTAAAGGACAAAAAGGAGTCATTCAAGTAAATGTGTGCTGCGTGACCAAGTACCTCTGTTAAGTGATGCAGAGCTGTTGATGTCGCCGGTCATGAAAGAAGACTCTGACTGTTTTCTGACTGTGTCATTCCACATTCGACGGATGCGACTCTGCGGGGGGACAAACAACATGTCAAAACACGTCAGATTTCAATCTGTACATTGTCAGAAATACAGCTGAAAAGTAAAAGACTAACATTATGGGCTATTTGTGAAGTTCTATTACACTAAACTAACTTTTAAGCACAATAAAGGGTGAGATATGAAGCAAAAATAAATAAGATGTCTGCTTTTTAATCAAGTTTTCAAGCCAGAAAACATGTCAGCTGTGGGTAAAGATGAGCACCAGTACTGGGACAGGCAAAGTCAATAATAAAGACATCATTCCAGCTCTCCGAATCAGTGTCTCAGCTTTCAAATGCTCAATCCAAAAGGGTTCATCCTGGTTAATTATGTTAGTGTCCCACGGGCTGTTGCACAAGCTAAGGATCTGGTTATTCAACCATGGAGCTGAATGCTTGCTGTCTTGTGCCAGACGGGCTTGGCAGAGGTTTTCACAGATTTCCAGATTGATCCACGAATTGGTGACGGCGAAAAGAAAACATTGTTCAGAATGTTTCGTGATGAAGTGCTTCACATAAAGGATAATCAACGCTCTTTTTTTTGTGGTTCTGGTCATAATGTCTACCGTTAATAATACTATTGCACGAGAGTATCATCCTTACACCGCCTTAACACCAATTTATCGTCAACCAGATTAAAAAATAAAACAGGAGTAAAGTCATGGAATGAAGCAATGTTTTTAAGTTGCCTTTGACACCTCGAACAAGATCCAGCTTAACTATGGCGTCGGCACTGCCATCATCATTAACTACATTTGGAGCAAATGCACCCTCGCCTCCTGAAATTCTCTATTTGACATACAGACCGTGAGCATGTTTTTTTTACACATGTAAGTTTCTCCATCGTCTCATAAAGGATGTGGAAAAAAACTGCCCACGCAGATGTGGTATGATCAATACGGCACCTCTGCGTCACCCCCAGGTGACACGCAGCTCTTGTAATCTTACGGGAACACATACTGACACGGACGATCTCATTAACATATTCTACGTCATGTTGTCCCCAGCACTGAAGACACAGATGGGTTGGAAATGACACTGCTGCTGCGACTTCTTGTTTTTTTTGGACGGATCAAAACTTGAACCATTCATAGCCGGCGGGTTCGAATGTACTTTGCTGATTACACATTCATTTAGATGCCTCAGAGTAAGCAATAAACAAGCACGTCTTTCTGAGTGTTTCCATTCCTGTCTCGCTCACATAAAGCGACTGAGCATGAGGTTACAGCCATCTTGTCAAAGCACTGTGTATAATTAAACGCTTTGATCTGTGTGCAGAAACCAGCTTGCGTCGTGGGTTGCCACTGCACGCTTGACTCCAAGCACTATTTAAATAACGGAACACTGGAAGGAAACCACAATCTTTAGAATATGGAAATTATGTTCAATTACAGTGTATCATGGCAATTCATCCTATACTTCAGGTCAATGTGGGCGGAATCCATTAGCCATTTACTTTACAAGGGGACAGAATTCACATATTTTGGCAGAGAGAGTCCAATCTGCATCTGTGAGCATGAACAAGTTCCTCACAAAGCTCGAGCCAATGGTTTAGTCAGCGCCGCTGTACCAGCTCTAGTGGAAATGAATTCCAGACTGACTTTATGTACTCGGAAAATGTTCAGCTTAAACTCTCATTTGGTTTTAGATTTCCACTGAGCTCTATCTTTGAGTAGTCGGTCTGCATCGCTCGGGCGACTTATTCCTCGATAATAATCCGTGACATCACACAGATGTGCACATCCTTCCAGAATTTAGACGCAAGAAAACTTTAATGTTTTGCACGGCGCCCTACCACAGCTCAAGTTATTAAGAGAGAATATATTTTAGAGGCGACTGTGTAATAGAAGGAAGGACAGCATATGTCCTTGTTCGGAGGTGAGAGCAGGGAAGCGCAGTGCCTGTTAACTTGTCCTGCTGAAGGAGATACTGTCAAGTGCAGTGAATCAAAGAACGAAAAGAAAGAAAACAAAGTAGGACTTCATTTTGCCACCTGTGACCCAGTAGAATAACGTCCTGGCGCACGGGAGGCGGTGCCTTTTCCAGAGCCGATGGAACTGTCCACACTTTTGCCACTGCAGCAGTGAGTACGCAGGCATTTCCCATACTCCTTACGCACCTGCATGGAATAAAAGCCACAGTTACAGTCAATGCAAACCAACCACATGACCAAATCCAAGGGGAACACTGTCATATTTGCCGCATTTGGAGATGCTTTTCTAGCGTAATGGCCGAAGCACGAAAATAACCCAACGATCAACGGATTTCACACGGCACATCTTGAGAATGACCCCGTACCTTTTTCTGCAGCACGCAGTGGAAGATGAAGATGAACATTCCTTGCAGGGAGTTGAAGATGGTGAACAGGTAGGCCATGACCACCGTGCTCTCGTTGACATACATCAGGCCAAAGGCCCAGGTCAGGCCCAGCAGGCACAGCAAGGCAATGGCCCCAATCACCCATGATCTGGAATACAAACAAACAAGCCATCTTGCAAACCATTTGATAAAGTTAGGATGCTAAAAGTGCTTTAAAAGTGCTTTTGAACTTGGGAGAAGAAGTGTAAATTGTACCAAACACAATATTTTGTGATAATAAATAGAGGTTAAAAGCCACAATGTGAACTGAGGTGTGCACAGATATCAAGGTGTTCCTATGAGAGGGAGAAAAGGCACAAACATGAAGAGGGGGGAAGAAATTGATGAGAAATGACAATGGCTTTAATCTTCATCTTCTGATTCTGTCTTTGCCATCTTTTCCTTTCCTTATTTGCACTCTGTCAAGCGTTGCCATAAAACTGCAGATTCGTGTATACGATAAATGAGGTCTGTATAAATGGGAGGGTAAGAAATATGGCATTTTTATTAGAAGCCTATTTAAATGAATACATTACATGTTGGATTCTATTACCTGAGGGTTGGGATAAGTGTCTTGTAAACTGAAAGATTGAACTGAGATTAATAACAACAGAGTCTATTAAGAATGAAGTACTCTATCTTCATGTAGGGCACGCTGTGCAGAGAAGTGGCACTTTTTCTTCACCTGCACCGTTTTTTGGGGTACAGAGGCGGAGTTAAGATTCATATCAGATTCCTGCCCGCCTCGGTCGTGTCCAACGGCACTGCATGCTTGACAATCTTCCCTTTGAGTGAGATTAAGTCCTTTAACAGCGATCTGAAAGAGGCAGTTAATAGCCTCGAATTTGAGGGGCACGCATTGTCAAAGCACAATAACGCACATCATCAGATCATTTGGATTGTTTTGTGTAAACAATACCTGACTGTCTAAAAACAAACTTCTCTGCTGTTGTGTACATCCGCGGTTGGCTATATCTCGATATTCTGGCTCCCGGGTTTAATGCCATCCAAATTACAGCAACACGATGTGGGGATCAGAATCATTGCTGGTTCAACTTCAATGCAGTGTGACCGTGCATACTCTGAGTGTGAAAGCTCTTGCATAATGTCTTGCTTACGACTAATTTATTTCATGCAAAGTTTCAGTGTAAACTTGATGAAGTCCTTTGTATGGTGTGTTCATTGGGGATGTTATCAATAACTGCAAATGTGGTTATTCTGAGGCTTATTGTACATCCCTAATAATGGCGACTGCCAGGCATTCAATAAGTCCAGAAATATGAATTTATCTACTTGGAACTTATTCTGCTGTTAATTAGGCGACATAAAACTGGATATAATTACGGTAAAATAAATTGTTTCAATCATGTATCTATTAATTTCAGGTATTTCAAGTATTCATACTGCTTCTAGCTTATTATATCACACATTTTTCTGATATAGACTGCGCTGTGAAGATGCAGGTGCCATTCAAAACTAATCTTGCTTGTCACATCTGGAGGCTTGGTATATTTAAGACCAGAGTGCTGTGTGCACACTAATGTGGACTTCAACATGACGGAGTACTCCACAATAAGTCATGTTAATGGTTCAGGAAGGCATCGAGATGGATTTGGGTGCGGATTTGCTCATATGGAGGAGATAATGAAAGATGGAAATATGGGGAAATGGCCCTTCCAATTTTGTCTTACTTGATCTCAGGTTCATAATCCTGATAGCTGAGCGATATCACAAGAGCAAAACAACAAAAGAAAATAAGCAAAAATAAATCAAGTCACATAACAAAACATGGGGAGGCGTAATCAGAAAATGTGTGGCCACAAATACAATGTAGAAATTAAGACATTAAGAGGGAAACAATACACCAAAAAGGGAAAATGACTTATTGTTAAAGCTAAATTCACAGCATTCGCATCCAAACATCAGCCAGACATTCATACATTTTGGGAAGGGATTTGTTAGTGATTTACAGGAGATAAACCTCATTATCCTGGTTCACTGAAGTATCTAACTCCCCTCATAAATACTGGCAGACTTTCACATTTAAGCTGTTATAAATGGGCCAGGTGTGCGGCCAAATAAATGATTTATGAATTCACCAGGGCAACCATTAAACATAATTTTCCCAGGGCTGTCTTAATGACCTGGTGGGAGAGGTACTTCATCAAGACGACTGCCCCCGGAATGGACACAGAAACACAAGCAGTGGGCACAAAGAGAACAAAAATATTGTCCTCTAACGAGTGACAGTTTTGTTCGGCGAATGGTTTATGACGGAGACACAAGAGGTCATAAGTAATGCATCTGAGTGGACAGGATATGAAGAGGCTACGGCTCCTATCGCACATGGCTTATCTTCGTCTGGAGTTATCGGATACAAATATGGGGATGAGTTCGAGAGCTGCATGGAAGGAGCCTTGAGGCGAAACTTCAGAGACTGCATAACAGTCACGGAAAAACAGCTCACTTATAAATGAAGAAGGTGCATTTCAGTTGAGTTTTATCCTGTCAGGATCGCTGCATGCCTGACAGCTGCTAATACAACAGTTACAAAACCTCTCAGTTCATATTTTTGGCATCATTACGCTCAAAATTGTTTATGTACGGAGTAGTACTTGGTAAGGCAAATTATGTTATTTAGGAATAATTTTAATTAAATGTGTATTTTATTCAAATGTTAGAATGTTAAATATAGCATCTAAGCAATAGAAGTACTATCAACTGAGCTTTTCAGGAAACCATCTATTTATTTGAATGGCTGTGCAATATATAGATTTATTATCCATCTCTGAGGGTTGCAGCAGAGCACTTCTAGGCTTTTCAAGCACAAAAAGGAGACAGACGCTTTATTGTGCCAATTGTCGACAAGAATTCCACAAATTAGCAATTTTAAGCAGAGAACCCCTTCAGACTGTGGCATCAAATTACCACCAATTTCCTTCAAAATGACTTCATTTGCAGAGGTGCCATTCATTGCAATGTCACAGATCATTTATGCATGAGATTGCAATTGGTCAATTCAACCCGTTTCAAATGTGTATGAAGTCTTTTTATAGAGGAAAAGAGGAAGTGCTGTGATCAACTCGACAGGGTGTTAATTATTCAACCAAAGGTATGCTTAAAATGCTAATCACCTCAAAGTGTTCAAGACATCAAAGTTTTTGATGTTGGCATAGACGTTTTGTATCTTTGAAATCATCCTCGTTAGAAAAATTTCAATTGAAGTTTCTTATCTGTACGGTGAGGAAGCTATGCAAGCCAAAAGTCAAACCTTGCTCTAAAAAAAAAAAAATGTACAGTTCATTATGTTCTTAATATGCCATATTCAGAAACAAGTTTGGGATGTAAAACCACAATGGTGCAAAAGTCATGTTGTAATCCATAAATCACAGGGCAGCGGCTGTCTCTATTATAGGGTGAGGAAGGAAGAAACACATCAAACACAATATCAATTCTATTCTACATCCTCTACTGAGAAATGTTGCATCTTACCAGTGCCATTCTACAATAACACATCCATCATAATAACGGTAGCTAAAATGAAGAGGAAAAAGAAAAATGGAAGATGAAAAACAGAAAAGATGTTATAGATAAACACAGCCTCAGATAAGGAGGCAGGATGTGTGTGCTAATCAAAAGAAAAGAAAGGAGGGGAAGGAGAAAGAGATACACAGCGAAGAAGAGATGAAACGTTCATATTAAAACAAGGCGGCGTGATGAAATCTGAACAGAAAATGTGACATCAAACCATAAAGAGGAGGCAAACGGCAGAAATGTAACACAAAAGAAGACACATCTCATTAAACAGAGATAGATTGACGTAATTAACCCGTAGTATCATCATCATCAAACCGGTCCACCTTGGTGACTCGAAGGAAAAGCTCATTGGGAAAGCGCGGCAATAACCGACTGCTACACCACATTGGACACTGAATGTTATTTCAACCCATGTTAAAAACTGAAATACTTAATTTTCCATCATACTTACCGATTTCTACTCGTTTATGATGAAACGGACCACGACGTGACGTGTTTAGCGTCGCAGTATTTCTAGTAAAGCCATTCGTTCGATTTGTCGTGTGCTGAGAAATGGGTCTCGACGTAAACACCGTGTCAGATGAACGAGGGCTGACAACAGCGGTGCTACTTCATACTATTTTCCGATGGTCACGTGAAACATTGCAGACTGTTTCGGAGTGAGTGAGTCTTGGGGGGGGGGTCAGGAGGTCAGATTGTTTCGTACATTATGTGAGGCCAGTGTAATAAATCATACGGCACCGAGAACTCCAGCGGTCAATACTTCACTGCGGAACAAACAACGCAATGTATCTTGCGGCACCAAAAGACGGGCAACATACAGAACCGCCTTGACAAATGTTATCTGGAAAACGATTACAGCATTTTGGATCAACGCTTCGCTGAATGTACCTGCTGTTCTGGACCAGTCGTGGTCTGGAGCTCTATCAAAGTTCTCTGCGAAGCAATCTTTTTTTTTTCCCCCACACCATGCCTCAGTATATAAGCTAGAGAGCCAATCAAGGGGCTGCAGGAGGTCTGCCTGTATTTCTGCCAGCCGTTTGAATCACAGCAAGGGTTTAGTTTCGTAGTGGATGTTTGAGCTTGGGGCTGAATTTATGTCTTCAGTGTAAACGAGCACATGTTTCCGAGACTCCGTTGTGTTGGTGTCCAATAACAGATCCGCCGCCGATCAGAACCCTACTCTGTGAGCAGAGTGCTGACAGTTATTTCATTCAATAGGAATATATTCAGATCATTTGGACGTCAAGTCTTGATGGCTGTGAAAATGATCCCGGCATCTGCTTCACAATTCTCTTGTCATAAACTCAATTGCTCCAAAGTGCATACAAGTGATCTACATTTTCTTTGTTACACCCCTGAAATCAAACAGGACCAAAACACATAACCTGTTATTTCACAGAATGTTATTACAAACTAGGACAAAAGAGGTGACACTAAATGGCTTTCACCATGTAGCCACTTCGGGAAGATGTCAAGTTTGGATTGACCTATCATTAACATTGCAGGAAAGTATTTGGACCTGATTATAGCTTTGAAAAAGCATGGCAGAAAGAGCAGAACAGGAAATGGCGAGACCTTTATCGGATAGATGAGGAATAAAACAAGGATTGGGTTCCACCAGCTTTGCATTGATCATTAAAAAGTTTTTTGGGGAAAGTTCTTAGTCACCACTAGCCAGTTTCCAACTAAGGATTTACTACATTTAGTTGCACCGTTTAAATGTCTTAGCCGGTTAAGTCTTTCGTAATGTGTAAGTTGGTTGCGAGGAAACATTTGGAGCAAGAATTAGAACAGAAGGAAGTCACCGTAGCGTCCAGAACTCAGTAAACATTGGTATCCTGGCTAAGTAAGCCTGAACTTATGAAGAGCTGATGCAGTCGCCAACTTCAAAATATAGTAACGTCTGTATTTCTCAGAAGTGACACATCTAGTGAACATCGCTTCGTGTCATCTTGAGGTAACTGTAATGGCAGTGTGGGTCTCACTGTGGCCCCGCTCAAAGGCAGCACTTAAAAACCACAGCTCCACTCAGGAACATCCTGCAGTGAACTTGTGAGTGAAAAACAAAGTATGGTCTGACATGGTGCAGCTTAAGCATGCTATATCATGGCTGGCAGAAGATTGTTTTTGTTATGTGTGTATCACTGTGCCGAGAGCAGCAGGGCAGACAGGGCCGCTGTGCTGCTGAGACACAACCAGTGATGTGATGCCACAAAGAAACAGCCAGAGCGCCGGCCATAAAGTAGACTAATGTGTCCAGAGTGGCTTAAAAAAAGTCAGGGAGACAGCAAAAACAGAGCAGAGACCCTTATCTATCATAGCAAACGGGCAGAAAAACAACTTTACACCATCTGTAGAACGAGTCTGCACTGACACCAGGTAGCTGGAGCTTACAGCAAAGACAATGACCGAAAACGCTGTGTCATTCTGCAGGGCAAAGGGACCTGAAACACAACTTTTCAAACAGTTTATTCACATCCAGCCAGACAGGAGGAAACTTTCAGAAGTTTGACTGACGGTTTACCTGAACCAGTCTATAAAGTTAAATCTGTGGAGTTCAATGCACAAATGGTGGTATGTTTCCAACACTGCATGAGACTACAATACATGCAAAGTTTTAGCTCCTAAAGCTGCACTAACCAATAAGTTTATTGAGAGTAAAGGCCTTTACACAATGGGGGAGGCAAGGCGAATTATCAACACGAAAATGTATACTTCAAATACTATATGTATAGGGCTTTTATTGTGAAGGGTAAGAACAGAAGGAGTGAATCTGGTACGGTTGAAAGGAGTCGTATATGTAGTTTGCCGTCTTGGTGTTGTTGTTTCATAAATATAGATGCAACTGTTAAAATATATGGACGTGCGAATTAATCGCTTGAAAAAACGTCCCCGGCTGGTAAAGGCCTTAGGTCTGCACTTATTATCTCACAACACTAATGTAAATGTGATGGATCACACAACTAAAGCTGTTTGACTTTCGGTCTCGTCCGGAAATGAATGAAGTCCTTGCAGTATACAAAATACATCTAAAATCACATAAAAAAACAAAACAAGCAGCTGAAACTAATAGGAAATGTTTACGAGCTGAGACCTACCAAAGCAACACTGAAATAAATGTCACACGTACTGTGGATATACATCAAAGCATTAAAACTTGTACTCGCAAACTTGTAAACGCCAAAGAAAGTTTGAATCTGAGTTATATAATCATTATTGTCCCTCAAGCTTTCATATCATCTGGAAGCAGCCAGGCAAAGGCAGATAAACTGACTCAAACACACAATAAGCGCGCACACACACACGTAAAATATGAATATTCATTGGTGGCATGTTGACATCAAGATAACACCAGGTCAGGTCTGTCAGATTGTCTCCTGGCCTTTTCCTGTGCAGACAGCAGAGTTCTTCAGATAACGGTGGGGACGCAATAGAATACCTGTTTGATTTTAACCCTGCCTGACACAACCTTTCAGCTTAATAGGAGACGCTTACCTTGCAGGCTCAGACTCCCAGACCCTTGGGTTGGGTGTTCACAACCTTAAGTGCTTTTAATGAGGTTTTCGAAATAGCAAAGGAGGGGAGGGGGGGGGGGGGGGGGCGGCGGAAAGAAAGTGTGAATTGCTCGGAAACATCGGCTTGAATACAAAGCAACGTCCCAATGGTTCTCTTTAACCGGGGCTTCATTAAACTGAGAGAAACGAGAGGAGAAGTTGGCTCAAATTGAGTCGTACTAGATACAATTCAGCTGTCAGAGTGCTTTTGGTGGAAGCGAGCGAGTCACATTGAAACATTCTTTCCATCTGTAACAAATGTCATAAGGAGTGCTATTTCTGGACGACTTTAATGGATATCTGGGTGATGTGAGTGCTCTTACTTGATGTTGTCCAGGCAACCGGAGTCTGGTTTCAATATGGCCGTGTGATGGAACATCTTGTAGAGAGCGATGCCCAGGAAGATCACATTGAGCTGAGGGACAGACAGAGATACAGAGAGAGAGCGAGAGAGAGAGGTTTTATGTTTCCTGCTTCAGTTCCATTCATTTTAAATCAGAGCACTTTGTAGCACAGAGCTGGAACGCTGCAGCCAGAGTTGGTTTCCCACTTTGCCAAACAGAGCACAAAATCCTATGAAACCTCTATGGTGGTATAACAGACTAAACAGCGAACGGTGAGACACGACAGCTGCATACTTGTATGAGGGAGCCTTTCCGTCTGACTTATTCAAACTTGTCTCACACTTAGAGACAAGCACAGGGAATAACTGCCACTGCTGCCGAGTTCGTCGACATTTCTTTCCCTTTTCTTAAAGCAAACACTGACCACTTTGAGTAACTTCTATTCACATTATAATGCATTATAATACTGATTATAATGCATGATAAGAATACTATTATGTATTACAACTATGGGAATTATAACACCAAATAAAGTCAGTGAGTGGCCAGCAATTATGGAGTTTTATGATGCTTGACCTTATTAGTCATTACAAATGCTTTTTTTATGTGTTATGATTACGGTTATAAATCACTACGAATAATACTATTTATACAGTGCTATAAATAGATTACAACGCATTATAAGTATGATCACAGTGCATTACATGGGTGTTACATTTTTGTAAAATACTTGAGGTACTTTTCACATTTATAACATTTATTATGTCCCCTGCTACATGACAAGCAAAGACAGCATTTAATGAGCATATCATTTCATTAACACTTTAAATGTGCCTATTTACTCTAACATAGGACAATCATTTACCTTTAAGTGAAGTACTATATTTTTTTATGTCCCAGATTTCTTATTCAAACAACTAATTAAACACAGAATTTGAGTAAAGCACATCTCAATGAGTTTGACTCCTGAATATAAAAAAAAAACGTACGTTGAACAGACCCACTGTTGTGTATCTCTTTTTTTTTTTATTTTTCTGTGTTAGTGATCACAGAAATAGATGAGTCAAATCCGGTCGCAGCAGGGGGGGATCTTTTCAGAATGATTTCACTTAATTTACTGATGCTCACAGTTGGAATTAAGCTTATATGAGGTGAGTATTATTTAAAACACGCCATTTTAACCGCTTCAAATGCTTCTTTGCCCAAACCCTCACCAAATTTCCCAGGGGACAATTGGATCAGAGCTCTAGCCTTCTTTTCAAAATAGATTTTCTTGTTTATAAATCTAAGAGAGAAAGGAGTGAGTCATGAGGCACACAGAGATGCATTGTGAATGATTCCACCGAACTGGAGCATGAAAGCGCATTATGCATGTTGGGATTTAGCATCCAGCTGAGCAGGAAGAGTTGTGTTCAGAATTGTTAGAATTTCACAAGTTGGGACCGACCCGTGGGACAATACAATTGTCACATTTGGAGTTGTTGAGGACATTTACGAGTTGATTTACTGATTCCCAATATTAATTATGATCGCTGACTGGTGTCTTGGAAAATAAATAGCTTGTGGCACAGCAATATTTACAGCTTTGCATTAGCTTAAACAGTTAGAAGAACATTCTGACATCAGATTTAAAGCAGAGGGATCAATAAATGAGATATTTCATTCGAAAATTGGGGCTGTCCTAGTTGGAAAAGACACAGAAAGTGTGTGTGTGTCTTCACTGCATACTGCTTGTGTATCTGCACCCAAAGCTGTCTGTGTGCCTGCGAGGAGGAGATGGAGAAAGGTAGTAGAGTACGAGTTGGAACAGGAAGAAAATCAATCATAATCGCAGTGCGGATTACTCCAACACTGCATACTGAGCAGAGTTCACTCTCTTTCTCTCCCCGCCCCCCCCCCCCCCATCCCCCAATAATTGTCTTAGCCGGTGACTGCAGCAGGGTGACAAAATGCAATATATTTCCTACACCCCTCATTCGTTTTTCTGGACGGCTCCGTGCCCGGCGGTGGCATATATGCTCAACAGGGCAGAGAAAATAGGGAGGATAGGAGCTCGAAAAAGGAATGGCGGCGGACCATTTAAGCGATGACCCGCAGGCTAAGTAGGGTTAATGAGCAGAAGGGGTGGATGGGGTAACGCTTACCATAATTATCAAGGTTGCTGGTCCTATGAAACTCCAAATGAAGTAGGTGTCCAGGCGAAGCCAGCAACTGCAATGAAAGAGACAGAGTGAGAGGAAAAGGGGGATGGGGGTATACAGAGAGAGAGAGAGAGAGAGAGAGAGAGAGAGAGAGAGAGATTTGAGGTTATAGCTTCGTTCTCATGCTCAGAGGATATACATCAAGTAGGAGGCTGGAGTGACACAAAGGAATAGGTACTTCAAAACATAGATTGCCGCAAGGGGCTTGGAGAATTATGGCCATCAGTAAGAATTTGGAGCAAAGGGGGCTTTCAGTGGCAATGACAGCAATAATGATGGGCTTTCATAGCCAAACAGGTGTACTATCAAAGACAAAGAAAAAAAAACGGAGCGGGATGCAGCTAAAACTGTAAAGGATCTACCCTAAAGGCTGGGAGTGACCAGACTCTAGTACGATTCGGTTTCAATTTGTCGGGTTCAGATTGGAAATTAACATTACAAATGATAATTTATGGACGATTCAATTGGTTCTCAATTGAATCCTAGCTGCATCACTCCAAAAGATATTGGATTGACCTTGACCCTGACAGACATGGTCACACACAGTCCTTAAGCACTCAGCAGAGTGTCTTACATGTTCATGTTAACTGCGATGACTCTCTACAACCGCTGTAACGATGTCAAGAACTAAATAACACACTCTCCTGACCTCCAGTCATATCAACACAGAGCAGATAGTCAATTCTTCTTTGCTGAGTGGAACTATATACAGACCAGGAGGGCCGGTGGAAGGTGGCAGTGCCCCTTTTGAAATGGCAAGAACAAAAAAAACTTGATTCATGACCTGTGGTTGAATTATTAATCTTTTAATCTCCGCTGCTGCAGCAGATAGACGCCTCCATATTTGGCCACTGGAAAATTACAGTTCATAAGAGACGTGTTGTCATTCAGGCTGACGGAGTGGAAGTAGACAAGTATTAGCTGTAATTCAACAGCATATTAATGCAAATTGAGATTATGAGGGAACACACCACTGGACCTTAGACAGTGACTGGTGTAAAAAGTGTAGAAGACAAAAACACAACAAAGAAGAAAAGAAAATATCTTTGTCTTGAAATGGCACACTGCCTTAAATTCTGATTGCTGAGGAAAGGTTAGGTGTCCCCTTTTCCATAAAAACCTATTCTGAAAGCAAAAGACACAATGATCCGCGATATCATGGATGCTATTGTGGACCCATTCTCTTTGAGGAAAAGCAGGATTTACAGAGAAATAGCCTAAAAACCTCAACCGCAATAGACAAGTTTGTATGGGTTTCACTTTTTGTCACCAAAGAACCCGCAGACAAATGAGAGAGAATACTGTATATGAAGTGACAAGACAAAAATTGACTGGGCTTTTGTTGTTCCTGGGACTTGATATGTCTCCCCCTCACTGATATCAATGGATGAGAGGAGGAAACACAGAAAAACACATATGGATGCATAAAGAAGTGAATACGCGCAAACAAAAGACACACAACATGCACAGAACTCTGGCTGCTCATCAAAGCACATGCTCGGAACGTCGCGGTTTTAAATTATGCTGAAGGTTTCTATTGTTGTTTTTTTTGCCTTCTTCTTCTTCAGATCATAGAAAGATTTAAAGACGTGGTGGGCGGTGGGAGCTGCGGGCTGTTATTTTTTTCTGCCTTCTCTACCTCCTCTTCTCCACTTGTGTCATGGTTTGGGCTTTTGGAGCACATCTAGTTTCATCTACCCCCCTGGTGTGCTTCTTTGTGCACTATTCCATTAGTAACCAAGCAATAAAAAAAACATAAACGTGTGCCAGTCAAAACACAAGCCAAGCTCGTGCCAACAGTGTTCTGGCATTCTGCAGCGATCTGAGACAGGCTGTCCTTTGAGCCATGGCAGCTTAATCTGGAAAGAAGTCGTTGCAACAGAGATAGTCATTTCATTGGCGTGACAGTGTGCCGATGACCAAGAGTGTGAGTCAAGCAATGTGAAATGATTGCGCCAAAGGAGATCACCAGCTGCCTTTTGGTTTGGTCCTGAAAGCACATTGTGCCTAATGAAACAAAAAACTGTTAGATCACATCGCCGGTGAAATTGTGCAAATATTTAACAATATATCTATTTAAAAAATGACGAAAGATCAGTTTCTTCAATTTATATCATCTTCTCTTCATGTAAAACAAAGGTATGATGAATTTCAACCAATAATATCATGAGATCCATTCATCGATCAATCAATCTATAATTTTTAGCGACAAGGGAGGTACTCCAAATCGCACTATATTAGACCGGCAATGCTAAATATTTGATTTAAATCCCCCTTGTAACTATACAGCACTCAAATATTTCACTGGGGAATACTCACAGTCCACTGGGACTTAAAGAAGTGTGCATGGTGTTTGGCAACACTGATGAAAGGTACTCATCAGGAAACACACTGGAGCAATGAGCCAGCAAACACCAGGAAAGACGATCAAGAAAAACTGTATTGAGCAACTCTAAAGGAGCCACTAATGTACAACGGACGGAGACAGCCAAAGGCGTCAGGAAGCTACTTTTTGGTAGCCTTGCTAGCTCTACAGTAAGAAGCTAACTAGTGAAGAAGCCTAACTGCCCTTGAGAAAACCATGGTTTATATTGTATAAACCATTGTATGCAAACATTACGAAATATGAGTATGAGAGTAACAAACTAACTTTTAGCACGCCAACTTCCTTCCAAAATATATGTTTGTTCATTTTCTTGAATTTCTACATTACAGTTTAAATTTACAGAAGAATATATTTCAAATTGTGTTTTGTGTGGTTGTGTTGACAAGCAGACACAGTCAAACAATAGTGTGGTCTTAAGATAGCTAACACAGCCAATAGTTTGATTGTGTCCTAATGTCAAAATACAAATAACTACAACAGATTTCAATATGTACTAATAAATGTAGTAAACAAATTTGGCCTTGCAAATGTTTTATAAGAAATAAAAATGCATTCAACATGTTTGTTCGGCCTAAAGGATACAATGGTAATGGGTGAGAGGCACTGAATGTTTACCACCATTATTCTTCATGCTCAGTGGAACACACTGGACAGTTCCTGAGTTTACAGGTGGCTTGATGCATTGCTTTCATTAAACTGGAGAAATTGCATGGGATCCCGCCCCTTGTTTTGCTGACCACCAGATGCCTTCACTGGACTCGAGTCAAGTTCCTTGCTCACAGGCGGCATTTAGAATAATCACTCAGAGTAATTGGTCCTACTACTTTCTTTGGTTGATCTCAGCCTTTGAACAGGTGACTTCACAAGCTTGCTGAGCTTCAGGCTGCTGTGGCCTTTTTTTAAAAATGTGCTCAGTTATTACGAGACACTGGGGCTCAGCTTCAGCCATCTACTAAACCTGGGTCGCTTGCTGGATATGTCTGCTGAAAGTGATAACACCTATGATCGCGCTGCTACGGTCCCCAAATCAATTTGCAGCGGGACTACGTGCCCTCCCCCACCTTTTGCTATTCACCACGTATCACGCCTTGTCCTTTCCCTCATCCTTCAATGGCTGAGTATAATTGTCCCACCGGTGGCAGGCTTTAATTATTCACATGATGCCAAGGCTCAGGCGGTGGCAGCTATCACCTCATCCATCACCAAGAACTATGGCTCCGCCAATCTGCAAATGCACTGTCTGTCAGTTGCGTTGTGTGTAGCAATGTGTGTGTGTGTGTGTGTGTGTGTGTGTGTGTGGGGGGGGGGGGGGGGGTGTGCCATTTATGATAAACATCTTTTAAGCAACCTGCTGATGCTGGTCTTCATTATTTTCAGATGGGTTTGAGATTAACAGAGAGGAATGGAGGCCAATCCTCTGTTTGGCACTACACTGCTTTATAGACCACTTTGTATTTCAGGGGAAAGAGCTTATGTAGCTTCTGTAGAAAATACAAAAAGGCAGTGGCCCATCTTTTTGTTAATCTCCTGTCCTTTTCTCTCTCATTCACTCTCCATCTCCCTGTTCATGCTCACTCTCCTCCCCCCCCCCCCTTGCTCTTAATCTGTCCATGCCTGTGCTGTAATTTGTGCATCCTAAAATGCTGAAGACATTAACCATAACAGCCCGCCATTCATCCAGCAATACCATATCCCGAAGTGAGCATTTTTCACTGTCAAAACCATGTCAATTCAGCAGTGGGGAAATGTACGCAGCTCGAGTAACCGTTCGGCTTCATTAAAAGTTGATGATGAGCAATGGCTACTGGAGCGTCATCTGCAAGATTGTTAAAGCTCCTAAAACCAACACAAACTGTGGTCACGTTGTTAGCAGGGCCTTCTGTGGCTGTAGATACAGTACACACAGAATGGTTGTTCGGGGTTTTTTTGTTGGCTTCCTGCTCCCCACTAAACCCCGCCAGATCAGGTTGTAGACACAATGTCATGAGATGACTACATCAACATTGCAGTAAGTTGCTTTTGGTATCCATGTCAATTGAACATATTCGACAAACTGTGTATTTCGGTTACACTGAGAGACCGGAACTTTAGTCTGGAACTTATTTCTCATATATCTACATTTGCAGACAAACCAAAACGTTATGCACTTGCAATCGTACCATTAATGACCGGGAGGATGAAGAGCAGTGTACATCTTATTCCAGACACCTATTAGCTAGGAAGAAGTCTGCACTAAAAGGTACAGAAAATAATAGGGTGATAGAAATGGGGTTACTCCTTTCTGAGGGAAACCTGTCTAATGGATATTCACCGATGCTCAGTGAATGCTAGACATACACCGATACAATTTAAAGTAATTGATACGTTGCACTATACAATAGTGAAAGTAACAGTAATGTATCACTGTGTAACGAATGTAAGAATCTAGCTGGCACCCTCACACACCGATTCTGGACATGCCCCAACCTCCAGCCATTCTGGACTTCTGTATTTGATTTTTACTCAAAAGCATTCGAGGAGCAATGGGAGTCTGACCCCCTTGTGGCCAGTCTGGGTTCTGTGAGTGACACTGGTCTAAACTCTTGAAGTATCTGGGCACTGCAGTGGCTAAAATAAGTATTTTGCGATGATGAAAGATGGATGCTTTGCCTTCATTTGAGGTGTGAGGTGAGGCGATTGCTTTTACGTACCAATGTAGACTGCTTTCACCGATAATAAAAATGATAAATATATAAAAAAGGTACCTTCATATGATTTTTGTTTGTGTATAAGACCTCATTTTTAATTGCGAAACCTAATCCAGCTGCGCATGTACTCACACTCGGTCGGTGCCGTAACTGCGGTAGTCCACTGCGGCAGAAACGGCCACAATTAGCGCGGGAACCCCGTAGCCCACCAGGTAGAAGTAGCGCCGCCGAGAGTGCTCGCTCTCAAACACCTCCACCAGCATGATGTAGAGCTGCACGCCCTCCAGGAACATCCATGTGAACGCTGCCAGGAAGAAGAAGTGGAGCAGGGCGGCGAAGACGGCGCAAGCGATCTGGTAAAGGTTTATAGACACAAATGAGAGAGATAAACAGGGAGGGAGAAAAAAAGAAGGGAGATGTGAGTATTCACAGTTTAAAACATTTGAATCAAATCAGTTTTAATGCGTCGCTAGAGGGCATAATATGACTTGCGAAATGTGTCCTCCAAGTGACTAGAACTGAGCAGCGTTTGCTGACCTCTGCAGATTTGTGTCTTCCCAACAATTAGCATTGCTAAGCTTTGTTTGGCTGAAGTGATTGGATGTTTGCCTGTAGTGACTGGCAGGAGAACGCTGCAGCTACTGAGCCCATGTGGTCTTGTTTGCTGTGGCTGGCATGGATGACAGAGAGATATGAAGAAGCGAAGTCAACAGTCCAAGAGCCATTTGGAGCTCATTGCATTTACACGGCGGCCAGGTGTGAGCACACAACGTCGTGACACACTGCCTGAGCTGGTAAGAGATACGCATATGCAAGACTAGACTACAGCAGACTGTCGCGTGTATGCACGTGACCACACACCTTCGTACAATAATAAGATACAGTACTTACATGGATTGATCTAATTATTGGCACAGTTGAACATAACTAGCGTACATTGTCACTGAAACGGATCCAATTAAATAACTAAAAGGTTGAGTGGACATTAATTGCAGTCCAGGAGAGTGATCTTAGAGCCAGGCGGTGAATCTCTACCCATAAAATGTTATGGAAGGGAAAAGTTGTAGGGCCGAAGCATTATCTCTAACTCTCCAGGGAAGTAGCTTTGCGGCTAAACTACGGCCTGTGAGCTTTGGTTCTGATAGTTATGGTGATATTTGCAGAGCAATAAATAGATGTGATTTGATAGCGTGAGGCTAAAAAGTAAGGACATGTCATTTCTTTCTCTATGAACTTAGTATTTCTATAATAATTCACCTGCAGCTATAACACAGTTGTGACCTGTCATACAATTATTGAAAAAGACTATTAGCAATAAGATATATTCCAGTGTCTGACCCCGTTATAAATTCATAGACACCGAAATAATTTCATACTGTGCACAGACAATCACTCCAGCAAAGCTAACAGTGCACTCATCCTCATTAGCAAGCAAGAATGGCATGTTTGCGAGAAGCGGTAGGTGGAATAAAGCCCTCCGCCAACTTGTATACATGTAATGGCTCCACATTTGTCTACAGTGTGAGTGTTGAGCACACACACTTGAAGATGACTGTGCAGTGACAGCATGCCTCCACCTGCCACCACAGCTGAGCTCTTACAGCAAAGCAATGCCATCCAGGCTGAAGTTATTATACGAGAAGACGGCCTAGTGTATTGAACAGTTTAATCCAGATGCATCTGAAGTGTTAACAAATTGGAAAAACTGCACAAGGCGGTGGTTTGGGGAGTGAACGGATGAATTCATTTCAGTGAGTATGTGCAATAGAACAATGATCGAGATATGAGGAGGTGAGTTGGCAGGTGTGTGGTGTGTCTGCGTATGTGAGAGTAATTGCAAGGGTATGTTTGCTTCTGTGCAACTAGGGGGACCAAGAGAGAGTGTTTGTTGAATAAAGAGCATCCAATTCTTCCCTTTTCTGTATTTCTTCTCAGTGAGCCTGGAAGAATCAAAAGAGTTCAGGGCCACTGGCACTCTCTGGGAAGCACCACTCACAGCACAGCAGGCCACCAAAGGTTATGTTTTCTAAAAAAAAATAGCTTGGCTCTTAAATCTAGAGGAGATGGTGAACACTCCTCAGTGAAGGTTAATACAAAGCTTTCAGAGAGCCCTCCGAGCAGCCTCTAAGGATCATGTATTTGGGGCAAAAGAAAAGTGATTTTCAACAAATTTTGTGATTCAGGATTTGTTTTTTGTGCAAGGAGCAAAGAGAGGGGCATGTCTCTATTTTTTTTTTTTCATCTAGGCACTTCAATGCACCTCTTACTGACCAGATGTTCCAAATACTGCTACCCGAGTGTCTACATGGACTAAAAGAAGTAACAATATCACATCCATATTGGCCATCATTTTCACCTTTTTAACGTCGCTATATTCTTGGCACATCAATGCCATCCTTGCCTGGTCCTTGAGTATTGGTCCTCTCTTGGCAGGTTAGTTGCGGGACCGTATACTTTCCATTTTGTAACAACGGATTTAATGGAGCTCCGTCAGATCATGTTAAGCTTAGATGCACACAGGTGGACTTATGATATTATATTACATTTCGGCCAATGCATCCCCCTAAATGCTGCACACTGTACCGTTAAAGTTGGTCACTGTTTTGCAGTACTTTGTGCAGCGTGCTAAACGCAACAGTGCTAAATAAATCGATACTTAAGTAAGTATCCATCAGCGGTAGTCTTACCGGCTGGTCACCCCGATTGATCCCCACGAGGAACAGGGACTCGGCGATGAACAAGCTGATGCAGAGGTTCTTATGGATGGTGTTACGATCACTCTGGAGGCCGCGGAAGAAGCAGAAGGTGAAGAGGCTGATGAGCAGGCAGACCAGAGACAGGAGGATGCCGACCCAAGTAATGACATCGAGAAGCATGTCATGGACGGGGTCTGTGTTCTGCAGGGGAGGTGATGAGAGAAAGTGGTCAACAACGTCTGGTCCATTGTTGGTTGTCATCATACTTTTAATATAGTCTTATTATTGCACCCACAACCACATTTCAAATTAAAACATGAACATACAATCAATTCAGCATTCTGTTCCGGCAAACAACTCAAAAGCTTCTACTTTCATGATTTATTTAGTTTTTAGTTTTCGGGTGTAAAGTGCATGCCGCCATCCAATAAAGCGCGACAGAGCAAGTCACAGGTGGCAGATATGAATCATGAATTAGTCAGTGTGAATCAATCTAAAATTCATTCATTTTGGTCAGGCAACAAAGTGAGCGGTCCAAAGGGCGGCAGGTGTCTCAGACCAACACAGCATAAATACTATCAAAACCACAACATGGTCAAGCTCTCACTGATCCTTTTAGATTATTTTCTCTTCTCAAATAGTAATTTGCTACCACAGCCAGTTTTGGGCACTAAAACGCCTTTTGCTGACAGTAAATTTGTGCCTTTACGGGAGAGATAAGGATCAACAGTGATTCCACTGCAGCCATGAAAGAAAATTTACATCAGTCCATAAAAGCAAAGTGCACATAGGGGTACTTGGACAGAAGTGGGAAAAGGCAACACACACTAAAAACAGCAGAATCTGCAGAATGACTGACTTCTGTGGCCTTAAACACATGAAGGCAAAGACATTACAAGTGACATGCTGCCAAGATCCTGCCCAGGGTAAAACCTAGGACTGTTAGGATCGGAGCTTTATTAGCAATGTGTAATAGGTGGCATCTTGTCACCTATTACAGCCCCAGGGCCATTCTTGCTTGATCAGCAAACTTCACGGAAATCCCCCAAAAACAGTGATTCCCAAACAGGGTATCTTGTACCCCATTGGGTACCAACATTGAGTAGTAGCTCAACTAATGTGATGGAATAGAGATTACAATTAGATAAAAAAAAATTAAAAAAAAGATAATGAAACACCTAAAAGTAATATATACACATTTAAAACACATAGCTAAAAGTAATGGATAAATAATTAAAATAGTTCAAAGTATTGGATACATTGTTGAAATGACCATCGACTGCTGCTCCGAGCGGTCGCAGTGCAACGTTCAATTGTATACAAACACTGTAGTATCCACTTAAAATCATTAATAGTTAAATAATATCCAGTTTAAAATAATTCCAAGAGAACACGGCAGGTGGTGTGTGCATGGTGGGGTTCTTGATTTATCTGACACGGCTGTTGCGGGTACATCTGAAGATTCAACTGTGCACAAGCACACGTCAGCGAAACAGATGCCCGGGTTCCCTGTGCAATTCACATATGGTATCAAGGACTGCGCTGTCATGTGAGCATTTTCTATCATGCTACCAAGTAGGGAAGAAAAGACTTGCCAAGACAGACGCTAAATAATGACACAGGCTTAAATAAGTGTCTCCTATGTGTAAAACATGGGGCTAGGCATCAGAGAGATAATTACTGTATGCAAGCACTTTGGGCAGCTTTTAAGGCTTCCTAATTTCCCAAAGGGATCGTCCTCTTTTTCATCCTGCTGGGCTTTGATTCAAAGAAGGGAGGGATCGAGTGAAGGTGGTGGTGTGGGAGGGAGGGGGGGGGGAAATCTGCCAACCTCCAGACAACTGACTATCATTCCTGCTGGGACTCAAGTACCATCTCGGTACAACTTTTAAATGCTGAATTGACGACTACGTCTGAATGCTAACGAAGTTCAAATAGGAATTTATTTAAACACAGAAGAATGCTGCATACTTAATGGCAGACGGCTGATTAGCATTGACAGACAGTTAAAAATAACACAGCACAGGTGAAAGCAAAGATAAACTCCTTTTAACTGTGTAGACATCAAGGACCGACACCGTATATTAACTACCAGACGTCAGAGAGCAGTTTGGCTGTTTGACATCAAAGGTGTGCACGCAGCCTTGGCCTTCAGCAAATAATGCATGACTCTGAGCTGTAGCGTTGGACAAACCCAAGGAAATGTTTACTTACGTTGAGAAATAACGCCGCAAAAGCATACTATATGTCTAATATGTCTCTCAAAACAAGCACCTCTTTAAATCATATTTCGACCACAGTCAGCAGTATTTTCCGCGGGGGGGCAGGGAGAGACAGACGATCAACAGCCACGGGTGTTTATGTCTTTTCTTCTCCACACCAGTCAAGTCAGAGTGAGGAAACTTGGGGGGATGACGTATTGCACAAAAGCCTTGTTTAGTGGCAGCTCAGCTAATGCTAGCAGAGAGGGGAACAGATGCTGATCATTAAGGGGCTCTGGTACAATAACAGCCGCAGTGCTCCTTGAGTCTGGGGAGTGCGCTCTTTTGATTTTCCTGCCTGATGAGCCGTTGTGTATTCGTTGGAGGGCTGGGCTGGCAAGATGTTACATAGAGCAGACGTCTGTCTGCTTGTGTGTGTACGTCTGATTTCAGGGCCCTTACTTTAGAGGGGGGCATACAGTACAGCATGTCCAGAAGTATTAGTATGTTATATCATAAAAAGTCATGTTATAGTATGGCAAAGAAAGGAAACAGATGTCGTTTGTGTTTGCATGCTCTGTAGGTACGTTATGCATGTGACACATAAGTCTGTTTTCAGTCCGCTGCATTACAAAGGGTATTGATGCGGTGGGTGGTACTAGCTGCGGTGCAGCGTGAGGGGGCCCTAAGGTCTCCCGGGCTAGCGAGCTGTGCACTGGCTGCAGGCTCTATCCATCACAATCTCACATTCAATTGGAGAGGGGCCAGGTCAGAGAGAAAGAGAAGGCAACAGAGCAAGGGAGAAAAGGAGACAAAGCTATAGAAACAGAGAGAGAGAGAGACGGGTGTGGAGTGTATCTACACCTGGGTGATGGATTTACTGAGGAATGATTTCTTTGTTCTGGGAGGTGGATGATGGCTGAGACGACGCCGGCCACAATGTCTCTGCTGAAAAGTTTCCTTTTACTCGCGGCTCTGCTCAGGCAGGTTGGCAATTGGCAAATGTTCTGCAGAGCCTCTGCACCTAACCTCGCACCGGACAAGCCTCAACGATGGGAATCAGTCGAGGGGTCTCTGAAGTGAGCGGACGTGATTTTCTCTGAAATCCACTCCGCTGTGTCGCAAGGGCGGTCGAGTCATACAGCATCCATGTTACTTAGCAGGGCGAGGCACATTTATTCGATTTGTCTTCCAATCTTTCCCTTCTACATTTGTCTCTTATTTCTTAAACACACATATTTTTCATTCCAGACGGATGCCTGAGGAGATTGGCTTTGCCCCTGATCTGCTCGCACGCAGCACAAAATAAGGTTTCCTGGCATTCGAGCAGTCTGACAAAGAGGTGCAGAGGTTTCTCTGCACACTGGCCAGTACGACCGAGCCGTCTGAACTTCACCTAACATCTTACACATCTATTAGCCGTAACATTCCATGTCCAAAGCCACGAGTCTCCTGAACCAACTCTCGGAAATGCGTGACAGGGTGACGCGGTGAAGAGAACAGAGCTTCAATCCTTTATACCCCGAAGAACCGCTCTCAGCATGGGGCCATGAAGCCAATCCAATTAAAATGCATAAATCTCGCTATATGCCTCCAGAGCTGGGCTTTGACTCATGAAATACGGTCCGGCAGGGCAGACAGTTTGCGCTGAGGGGTAGTGGCCCACTGCGGGGAGTCATGTGACAAGTTCACCTCCGGTATGACCGAGGATTTATGATCTGCACAGGGATGAGGAACAGTTGCAGAGAGGGCATATGAATCAGGGGTGCTGGCAAATTCGTCACATTTTAAAAAAGGGCTTGGGGAGAGATTCCGGCTTGCTTGGCGGGAGATGACATTCAACACATGCAGCTAATGTCACACTGTGTTCTAAGCTACAATAACTATGATCAAACTTTCTGTTAACCTGGTCTCCGTCTTCTCTGTATGAACAGACTCCCTAGCTGTGTGTACAGTACCGTGCACACAACACGGTGAAATACACAACTAACCTTGACTGTCCTTTCTCATCATAGCTATTGTCTGATGGTGCCGGGGTGGAGATGTTCTTTAAAGACAGTGATTAATGTTACCCAAATATCACCCTCTCCATCATCCAGTGGGATGTGCCATTGATTTATACGAACTGGTCTGTCGGGAATAGTGCCACTTACCAGTAGCTCCATGCCTCCCTGGGGCCTATCTCAGCACACGCATCTACTGCGTAAATAATAGCCTGTAGGTGGAACCACAGCAGGTCTATATTTGTTGAGCTGGGGCTTATACTCTTGCCCATATTTAAAACATTTGTTTTAATCTCAATGCCCACTAGCTATCTTCACAAATGGCGGACTTGAATTCAAAAGGAGAGGGTTCAGTAAAGAGCTTAAGGAGCTGGAATAGGCATGAACCATTAGAAAACCTATGTTTTCGAAGCAGATCCTGATGATATAGTAGCCATTCATGGTTTGCTGTTGTGACATTGACAGAGCTTCTGCATCTGCTGAAGCGAGACCAAGTGACCCAGAAAGGTCCAAGTGGAATGAATGTATTTAGGATTTAATACCTATCAAGCATCTTCAATTGGAATGAATGTGTGTCGGCTCAGAAACAGGACATCTCGAGGTGAGAATCATCAGCGTTCTTAGCAAAGTCACATTCAAGTACACCCACTCTCACATCACTTGCTCCAAAAAAAAAACCCTGTTTGCTATCATTCTGTAAAGATACAAGAGACATATAATCTCTCACACGCAGCTGCCGTCTGCGAGTGCAGTTTTAATTTGTTTATGTGGCCAACGGCGCTTCTCGGATTTTCGGGATTCAGTCAAAGGCATCAGCTCTCTGGCTGGATAGCTCAAAATTAGCTGAAAAAAGGGCTTGAGTGGCAACACAGGCAGCGGTGACAGCGCTTGATGCCCTTGTGATCACCTAAGTGGCGGTTACCTGATTCCCTGTATCCGACAGATATCCTTTGAGTGGGTGCACTTCTGAAAAGTAGCAGGCTCGAGTTGAATATTTGACTTTAATGAGTTCTTGTGAGCTTGACACTTGAAAAAAAGATTTCACAATTTGTAATTTGAAAAAAGGAGGAAATTGCATTACCACTAGGGCTCTAAACATCCTCGGGTACGCACTAAGCAGATATTCAAACATCTACAACATGTGAATTGAAAATGATTCTGAGGAACTAATTGACTTGAAACATAATTAATCCCGATGAGACACAGTCTGTCTAATAATCTCATATACAGTACATTCGAGTTCAAGGGATTCTTGTGAATATGAATCGGCGTGCCACGATTTCACCTTCTCCACACTCACAATCAAAGACGGGTTGAGCAGGATTACAAGGCAGTTATTGTTAACGGGTATATTTGTGTACATACATTAGTTTTGTGTCACAAAAGTTTAGTGAGTCGACCTCGGAAATCTTAAAGCCTATGGTTGGCAACTGATCTAAAGACCATGAAACATGTCAGGTATGATTATAGAATTATGTATAACGATTTTCATACAATCACATCTCATTTGGAGAAAATCCAACATCCAAAAATAAACTTTTCCACACAGGATTGGTATATTTTTCTACTAGATATGAGCTGGAATATAAAAAAACACATTCGTATTCTGCTCATCAAAACTGTTAAAAGCGTCCAAAACCATGCGGCAACTTCAAATCCCTGTGAAGGACAAAATGACACCGGTCATAATGTCACGCGCACAAGTAGGGGCATTTTGCCACTTCTAATTCCTATGAAGCATGTGGCACTTCAAATGCAATCTGAACTTGGTGCTAAAAATGCAACACGAAGAAACGGAAGACAGCTTATTAAGCTGCACATAAACATCCCTGAATAGAACACTATCATCATTCCCGGCGAGCGTGCACACGATCCATCGACCAAAACAACAAGATGAAAGATGATGGTGATACTGTAGTGAGCATCTGTCCTCCGAAGAAAATTGTAATTGCAGCTTGCCTATCTTTTTTTCTTTTTCTTTCAGCGATGCCACTGAGAAATAAACAAGGTTAGAATATAATCTGTTGCTCTGAGGGTAATGAGTAATAACAATGCAGAGATCAGCGGTGGTATGTTGTGTTGCCATGGATACAAAAACAGATAGTCTCCTCAATTTATGAAATTTTCTCTCTCTCCGCCTCTCTCGCACACATTCCCGCTTTTCCCTACATTCAGTGTGTTCTCAGATACAACACTGTGACAGTTTGGCAAATGAAAAGCCCCCGTATCTCCCCGTTCAGTGGCACCTTCCAACAAGCGGGCTTTTATAACATCCAAGTGGAAAAGATAAAGCATAAGGGAGGGAGGGAGGGGGGGGGGGGGGTCGCTGTCAGTCAGAGCTGAGGGTGTAACTACTGGCCACTTTCCTCCGGTGAATGCAGTGCAACAAGCAAGCCAGGCTTTTCCAAAATGTTAGGGACTGGCTCGACTGAAAGCGCTCCTTTTACTGCTTCCTTTCTTTCTGCTTTGCTTTCACTGCGTGAAGGATTCCATTCTTCGCAGGCTCCCTCTCTATTCCAGACTCGGCTTCAGTCCTGCAGAGAACTTAGTGTGTCCAAAAAGTCACGCCGCCGAGTGACAAAATAGTCGTCTTTCTCTCCCGCTAGAAGAAGTAGACCATATCGCCCCGAGACCTTCCAGCAGAATTGTAGACTGTGCGTATGATAGTGTGCGATTGGGTTCGAGCATTGGGACTGTGTGAAAAATGAGGGATGGAGTCGGATTGCGGGAAAAAAGGGAAGGTGAAGGATGGACTAGTGGTTGTGTTTTTCCCCCACTGATTCAGAGGAGAGGTTCTGGAGAGAGATGCTATAACAGATACCAAGAACTACTCTGCTCTGTCAGCAGCAAGCTCCTCAGACTTCCAATGACAGAAATGATTAAGCTGTCTGTCAGCATCACAACTACGGCACAACTTCTTCCCTGACCGGCAATCCTCCTTCCCTTTCCTGTCTCAACACACTTTTACTGGTCTTCTCTCCCTTTTGTATTTTTTTTTTCTTCCCAGTAATCACTGCACACAAATCTCACAGCCAACTTACAAAAGGTTGTTTTTTTTTCCAACTTCCATTAGCACCTCCCGATGAATTAAGCTAAAGCACTTCACATTTACATTCACACTTACTGTACTCATTTCATTTTGTCTCTGCGTTTTACCCGGAAGGCAAAAAAGCAAATGGTGCACTGAGACAATCCTGCAAATTGTGTTCCTCCTTTCTGTCTTCACATAAACAAATTAAAAAAAACACATTCATGCATTAATAAAGAGGGAAGATGGAAAAGGCTTGGACTCAAAAATAAATGTTGATGTTAGGTTTCAATCCCTTTATACAAAAATATATAAATGTGGCTGATAAAGTACAATACATATACAAATATGTACATATACTGTATATATATTTCAAGGAAAATTACTTCATTGTCTTGCTGATAATTTGTGGAGACGATAGATACCGCTCAGTCTTCTCACCTACAGTGAGTCCTGGCAGGAAAGCAAGTCACCTTCCCAAACTGACTATTCCTTTAAGATTTACATTCAGGGAACATAAAGTCCATTTCTGAATATTTGATTCTTAGCTCAATGGCTGCCTACAGTATACGTTTGTACATTGCTCAGCATAAAGTGAGACATGGTAAGATATCAACAAGACATTTGTTAGATTCGGTTACTTTACTACACCAAAACTATTCCTTCCACAAAGAGAGGTAGTTAAAGAAACGGTAAAGACATATTTCTATCGTACATATCAACAGAAGTATGTGTTCTGATGTCATATATGGACTTTCAAAAAGGTTTGAAGGCAAAAACAAAATCATTACTCATAAAGCCAACGTGTAAAAATCAAACACGCATCGCACGCTGCAGCTCTTAAACAGCTGCGTGCACAAAACACTCCACCCACGGGAGCCAATCTTATATTTGGGCTGCCTCGCACATAGGACTTTTAAGGTGGCTGCGATCAATACACACTACACACTGAAAGGGTCACTGTTTAAAATCATATGAATAGGGTGCGTATATTGGCACTTTAAATGTTAGTCTACAAAGTGCTGCGAAGGTTCAAAAACACTTATTCTATTTTACCGTGTGAACTAAAAAGCAAGGGAAATATAAAATATATATTGACAAACAGCCACTGCTATACAATGTGTCACGCCGCCTCAACCTTACTTTTCTTGTCAACCTATCAACTTGGAATGGACTGGCCGGGTAAACCATAATGGACGAATGCATTTTCATTCCTCTCAAATGCATTTGGTGAATGGCACATTTTGGTGGATACATTATGTCCTTTGAGAAGCAAAGAATAGGAGAAGAGCTGGCCTACCTTGACGTCCACATGGGCCATGAGGACAGCAAAATTGGTGAGATGGGTACAGGAGCATGTGGTGTGTGTCCTGTTGGTGCCGAGCAAGCGGCAGTCCTGCGTCGACCAGTGACCAGTCATGGTTTTCTTGGAGTAACTCCAGAATGAGCAGTTGGGGTTGAAGTTCTCCTCAGATTGCTGTTGGAGGGCGAAAAAACACGAATACAAAAGTAGAATCAGACGCCGTAGAATGAATAACAGGACGAGATACAGCATTGTCCCCTCGCTAAGTACAACACAGGGGTCTGGAGTTAATCACATACTCGCTTTGTCCATTTCTACCTTGCTTTGTTTGCAGAATAAACATCAAATCAGGTTCATTTTTTCCCCGCACTGCAATCTGTATCCATGCTAAAGTGAATAGCAGGTGGTTTTTACTGACAGCATCAAGCAGCCCCATGCCTGTTTTTCATTGTTTTTTGACCTTTCTCTTTAACTTTCACTGCATGAAAATTGACTACCCCACTGTTTAATGGGCACCACCGCTGTCTGACGGGCTACGGCCCTAACGACAAGCACAGCTCCCTGCTAACTCGCTTGCCGTTTTATAAAAGTCACCCACGACCACTGAGGTTGAGTAACACACGAGCACAACAAAACATAACTGCTGATAAATAGAAACATCAACGGCCTTTCCCTCTCGAGCCCAATTTCTTTTGTAGCTTCGGTAACAAAGAAGCGCACACTCGGGATCCTTTGCTTTGTGACTCACAGCTTCCAAGGTTAAACATGTCTGCTGTCTTACTATTAACACCATGAGGGGCTGTAGTTTTTCATAGTTTCACACTTGCTGTAGGGTAATTAGTCTAATAAGGTTTATCCTCTGTGAATGTAAATTTGCCGCTGACTGAGTTCACCCTTCACACATCCAAACCCTGCGTAAAATATTCCATAGCAAGGAGATAGGATGACGCTCTGTTCCATTAATGGATTTAATTGGACCCATTAAGTGGTGAGGCAAGGAAGCAAAACAATAACTAGAGGACACATCATCATCCCAGAAGACTAGTGATCCAAAACATCATGGTTGAGAAGGGGACTTAAGTGTGGGAAGCCCGAAAAACAGGAACCCCCGCTTGTTGGGAGAGTTTCGATAACTACGGTTTATTTTCAAGGGCAAAGTTGAAGTCCACTCAACATACCTGAGATACATATTGATACCTTTTATTCTGTCTGGGGAGCATCACGCATAGACTCAGTTGTGCTAACAATGTTCTCTATGCAGGGGCAACATTTAGTTCACACAAATGAAATGATCACAATCATCTATTTGTCTTTGATTTGTAGAGCCAAATATAAGTCAAGCTGAGATCAAAGCAGTAATAATACAACAATAGTGTAATGTAGTGTAGGCCAAATAAAATGAAAAGAATACGGGAATGTTCTCACCTGCAGCAACGACCAGTTAATCAAAGTGTTGTCTTAACAACACCTCTGTCTGGTTAACCAGTTTACCAGAGAATAGGGAGCTTTTGATTCGATACACCAGAGCGCTGTATGCAAAACATCAATATTGCATCCAATCAAATTTAATTCATTGCGCACGTTTGGAATCATTATTATTATATGATTAATTGTACAGCCCTCGGTGTACACAAAATGTACTCTATATGTAAATGATGTATGTCTATGTCACTTCAGTTGAAATGACAATACAAGCAGCGGCTCTCTTGTTACGAGCAGAAGAGGCTACAGTGCAGAAAACACACTTTTCCAAAAGGGCACTGTTTTATGGAAATGACTTGATCGGAGCAAGGAAAGGGTACGAAAGCTCCAGCGCCCCAACATTAGACGCACAGTAAAATGACTGAATCTAGGATCCAAATTCCAAATTGCACTTAAGGCAGGTGAGTCACAGCAATAACGGCGCCGACATTGCCCCCTGACATTTTCCCGTCATTTAATTTCGATATCCATCAGCGCTCCTCCTCTCACTCTCTTTATCCCTCAGCGCGCTGTGTACTTTTCCCGCCGTTGTTTCTTCCTTCCAGGTCCCTCCTACACATGAGACCCGCCGCAATTCTCCCATGGTAGTTCAACATCCTTGATAATCGCTGAGGGCGCTGTTTGTAGACAAAACAGGGATATTTCGAGGGTGGCAGAGTGTGGAGAAGATAATGGAGTCAAGAGGGAGAAGTTGCGACTCCCTACAATGACTAAGCAGCCTCGAGCGAGGCTCAATATGACTGATATTTGTTCAAGAGATCAGGCTGGTATTTGTTCAAACTAATAAACAACAACATGCATCTCCAGCATCACCTTGTGAGCAATTTCTCACACCTCCCATCGAATATAACGTCATATTAACTTAATTTTCTTCGTCTGAAATGGGATTTCTACATCTTTTGTTGCACTTCAGGGATAGAGAGAATTGTGACGAAAGGGTTCTATGAAGGAGGCGCATCCGATATGCAAGTGTTCTTTTTGTGTGAAAGTAAAGTAGAAAGAGACAAAAAGCCCATTAAACGCAGACACAGTCACATCAAAGGACAAACAAAGCACGTCTCAACGGAGACACACAACTCAAGAGACAGAACATTACCTGTAGATGTCGAATGGTAAATATGACGGGGTCAGAGAGGTAGACTTTGTTAGAGTCCTTGTTGATGGCCGCTGTGATCACCGGCGAGTTGACAATGACGGAGTAATTGGTCGCCATGGCTTCGCTGCCCAGCTTCATGCTGGCGTTCTCCGTCGACAGGTAGACCCCGATGTGTTTGTACAGCACGAACGCGATCCGAATCTCACCTGCAAGAAGACCAGCAGGGGCAAGTGGTCAGTCTTCCACAAGTGACAAGTGAGTAAAGAACACCCGACATGGCCAAAAGTATGTGGACACAACATTAAACCATTGAATGATTGTTGGACAGACACATTAGTTAGAAAAAATGAGCTGTAATAATTGACCCATGTTGCTTCTTGCCTATGATAACCTTCAACCCACACTTGGCTGCTTGATATACAGTAGAAGTAAATGGCATCAGCCTGTGGTGTAGTAGGGTAAAGGTAGTTAGAAGGAGCAGAAGGTGCGCCCTGCTGCTGTCATTCAAAATACAGAACCACAAAGCTAGAGGCACACAATGTATATTAAATGTCAACATTTTCTTTGTATGCAGTAGAATTTTAAAAAAAATGTCTCAAGTGGAACTAAACTAGGAAAAACAGCCCCAGACGCGAAGAACACAACATTATGAGCAAAGGGTCCACACAACATACAGTGTATTGCTGTTATAATGTGACAACAATGTGCTAATATGCTAGTTATATGGCTTGGATGCTATTGGAATTTGGCAATTTAAGCAACACTAGAGAAATACTGTGAATAACCACTCATTTGAAGCTTTGTGAACAGTTTTGTGAAGTAAAACAGACAAAAAAAGAGACTAATGTCAAGGTTGTAGAAATAGTTTGGTAAGAAAAAAAAGAGAAATATTTTTATAAGTTATTTTAATTCAGCATACAAAAAAATGTGGTTGCCACTCATCATTGAAAAAGCCGAGCATTTTTCTTCTTATTCATGTCTTTCTCTCTTTGTCTCTCACACACACATCTCCTTCCTCTGCTGCTGCCTCAACATTCAGCATTGATATGAAAGAAAATTCCCTCCCGCTGTGACTGAGATCACTCACTCAGATGAAAAGAAAACAATTAGGGTGCTATGGCACCGGATGAGGGGGAAAAGATGCGCCACCCAGCTATAACGATGCGCGGCTGGACATAGACTTAGTCATCCAGCTGAGAGGGACCGGGCGCAGCTTGACTCGATTCCGATTTGCATGGGCTGATAATATAGTCTAAAAATGGGGCTGTATTGCTCCTGGAAATAGCTTTGTATTGTGTCTAACTGCCTCATTCACAGTTTAGAGGCAGAGCTTGAATGTAATTCTACAGCCAGGGTGGTGTTTGGAGTCTTAGAACGATCCTAGTGCTTTATATGCAGCCCAACAAAGGACGTGGGTGTCAAAATTGAAAGTAATTTACATGCATCAGGAATGAAAAACCTTTGCAGCTCCCAACGCAATATTACAGCAAGATAAAAAAAAAATACCTTTTGATTTATTGCAGTTGATACACCAAGTAATACAACAGTATTGCCGTTATAGTCGTGTCAAATTCTGCCTGTTACATTTCTGTTATATTACAGACATGAATAAGACATAATGCACAGACTCTGTGTACAAGGCATGAACACACTTCAAACAACAGGGGACAATTAAAAGCAGATTCAAAAGTTTCGACGACTCACCATTTCTTCCGTGCTGCTTTAGCGTGTTCGCCGAGAGGTGGATAGAGTTGCCCTGTCCTCCCGTTTGTGGGAACTTCAGATCAAGCAAGTTCCCATCTGTGCTCATTCTTGCCACCTCCAGTTCTTCACACAGACGGAAGAAACGCAAGCATCGGCAGTTAACAATCAATACGTTTGATTTGCGTGACACACGATAGACATAATAGACATGCAAACTGCTGCAGGCTATACATTGCACAGGCACAACGGTGCACAATATTGGAGCTGAGGCCTTACAGGACTTTTCCACATTATGGGCGATATGGTTGCCCATACACTGACTATATAACAAACAATAACAATGTTCAGTAACTTCAACCCTGACAAAAACCCATCCTTTCAACATGCGGTAAATGCCATAACAGAATTGTAAAACAATAAAAGCGATCAGGCTTTGGAATGAACCTGACCTCCTTATGACTTATTTGGTATCATTGCCATTAGATACAGACCTATAAAACTACAACACACAGCAGCCTATAGCAAACATCTACAATCACTTCACTGATTTCGCAAGTCATTCTCCTATATTGCTGGTTGTATTAATCCAAGCATCTCCAACGAGCACTAAATGCAACACATCCTGTCTTGATTCATGCAGCAGAAGGACTGCCTCCCTCTCAACTCTTCTTATGAAGGGGAGGTTTGTGTTTTCCTACAGGCCTCTTAATCAAATGACAATCAAGTGTTCAGGTGACATTATTTCATTTTAAGTTCGTCAAAACATCTTCATTTGAAAGAATCTTTTTCTCGAGAGGAGCGGAGAGCGCAAGAGATAAAGACCAGCTCCGGAAGACGAGCTCACTTCTGTGGCGGCTCAACAGCTGTTGTGTCTGAAGCGAGCTCCTAATTTATGGTTCAAAGACTACGGCGTCATACCGCAGAGGAGAAGGAGCTGCTGAGAGGAGCCCAGCTGAAATAAAAAAAAAAAGCTCATTCCATCGGAGTTATTATGGTATGATACAATTCAGTTTGATTCAAGCAGTCGAGTGTGCTCTAATCTGGAGTACGGGTGACCTGCGTGAAGTCTGGGCATTCCTAAATGTCACATTAACTCTCAAAGCACTGAGACAAATCCACTGATTCACTGCGAGGCGGAGGTACAGAAAAGAAATTGCACAAATGGCAAATTCCAAAAGATGAGGTGAGCACTATGGACTTATACAGGGGATAGGAGTAAATAACTGAACTGCCATCACTGCTGTGGCAGCTCATTTGTACACTCGGATGACGTGTTGGGATTTCTTGGCCGAGCTCAATGAATGAGTGAAGTCTAGTCATCAGATTGAGGTTTCCTGAGAACCAGCGGAGACTGCAGGAAGTGTCTCTGACTGAAATGTATTTTTTACCCTTTTTTGTTTTCTTTCCACAAAAGGTGACGTCATGAACAATTCCATTCAAATGTTTCGGGTCGGGAATAACATTCAATTTCATTTCGGCTCCCTTCATCTGCTTGAGAGGGTGATTTCCGACCGCGATCAGTCCAAACGTTTCACGGTCAATGACACCGCATTCGCCTTCTGCGACGCCAATGCTAATGGCGGTCATCTCTGGCGCAACACAAAAAAAACCTGGCTGGAGAATCTCAAACACAAAGCCATCCATGTGTAGGAAAACTTCATCAAGCCTGATAAGGCATTCAGCTGATGATCTGATGTCAGTGGGCTATGACACCTCTGTCTTTGCTAAAGGTTAGTGCCCACGGAGAGCTACAAAGAGGCCACATTTAATCCTCCCTTTGTATCTGTATCTTCTCTCAAGAAAAAGAAAAGAAGAAACCTTTGTATTAATGTTCTCTTGTGCTTTTTGCAAAGGCCAGGGGGTTTTGGTGATACATTCCTATTCGACTTAGCTAAGACAATACCCCAGATAGCTCACCATTCCCTGGATTCCAAGCCTGCCGTTTGGAATAAAGAAAGCATTTTTCTTCTCCCTCTCTAACTCTCTCTCCCCCGTGTGGTTGTGTAAAAGAGCTTACGATGGGCTTCAGGGAATTCCTTTGATGCCGCAGTCGTCGCTGGACCCAAAGGCTATACCTTCAAAGCCCGTCGAAATAACACGCTAATCGGCAGAAATCTGCTCATGAGATTATCATGCGGAGAGTGAAGCACACTCCCGCGCAGACAAAGCCCGAGACGAGCGCATGCACTGTGACGTGTAAACACAAACACAAACACAATGGGTGAGGAAATCTCATCCTTCTTTGAAAGTGAAGAAAACAGATCTCATTATGAGCTTAAACCTAAAATTGGAGCGAGGCTTCCGGATTCATTTTAAAGCAGGAAAAAAAACGGCTCGTTGAGAACGTGTAACCAGGTGCAATGAGCCACAGTACACCTGCACACACACACAAAACCCGTCACTTTACATGTAATTCATTGTGAGAGATCAATAATTAGCTGCTGCGGTGATTGCTGATGTTTAAATGGGCCGCCCCTTGTCTTCATTTAACTACCCTGCATGGCATGAGGGATTGCAGGGGCCAACTGGCTGGAAAAACAAAACAAGCCGAACTAACAGCGAGATGAGGCCTAGTAAACGTGTCGCCGGCGCATAATTACCCAGAATACCACGATGCGCTGCAGAATCTCACTCCAGTTGAGCCGGCATCGTCTCCTTCCCCGCTCTAAACGAGCCCAGAATCTCCTTAATACCCACATGAATTGTGTGCCAGATACAATAAAAGCATTTTATTAATTCTCCTTACGCTCGCTTCCTTTTTAGTCTGTAGACCTATATTTTTAGGTTGCCATGGCAGCAGGATCTTAGAAAAAAAAAATCCCCACTTCTTTTGAGCGGAGGTCGATACATCATAACAACTATTTTTTTCTTAATTCCTCCGTGCCCCACTCGCCGCCCTGTGCAAAAAAAAAGGGTTATTTAAGTCAGATTTATTTCGTGCTTTTGTAAATGGCTCTCAATGTAAACGGCAGTTTTAATAAATTTGACTTTTCAACAACTGATGTATCCAGTTTATAAAAGCTCAACGAGGGAAAAATATTGACGACAGTTGTTCCATTATCTGTGCTCACTTGGTATTTATACACTTAATAGTGAGCACTGATCCCTGATCTGCACAACTAGTGGTTCATTCTGGCTAATAATTAAGTATAAGTACAATCATTTGAGATAATTGATACTTTACAGCTGACTGCCATCAGACATAAGCAGCCCTGCCAAAATGTAACCTCCTGCAAGGGAGAAATAATTAATCCAGCGACCTTCACACTTGTTCCAGCGCCTCAAGAGCACCCGCTGTCAATATGATAGCGCCGTGGATCAATAGCTGTATGGTGAACTTCGTAACCCCTGTACAAATGGCAAGACCAGGATGAAACACTTCAGACACATGAGGGAAGGGACCACTGGAAAAACAAACAGAATAGCTTCCAGTTTTCTAAATATCATAATTGACAATGCAGAGCCAATAATCTGTTTCTCAGCAGCTTGAGAAGAAATTAACTTAACTCAATCCAAGGTGGTGTACTCATGCAGACAGACCAAATTAAAGTGTGATTTGTTTGCTGGCATATCATTTTCATTGCTTTTATTGGAAAAAAAAAAAGGAACAGAATTCCAGATCTCTCAACCAAATGACTTCATCAGAATTTGATCCATTACTTCCAATTTAATTTGAAAAGAACAGAAGAGCCATTTCATTAGATTATACTGTGCCATGTACAGTAAGCGTGCGAGGAACCACCAGGAGCCGGAGGAAGTCTCTCGTCTCTATGCTTTCAACCGGCTGGACTGGAAGACTGAAGCGCCAGAACAACATGGTCAACTCGTGAAAGCCCGAAAAAACATTTTGGCCTTTAGTGTCCAGTTAACAACCTTCTTAGGAATCCATTGGGTGCCATTTTGGAACATGATTCAGTTTTTTCTAAAATCAATATGAAAAAAAAACAACATTCCACACATAGTATTCTCATATGTCTTAAAGCTAATTACAAATTTACAGTAAATGACGATTGCCAACTTTGCTTGTACTCACGGATGTTGTCAGTGTTCTCTTGCACAATGTCGGTCTTCAGCAGGTTGTCAGCCAGGACAAAGGCCCCTTGCTCCACAGTGTCCAGCAGCATGGTGGCGGCCCGCAGCTGCTCGCCTGTGCTCAGCTCCCTCCATGCTGCCTGGGCCTGAGGCTGCAGCAAATTGTTGACCGTCTCCACCATGGCCTGGGGAGTCCAAACCATTGATTTAGTCAACAGAAGCTAAGCTGGCCTGGGACCGCTGTTGTTTGACATGGTGATTTGGTAAACGGTGAGAGTGAAGGAAGTGAAATGAGAGTTCAGGACTGAAAAAGAAACAAATAACATCATCCTGTGGGAAGGAATAAGCGTGACGTGTTTGTTTTTCTTTCTTCCCATTTTGCATTTCATAATCATCTTTCTACTGAGTAATTTCATGACCTTATTTCCAATTCATTTACAAGTTTTGCTTTTGGCCACGGAGCGTAACTGGTAGCAGCAACACCTGAATCTGTAATGACATTGGATGTGTCGTTAAATTGCTTCTGTTACCGCTTCCCTTTATCTGGACTACAAGCGGAATTAATCATGGAAGTGAATCAGAACCAATGCTTACAAGACTAGAGGCCAGTTCTTACATGACTTGAGCCTGGAGTCTTTAATTGGTGTGATTAATGTTCTTCCATGCAGACAATCCCAATACACAAAAGCACAGCAGAAAACAAAGCAACATTGAGACATGCCAATGGATGGACAAGGTATTCGCTGGTAGCAACGATCCTCGGCTATTCAGCTCACATCCTTCCTGCATAAACAGCACCGAACAACTGCTGTGCCCTCTCTAATCTCCTCACAACAACGCCAGAGCCAGTAAGCAAGGAAGAAACGAGAACATTCTCAAGACATGATGAAAAATTAAGAGCTATTAAAGATTTAAAAATGCCAATGGCAAGATTTATGAATGGAATACTAATTGGTCAGGCAAATTAATTCATCCCCAGTGCCACTGCACTGAAGAGCAAAATGAGCCTGACTGCAACTGGAATTAAAAGTTATTTCAAAGCCATTACAATACAGTAGGTGGTCAAACAAATCATGAATACACAATATCAATAATGCAGCATAAACATACTTATAAGGTCAAACAGCGTGATACTGACATTTCTTTGCAAGGATCATAGTGCGTTATAAAGAGTAAAAAAAATATATTTTGACTTTAGTGTTGACTTTAGCAAACACTGACAACTCAGTTACTTAATTATATTATAGTGCCTTATAACAGTAATTGTAATACATTAGGAAGACACTATATTCTATAATAATTATGGGAATTATAATACAATATGATCCTGAAAAAAACACTTTGAATGAGTGACCAGCAATTATGATGCAACATTAACCTAATAATAAATCATGAAATGCTTTATGTGTTAAGATTATTGTGAATAATAATTCCATTAGTTGTACAGCTTATAAGTATGTATATAATGCATTATAAATATAAAATACCTTATGTGTTATGATTACTGTTATCAAGCACTTTTAATATTTCCGAGTGCTTATAATTACACAGTACTAACAACAGATGATAACTCATAAGTATGTGTGTAATCCATTATAGACATGGGCGTCACAGAAAGTGTTTTCCAAACATTTCAGAAGAAATCCCAAAAATTGGTTTGACTTTTGATTCTCCATTTGCACTTCTTCAAAAGCCAGTTGGGTTTAGTTAGATTCATGATGTGTGTGAATAAAAAACAGGGGGTCTCACTACAGCACTTCTCTCTGAACTTCGCTTAGATCCCCTTTTTGATCAATGGATTATGAAAAGGAATAAGAGTTTTAGTATGACTCAAAATCCGCACGGGGATGAAGCCAAAGGCGATAAGAGACATCATGTGCTCTAGTGTATCAAATGAATTCTTGATCAAAAGACAGAAAAAAATAAGAAAGCTGGCTTTACCAAGCAACTCGTCACTAATCATAAGTGTAATGGACCCCCCACAATTACTTCATAATGTTAAGATGTATGTTTGTTTCAAATCGCTGCGATAGCAAGAGGAGACGGAGGACCGACTGTATTCAACTCACTGGCACTGGATGAGAATTTCAAACAGCACCAGCTGGCTTTTCCTCATTCAAAACATACCCTGCACACATTAAGCCGCCCACACCCAGACACCACCACACACACACACACACACACACACACACACACACACACACACACACACTGTGAGAGACTGACGCAAGAGTGAACACACACGTCTGCACCTGCTAGTATATGAAAAACATAAGACAAACTCGCAGGCACATGCACGTACACATGCACACAGACAGTCTACCAACTTTGATGTAATTATTCATTATCTGCAGCCAATCTACAATCACACCTTTTGACATTCTGCCAGAGGCAGAGGTTGATTCACTCTCAATTAAGGAGCTCTTTTTCTTCAGGCTCTGACACTTTTTTCTTTTCTTTTTTTTCCTTTGTTCAACACTGCAAGATTTTTTTTCTCCAGCACTTCTTAAAACACTGAAATAATGGTTATTCGGGGGAAAGGATGGATGCACTTGCAGAGGAAGCAGTCTCGCTTCTTCGCATGCAGAAGAGACGTACAAAAAACAACAACAAACAAAGCAGAATAATAGCACACCCCAAAGACAGAGGGATGGGGTCAGAAACTTGATGAGGAGGGATTATACGATGGATAATTGATAAACAAGAGTGAATTAAACAACTGAGGGCAGGTTCTACAGTATGTATCAAACGTTTGTATTGGAAAGGTCGTTTTTCTTACAGGCCCTTCAGGCATGTATAACAACATCCAAGGAAATGCAATAAAGCTGATATTCACTAGTGCATCATTTGGACATGCAATAGATTACCAAATCACTCTGATGCAAATTATTCATTACTGGTATTAATATGCGTGGAGCATGCCGATTTTCCCTCATTCAAACTAGAGAATGAAATTATGATATAACGACTGGAGAGTAGTGTCTACATGTTGGAAACCAGTATACTTTACAGACAATTACCTTAACTTGAGCTAGACTACACATACAATATAATGGGGGGAACAAAAGAGTGTCTTTTGGTGTTTATGATTACAAAAAGGAAACTATGTGTTGCCTTTGCTGCAGAGGAACAATCACACTGCACTTCTGTGTTATTACTTTGTGCCCCTGAGAGTTTTGTTAAGCTGTCTATGTTGCCAAAGATCACTGGAGCTATCATTTAGGACACTGTCTGGGACATCGGGGCTTCTACATTTTACAAAAGAAGACAAAACTGTGACATTTTGGGATAAACTCTCACTTGCTTTCTTGCAGACAGTTAGATGAGAACCTTGATAACAATCATGTCTGTACGGTAAATATGAAGCTAAAACCAGCAGCCAGTTAGCTTAGCATAAATATGTTAACGTGGATCAAACAATCAGTCAGTGTTGTGGTAGTTAGTGAGCTTTAGAGGTAATAAGATTAGGGAGGGAAGCCGTTTCCCCCATTTCTAGTTGATGTGCTAAGCTAAGCTAGGCTAACTGGCAGCTGGACAGCAAGACAGAAAGCATTTTCCAAAATGTCAAACTATTTCTCTGGGGACACTTCAAAGCCAAAGGAAACATGTGTTCTATTGTTTCAAAAACAATCTAGTTTTGTAGCAGTTCTTTGAGCCACTCCATTGGCAAATTCGCCCAAATTCAGAAGGAACATAATCTTTTAACTTATTTAAAAACCTGAAAACCATTCAAGGTTTGAATGCATAGTGTCTATATGGGGACTTTTCTTGGCCGGCCTCAATGTTTTTAAATGTCAGTGTTTAAAAAAAAATCCTAGTTATGACTCTGATGCCAAATACATGATATATGTTGCCCTCCTAAACTTATAAGCAGTATGTATGTGTGTACAAGGTGTGTATCTGGCCAATCGTTCAGGACAAAAACACATCATTTGTCTACTTGGTCCATCCAGGTAATGTAACTCTGTGGCCTTTTGGAAGATAGGCTTATTCATTTTCTTGTGAGGCAAAGATGAAAAAGATCGATACCACGCTCATGTGTGCATGGTAAATATGAAGCTCCAGCCAGCTGGCGGTTAGCTTGGGATGTGCAGCCAAGCATCACATCGCTACCATCATCCCAGTCTGTGCAGGTGAGACGGGACGGTGGCTGGCTGCTACTTTACTGTTATTAGCACACTGCCACTCCATCTGTCAAATGTAGCAGCTCAGTCTACTGTAGCAAACTCCCAACCGCTTTTTTTTTTTTTAAGCTACATTGCATTCCTATGTCGAAAGAACGTAAACCAGCAGAAAAAAACACAACAACTACATTTTGCTTTCTGGTACACGAGGTCATGCTAATCGTTAACTGGACTCACTGCTGGAATGTTCAACTTGGAACAAGCGTGATGACTGGGCGCGAAAAAGCTGCAGTGCACAGGCCATTTACACCAATGCAGACGGAAGGAAGGGAGAGGTGGACATTAGCGTGCGCTTGGCAGGAGTCCAAGCCAGCCTATGGTGTGTGTGCTTTTATCTGTGTGCTGATTGATGAAATGAACTCTGGGTCTGGGAAATTGATTCTGGCGGAGGCTGATCCTCCCTCTCTTCCCTTTCTGGCTTGCTCGTTGGTCGGCTTTCTGTGTACACCCGTTTCTCCTCCCTCCTCCCATCCTGTTGACCAGTTGGCTCCTCTCTCTTGTTTTCTCTCACTGACGTTGAAAGCTGATCTCAAAGTGTGTGTGTGTGTGGGGGGGACGGACCATTTCTGTCTTTCTTTTGCCTGTTTCATTTGACCTGCTAGCCAAAGCAGTCTTTGAAAATCTCTGCAACCTTCACGTTTAATATTTCATGAAACCTCCCCCCTCTTGTAAGTGGGTTGTATCTGTATTTGTGAGTTACTGAGGGATTACCATTGTGTTTTCTGTCTTAGGTTTAATCGTTTAAGACCCAAATAGCAACCCTTTATGTATATATAAATGGCAGAGAGAGAGGCAGACTCTAAGAGACTTTTAAAAAGTGTTAATTCCACAGCACTAACTCCGTCAGTACAATAATCAGACAGCAACCGTGATGTCACGATGACCACGTCCACTTCATAAAAAGATAGTCCTCTAAAACTCAGCACTTGGCTGCTCTGACCTTCATTTTTTTTTAACAGAAATACAATTTTGTAATCGCCAATTATCTACTTATTCTTCCGTTCAATGAAAAGCTAACTTAACATTTCCGACACAGATATGTTAATTGAAAAGCCTTCCAGTACCTAAGGGCATGCTTTCTCTAGTTTCTGATTGGCTTCTAATTTGAAACCCCACACATTCAGTGTCCACTTAAACCTAAATATGTTCTCACGCTACATTTTACATACGTGTGACATAAACATGAAATCCTGAGTGCTGGAGACATCCTTCTCTCTCCACTTTGAGCAGAAACGCCTCACACAGACTATTCAGACAGATGAAGAGGTCTCGGTTATGAGGATGTGGTTATCTTCATCTTTTCACAAATTGACTACCAGGGAAATTTGATCATCTCGTTACATTCTTGAGCGAGGAGCCTCCCCTCGTTTCGCCTGCTCTAAGGTCATCCTGCGCCGTGACACTCCCCCCTAGTCATCTTTGCAAGGTGTCATTTTAATGAGAGGCCGGAAACTCAATACCCTCCCTGCATCCTGAGAATTCACACTCACTTGGCTCCCACTAAGGCACAAGATATTAATTTGTTTTATTATGTGTTGAATATGCATGGGTAATTTAAATGTAAGTCACAAATCTTCTGCTTTAAAACTAAATAAATGGCAAAGGAAGAAGCCATTCAAAGCTAGCGTGTTTGACTTTAGCTGCAACATGGAGGATGGACATAATCACAGTAATTGGACCCATAATGTCACCGCCGATAAACAAGCTGCCATTACTATAACAAAAAGGCACAGAAGACAGGCCGCTATTTTCATCATGTTTGTTCGAAATCAAAAGGGCACAACAGAGAAACATTCCTCCAGGGGAACAACGGAACATAGGGAGTTGCTAACTATACAGTACGCTTTGTAGCTTTATCAAGGCCAAATCCTTTTGGGTGGATTTAAATTAGCTACGACATGCGGCAGATATCAAGGTTTATGAACAATCAAGAAAGACTCAGAAGTCGTCATAATTAATTATTGTTTCATCTGCACGGGATCAATAGAGGCAGGGAGATTGCTGCAGGTTGAACAGTTTGTGAATATGTAATTGAAACAGCAAATGAAGCCGCTCCTATTGAAACTCCCTGATGATACGAACACGATGAAGACCTCAGTACCTTTTCAAGTCAAGTGTCATCTCGTTTTTTCATCTTGTGTTTACCACTTAAGCGAAATAAAAGCCCTCAATCAAGGCGAGACTCACTCATCCTCTCATTTAGACCTCAAGCCCAGCACTTTATTTTGGACTACGTCCTCCTTCACCACAACCACACCTGCACTCACACAATCTGCCTCCCCCCCCCCCCCCCCGCCCCGCCCCCCCCAAGTACTGTCGAAGTCTGTTTTCAGCACCGTCTCTGAGCAGAGGGACAGCAAAGGCAGGTGCGCCTCTCATTTGCTTTGTATTCCTCAGCTAATCCCATTTAGAACAACCACCAGGGCCCTGTTGGAGAAAACACTGCCCAATTTCCCTAATCAATGAAAGTCCCTCAAAGGCTGGCAGCGTGTGCAGTCAATGCCTGTGTTTACCTAAGGCCACAGATGTTGCTCCATTATTCCGGTTCGTCAAGTGAACGCTCCGCACTGTTTGTCAACCCAGCGAGGGAAACGGATGAGAGGAGGAGGTGCACAGCCGGGTGGTGTGTACAGTCTTGTATGGTAATGTGCACGACTACATCCTCAGCATACACTACACCGTGGAAACCCAGATGTAGCCGTAAAAGCAGGCAGAAAGAGCAGATATTCACGGGATGAAATAACTATGAGGTTGACATTTTCATTTTTTTTTAGGGACATCTGGTGCTAATATACGTTCAGTGTGTTTCGTGTCAATTAGCATATGTTAGCATGCTAACATGCGAAACTAAGATGGCAAACATAGTAGACATTATACCTGTTAAACATCAGCATATCAACATCGTCATTTTGAAAGTGTAAACATTTTTGCACCGAGCCCTGAGAATTTGGTCGACAGTGGGAGAGTCCATGACAGGGAAGAATGTCATATTTTAGAATTTGGCTACCCAGACAATTGGCATTTGTTGGCAAAAACAAAGACAGAAATAGGATACCACCAGCCTTATCCTCTGAGCAACTCACACTCACAAACCCATCTGCACATGTGAACGCTCAGCCATATGAAAGCATTCCAGTTGGATGTCATTTGCACAATCACATGACTATCCACAGCAAAGTGCCTTCTGACATGCCTCGGAGGAATCGAGGCAAATACAGGTTGCTTAACATGAGCGCTGCGGAGCATAAATACAAAACGACATCTGCCTATAATGTGCAGGTTTATTGGAGCCATCTGTATGGCAGACATGGATATCAACTTATTCCATAGTTCTCTTGTCAAGGTAGAATACTGATACTGATGGCGGCTAGTGTGTCACCCCAGGCATAACAAAATAACTCAGTAGCCAGAGAAGTAGCTGACGGAAGCAACAGACACCCCCCTAAATTAGGACACACATGTATTATGCATCAGGGGGAATCATAACATGCCATGACTTTGGCTGACTTAGTAGTTAGAAGTTGAGTTGCTGGTATAATGAGGTCACTTCTTTTGGCGCTTAAGCATGTGCAGAGAAATGTAGGAGTACATTACATCTCATTGAGCCTGATTTTTGACTGATGCTATCCTCTTATGCGGGTTATTTCACTGGAAAGCAGATGGGATGGTTTAAGGGTGTTTTTGTTAAATGATTGAGACCGTGGAGAAAACCCACAATGGATACATGGCATTTGAAAATATAGCAATGCTCAGCCTCATGCTGAGGCCAAACATATAAGGGGGGGGGGGGGGGGGGGGGAATATCACGACATACTGTATGCATGCAAGGTACAATGATGACATATGACATGACTCTTAAATGTTGGTTTGAGACACTGATGTTCACTTGGTAATGCACAGTGAAATTTATATATATATAGTTCTTTCCACCTAAAAAGGTCAAACTTCAATGATATGGTCAAAATGTAAATGACGGTACAGTTTCCACAATGATGGAATGGAAAGTGGGTACGGGGAAAAGTTTGGTCCAAATACCTGAACATAAAACCGGCAAGAGCGCTCTCTTTTCTGCAGCTGCAACCCAAAGGAAATGCAAATAGTTAGCAAAAGGTCATCATTTCAAACAAACCCACTTGAATACATTTCCTCTGTTTGAAGTAGAGCGTTGAGAGTAGTGAGAGGAAAAAAAAAAAGCATTTTACTTTTGCAACAATCACTTTCATAAATTGTGTGCAAAGTATTATATAAAACACGTGAATTATACACTACCGGAGAAAAACACTTGTGTGTTAATTAGCACTGAAATGAGACATGATAGACATTTGGGAGCATGCCTCTGACACTTTTAAAGTTTTTTTTTTTTTGATCATTTATATTTTTCACTTTAGAAATTCTATGAGAACTCAGGAGAGCTATTTATGTTTTGAACCTCTGCCACGGTTGAAGGAGAGTTAGCGCTGACAACAATTTTGCATACCTGAAAGCTCAGTCTCAAAGAAAGGCTGTCAGCACTCCATGGAGAGGGGATGATTTTAATTGAGTTCTGATACAGGCAAGGTAGCCAACAGTGCTACTATGTGGCTTAACAGTGCCATGCAGATTAGCTCCAAAGGGTACCATCTCCCCTTAAAGGAGCCTCGTGCTCTACATCACAGCCCACTCTTCTGGAAACGCTCCCGTCCGTACCGTTAGCCAGCAACCCCTTTGATCATGAAAACGAAACTGATCTCACCGTTTGCCAACTCAATCCTTTCATTGTCTGCTGGCAGAAAGCATTGCGCTTCGCTATCAAAAAGAAAAAATCTTTAATTCGCTTAGCTCTTTGCAGATTGTGTCAAAAATGATTGAACTCGGGAGGTAAACATCAGCCAGTGCCAGAGCAGAGAGGAAGAAGAGTTCTGTGAGCTCTCACTCGCAAAGGGATGTCACTCGCAAAGATGCCGAACAGAAGGGAAAGATATCGACTGATTTTTCTCCATCGATGCGCCAAAATGCAAGGATGGAGTATACAGTATGTGGAGGACAGAGAATTATAAATCATAAGTAATCCCATGACCTTCTAAATGATTATGGATTTGAAAGGTTTCTTGACAAGAGAAGCTAATGCAATCGCAACCACAGCAGTATAGCCTCTATCTTGAGTGTTCCGTTTCTTTATGAGAAACCCGTTTTTCAAGAGGTATTATAAACTCTAGTTGTCCCTCAATATGGACTTGCTCATCCCAATCCCTTCTGAGGCCTGTTGGCCATCTTTACTGCCTCCCCTCTCCATTGGAGAAAACTGGCACTAAAATCTCAATGGGGACATCTGTGTCTGCCGCGGCAATGAAATAAAAACCGTGCCGGAAAAAAAAACTATCGGCGAACAGGTGTTCATGTTCCTCTACAAGTGAAGCCGCTCCAGCAAATTAACGACTGACATTTTGAATTTCACTAATGTTTGCTTTTCTGTTGGCTGCTCAGCAGACAGAAAGTATTATTTTAGATCGCTTCGCCTGAGTGGCCCTAACTGTGCTCCGCTGCGAATTGGGGAGTAAATGCATTAGATCGAGGTTCGGCAAAAAAATAACTCGGCACTCCCACAGTTTAGATCCGGCCGAATGAAAACGTACCCAGTCTCATTAATAAAAATCAAGTGGCGCAAGGGTCGTGATTTTGACGAGCACGACATATGGATAATATCTTTTAAACTAGATCAATAGCAGAATACATGATACCCGTGTAAGAGGAAATCATTTTATCTGACGGCACTAGGCCAAATAGCAGATCATTAAAAGAATACCTACTGTTCAGTTTTGACTGGATTAGGGTTTTGTGGTAGGTAGGCCTCCAAATTTAAAAAGGTTTCGGAGTCAGATTGAAAAGGCTGACTGAAAGATTGGCACTTTTGAGTTTAATTGCTCACTTAAAATCCCCCCATTATGCCTCTTTGCAACAGGGTGAACAAGCAGGGGAACAGATCACCGTTCCTGCAGGCCATGTTTATCCAGCCTGTTAGTTAGTAGGCAAAAGGAGAAGTGACCAACGAGTTTGGATGTTTCTTCTTTCACTACCTTGTTCAGGCTTCGTGCTGCACTGTCTTTGCCACCTGGCGTGAGATTCCTCAGCTGCACGTCGAGGAGATCCACCAGCTGAACCATGGCCTTCACTGTGAAGGTGATGTCTCCCGCCTGAAGATTACGCTTCGTTTGCTCCGCCAACTCCCTGGCAATGACCGCGGCTGTCTCTCCAGCTTTTAGCTGTGAAAAAAGGACAAACCGAGAGAAACATTTGATGAACATTTATTCCTGTGCAGCTGAACAAACAAGCCTCATATCTATATAGTTTCTACTGTATCATTGTTACAACCTATACAGTGGAAAACATGACAAATTGCACTACACAAGTGTGTGACCCCTTAAAATGAATGCCGTTTAGTCTGTACATTTTCCCCAAAGGCTGCTATAGTGCACACAATTAATGTTGCGAGACGGTCCTCAGCTGAGTGTACACACTGGGGCCAATATTGTATCCAGAAGCAATTTTGCTCCTATTGAGGCAATTTCCCCAGATCCTTCCCACAAATTATGTTTTTGTTCGAAAGCTTACGTGATTTTTGTGTCATGGGATTTGTTGAAAACGGAACCATATCAATGATGATTTGTGAGCGTTTGCTTTTTGTTGTTGTGAGACCAAAAACAAACTTCGCCTCATAATGTTTTGGAGACCTTTCACATTCTATTTGTTCGCATTTAGTCTCATTTAGTTTCTCTCACATTTATTTAGACTTACGAGCATCCTTTCTCTCACGTTACGGTTTCACTCTCCCAAAACAATTCACCTGCATATACAAGGACATTCCTCAAAATAACAAAAAAAAAGCTGTTCAATAAAACCTCTCCCCCGAACACCCATTGTGTTCAATCACAGCTAACATAGCTCACAATAACTAAGGCATGGCAAGTCTGTCAAGGCTTTCATGACAACAAAAGGAGTTTAGACAGTGATTTTCCACAACCGAAAACAAAAGAGTAAAAGCGCAAGAAGTTGATTAAAGAGTGCCTTTATCCTTTTAAACTAAGACTACAATTAACAGCCTGTCGGCCTCCTTTTTTTATTTGTTCCGTGCAGTATTTTTCCAAATATGCAGCTATTTTTGGATTTGGGGAGGTTTACACTCCAGCAACCCCGGCCAATGTTACCAGAGAGAACTTTTTGTTTGACAAACGCATCCATTAGTCACATGTATCATGTAGTTTTGCTTACAATAGAAGGGAGAGTGCCCCATGCTATTTCCCTTCAAAAGGAGAAACTTCCCTATATTTAACTTGTGAACTATGGAGGCATCTGCTTATTGGCTAATGAGGCTCACCACAAACCCTGAAAGGTTTGCTCACAAACTTTATACTTTGCTGGGTTATTTATCCTGGTTTTCAAATGAGAGTGTGTACATACAGTCTCAACCCAGCTCTCCCTACCTAATAATGTGCAGCAGTGCCCCCTTGATGTCCACCCTGTCTCTACTTGCCAGACAGTAAATAAAATGGGTCTTAACAACTCAGAAACATAACTAATTATTTTCAGTGCATTGCCATATTAATATGAGATGTATAGTGGGAAATAAAATACTTTGATGAGTAAAATTCACTGTCCCAAAGCCTTTTTACATGTCAATAACCATTACACAAACATTATGGAAGAGTTGGTCTCAATTGTGAACTCTGAATAACCTAATTTGTGCCGTCGACTCTCATGCAGAACACCCTTTTTGGTCTGGTGTTGTCTTTCAAAAAGTTCCGGTACCTTCAGCGTTGTACTAATAGACTAGGTGTGGTAAGATGAGCCTAAAAACTGTAGTTACACCAACTATAACAGTCCAATGCCGATTTACTCTGGCATCACCTGCTGTCATCGCCTGTGGGTTTATTAGTCAAGCCAATTATGCTGCTTAAATTGGTCTTCACAGAGAGGTGCATGCAGGGGATCTGGTCTTTGGAAGATGTTTTCCTCATTTCCCTCTCTGCTCTTTTCTCTTAATGAGAGGAGCTGGGGATGCTCTCTCTCTCTCTTTCAGTTTATCTTATGTCAACTCATTCTCTTTTTAGTCTCTATAGTTTCCTTTCTCATTTCGTCAACGGAACCATCTGGTAATGAGCAGTGCCACATTCAAGACAATGGCACCAGATATTAAATAACGAAGTGCCAGATGGGTATTCCAGATCTCTGACATGTTGATCTTCATTAAAGCCGTCCTGTCGTCACACCGCTGAAGTGTTGACTTGCTTTTAAAAGAGGAATATTCGACGTTAGAATCACACCGTTACTGTTCAATCCATGCAGCAACATAGCAAGAGGCCATATAGCAAGCTCAGGAAGACATTGCTCTCCTTAATTTCTCCACACAGTAGCCTGAAGTGGAGCTTTATTGCGGCGCTCAAACGGCGCTGCGCTGCACAGAAATGCACCTGATAATTTCTCTCCCTTCTATTTTGCTCCCCAGCAGCCATTCTCCATCTAAATCGGCAAACTACAGTTTGTTTAATGGGCCGAGCTTTGTGCTGTTGAGTAGATCATAAGTGTTATAACATGCACGCCTCAGGGCCCTATGAGTTTAAGGGAGAACATTGCCTGCAATTCATAACCTGGAACCCTGCTCCTCACTTGCAGTAACCTCCTCCTCCTCTGCAGATTCGATTCTATTGCAGATTTAAGCATAGGGAGCTTTATGTGAGCCTTTGAATAATAACTCGCCCGTAGAGGAGGAGATACAAATCGTTTGTGCTTCAGAAACATAGAATGCAAATTGCTGCTGTGTCGCCCCCCCCCCCCCCCCCGTCTGATCCGTAACATTAACACACAAACTAAAGCTCATTGAGTGAAAGCAATATACACCCTTGGTTTACATTGTGAGCTTTGGTAAATGTTAAGTGGAACAGGGAAAAAAAGGGCACAGTTCTGTATAAAAAACACTCTCTTGAACAAATGTACACATCATAGCAACATGCCATCATTCAAGCTATTTGAGTTTTTATTTTAATTTAAGGAGCACATGTTCTGCTTATTATATCATCCTGGTACCTTCTGGCTGATGAGGTTGACCCAAGGGGAGGTACAGTTGCTGAAATCAGGTCCCTGGGGGTCCCAGTACCCCTCTGGACCCACGCACAGGTATGAGGCCACACCTAGAGAGGGAAGAAAGACAGTGGCCTGGTGAGAACAATGACATCAAACCGATCAGCTCAAGAGACAAAACCATGTCGGTAAAGAGCGAGCAGCTACAGTGACACATGTTTTGTGTGCGTGTTTTCTAAAAGATGTCTTGAGACATTTTTTTCCGACTCGGTTATTGCATCAAAGAGCGATGGACGACACTCTGCATTCAGTCTTGTCATCTAATGCCCAATTCTTCCGAATGTCAAGCACTTTTCCTATTTGCAAAACTTGTCGATATATACAACTGCGATGTACCAAAGAAGCACAATTCGTAAGTGATTAAATTAATGGCTGTAGCGAAATGTAATTGGATGCTTTTTATCTTATTCCGACTGAAATGAAGTTGCTTCACTTGAGGACGGCCAAGCTCGCCCAGACAGTATTTCATCATTGAAAGTCAGACAGTGTCTGCATGTGGCAGTTCAACTCCTGCATGAGAAAAATACACCAAATTAGGTGCCAATTAAGTCTGCCATAGCTGAATTCATCACGAAAGGTCAATTAGGTTGGTCTGAGAAAACTGTCTCTGCTGACAGATGTGTGGTTTAGGAGTGTCAGTCTTACGATGTTCCATCTGGAACAATAACACCTCCAGATATTGATTAAAATCAAACAGTGTGGCCATCATCTGTTAAGGCACTCTCTAATCCTACCTTCAACCTTCTCTTAATTAATACATCAAATACACTCAATCAAGAGTTTTTGTGCAATCAATCAAATGGATGCAATGTTTTCGAAAAAAAACAAAGTCTGTCTTTGAGTTGCTCTTCCACGTACCTTTAAATAACTTGCATCTATATTTTCAGAGCTGACATCAGCAAGGCTACATGCTGACATTTAATTGCCCTTGCTTGTGCTTCGCGAGAGACGGTGTGTTGGCGGGTGACACGACCGGCATTAGCGGATATAAATTTTGATTGACATATAATTTCCTTCCCCGGTCCACCTTGGACAGCCTTATGTTTGACGGTTTTATACGATAAGGGACTCTGCTGCATTTCCTCCTGTATTGAGAGGCAGGAGAAGGAGCATGAAAAGAGGGAAGGAGTGAGAGAGGGAGTCAGACGGGTGTAGGGGGAAACGGAATGACAGCGAGCGAAGTGAGGTAGATGGAAGGGGAGCTCGAGGAACTTTCAAAGACTGGCAGAGGAAGCTCACAGAGTCGTGTTCTGCTTGGCAGTGTCGTCTGAAGAGCAATGGCTTTGAAGAATGTGCCGAGAGGAGGTGGGGTATGTGTTCCTCTTATCTTGCCATATGACGGCTGTTAGTGAGGTCTCGACGGGTGCTGGTGTCGCCCATTAATGAAGCCTGTGTGTGTGTGTGTGTGTGTGTGTGTGTGTGTGTGTGTGTCTGAGTCTGGGCGCTGACTGATGAAATGAACGATTTTTTCAGGCTTCGAGCCAGATTTGAGGCTATGATGTCACACCCCGATCTAGGGTGACTTGCTCTATAAAATAATCATTACAGAAAAGTTTCAGAAAATTCCTGAAAAAAGTCATATTTCGCAATTTAACACGTCTGATTTGCATTACCTCTCCTTTTGGTTTTAATAGCTAGTGCAGCGCTTGTTCAAAACGTGCCGATTGCTTCACACTCGATTCTTCGCTCCCTGAGGATTAGACCTACCATGACATAGTTGCATAGTATACGCGCCATTTAGGTGCAAAAGCTCAGATGAATAGCAAAGAAAAGTAAACTTTGTCTCCCACCAGCCAGAGGGACGGCGTTCTGACTGTGGCAGCCTGAGCTCATCGCGGCCACGATGTGATTCCACCAGACATGCAGCGGTGCGTTTCAGAAGCAGCTCCCTGCTCTACCCCTACAATACACAGGATGTACATAAATAACCGCTAATACATATGTTCCATTGTTCCTTGAATCCCAAACAATACACCCGCCAAGTGTGAAGTCGATCGGATGAAAATCAAACGACAGACAGACTCCTTCCATTTTCAATAGATTTATTACCGCCACCGAGTTGCTTTATTAATGCTGACAGCAGAAACCCACAACATAAGGGTTTATAGGTTACCTTTCAGTTAAACTTAAATTCTCCCCACACAGTTCGTCTCGTATTTTGAGAATGCAGCAAGATCTTCAACCATATAACATCGGATCCTCTCCTTTAAAAAGTCTATGCGTTCAATGGAAGTGCTTGATCAGCACTTACATGGGTATTCCTACTTCCTGAGGTAAAGCTTTTATATCTAAAGCACCAAACATTGATTTGTATCTTAATGCATACTTGATTTCATTCTCTTAGTATTGATACAAAGACAGAGCTGGAACAAGATATAGGGAAACAAATGGTCTGATCCTTGATAAACAAAGCTCAACAGCCCTTTCAGAGTGCCTAACACAAACGTGTTTAGCCATTAATTAATTACACCAATTGTATCCTGAGAGACGGGAAGTAAATATGGGCGTGTGGCGTACGAGTTATCGTTTCCACACTGACGCAAGGCTAAACTATCTTTAGCCTTGCGTCAGTGAGTCAGGAATAGAGAGTGAGGCGAGAGGACAGGAAGCAAGACGACGAGAGCTGCAGGGGAAGTGTAAACATGAACGTCAAGGGGAGGAGCCTGACAGTAGACCGTCTCCAAACGAGTGAAGGAATAAAGAAACATATATCTATACACACATATATTTCATTAGCAGAGTCAAACAAAAATGTCGTAAGAAAGTCCACTCTCAAGTTCAAAGGAAACTTTTTATAAATAAAAAATAGCAACTGCTAACTCAAAAACTGTGACAAAGCTACAATGACAATGAACAAAGAACTGATTAGCTCTCAATTCACTCGTGGATGTACATTCCAACTCTCACGACTTGTAATGAGCTTTAGGGAGAGAAAGAAAAAGATACTGGATATAAGTGGCTAAAATGAGTTTTCCCTCGTAAGGCAAAGAGGTTAACCTGATACGGTATATTTCAAGGGAAATATCCACTATCAAAGCTCACTGGACAGCTGTACGTTCCACGTGGCCCGAATTCCCCCAATTAGAGGTCGAGGGTATGGCTTGGGAGAAGAATGTCAGTGCCTGCTGCCGTCACAATTTGGACCCACAGAAATAATGGATGAATGGAAGGGCCTCATTTTGTCTTCCAGAGGACCTGGACAACAAAATAAGACTATAAAAGACTCCCTTTATCGATTTTTTTACGTTACACAAATCTGCATTACCTGTGGTTCCTGGTGGACAGGGCATCTTGGCCACCACGCCCAGCTTGGTCTTGGGCCAGGAGATGTCCATCATCACCAGGGGATTGCAGAACTCCACCCTGACGTTGGGAAGCTTGGAGGAAGGCGGCGGCCTGTTGTCGTCTTCTGGGAGCAAACCCTCCACCGGCGTCTGGCCAGGGGCCACCGCTGTGGATGTGGTCCGTGGCCACTGGCCCATTGCGGTCGTCGTGGCGGGCATCTTGGCCGTTGTAGTCCTGGCTGTTGAGGTCGTCATGGAGACGGTGATCGGTCGAGTGGTGGTCCTCGTCGTTAGGGTCCTCGTCGTTAGGGTCGTTGTGTCCATGTACACCAATACAGAGGAGGACGTTTCTGGTAAAGGAGAAAGAAGCAGCAATGTGAACCGACAAGACTTTTTAGGAAAAATGCAGAGTTGGAAAAAGAAGATTGAGAATAAATGTCTTTCTCTTCTCAGTCACCCTTCATTAATGTCTGAGGGAAATGTATTTTAGTGGGAAAAAAAAGGCAGAGCGTGCGCAGGGGGGTTCTTTTCTTCCCTCCTTTCCACTTGTCTGTTTAAGAGGAGAGAGTTCAAAGAGGATCAATTGGAACTGGCAGGTGTGACTTACATGGGCATGCATGGCGTCTAGTTTTGGACCCCCGCTGGCTAAGCCAACAGACACACACCAAACGTACGCAGCTGTGAAGTATAGAAGTTGCTGTTGACGAGGGCATATCTCTGTGAGTCAATAGCTGGGTGTTGTAGCTACATGCTATTTCTGGGTCAGACGGGACAAACTGAAATACCTCTTTGCTGGATGCGAGTCCTCCCTGTGGTTACACTCCAGGAGGTGCTTGCTAATGACACTGTTTACCTGAGCTGTTGGGGACGAGGGCTATCATAACACCAGCACACACACACACACACACACACACACCAAGATGCACTGATAATGCACAGGTAATCCTTCTCTTCACACTAAAATTCGTATACACCTCCTCTACTCCGCGTCATCAATCATCCCATCTACTCAGCATTTTCTGTCACTTTTCCCCCTGGGTCACTGATTGGAAAATAGGGGCCCCAGATTTATTTAGCGACAGGCTTTTTATGAATGTGTGGACTTGGTTAAGCCACAGAGAAAGCCCTGAGAGGTCATACTTCATAACATATCTTTGGAAAGTGGGAAGTAGCCAGTTTACTCCTATGAAACTGTGTCCTGCGGAATATAATTAAGAGCGTTGCCCTGTGTTGCTCATTATACGGTTGCATTATTTTTGCACAAAGATTCTTCAATATGCGATACTGGCATTTTCACATGTCACGATCTTATTACTGAGTGTAGTTTGGAATGAGGCAGCTTGCTGTAGAGCCTTTCAATAAATTCCTATGAGAGAGCATTTCTCACACACACACACACACACACACACACACACACACACACACACACACACACACACACACACACACAGACGTCTGGGCCAAAATGCAATTTGGAATAGTCGTCTTCTTCCCCCCTGCTTAATGCAGCGATACAATCAAAATGACAGAAGTGACAAATGTCCCAATCTTTGCATGAAAGGGGAGCAAAACAAAACGTAATGAGGGTTGATTTGAGGTTGGCAGGTGTAATGGACATCACACATCCAGTAAGTTCAGATAACTTCTGAAATCAGAGTTCAGCGAGATTCAATTTGCAACTGGACGATTCCTCTGTATGGTGAATGTGAAAGCAGTGAAATAAGACTAAATCAGTGTTTGTGAATTGCCGAGACGCCTGCAGGCTGTAACGGCACGAACGAGGCCACTCTCAGCAGTCGACGGAGTCATCGCTGAACACGACTCCGCGATAGCCAAGGTTTGATTCAATAGGTTTCCACTACCGCAAAAGTTCCAGGCTGATTGAGCGTTTGTTTTCTCTTGCTAACGAAAGAGTTTTTCTGTGTTTTCAAGATCCGCAGGTATCTTGGGCACTCCTGTGGAGGCACTCCATCAGTAAAGCGGGACTATAACAAGAAGCTCATTGAATTGCAATGTGAACTCAAGGCACGCAGAGCGGTTTTTTTTACTCCCAACTGCCTGATAATGTAGGTTATACAACTTCAAAAATATCTGTCACAGACAGAAAAGGAAGAGAAAAAAAAATCACCTTAGTATACAGAAGAAAATGTTAATTAAGTGGAATACACACAAACTTGTTAAAAGACGTTATCGCATCGGGTGAATGTGGATGCAAATGCTTGAATAAGCTCGCAGAAAAGCACAGTCACAAGCTCGCACACTGGCAGCCGTACATCAAACAACATAAATTGACACGACCAACCATCAACAGGGCTTTAAAAACCACATGAATACTCAAAAAGGTATTTAACATTTCGACCAGCCACAGAGACATCACCATTTACATTCTATAACCACTATTAGACATCATCATCAATCTGCACCACGGCAGCCCAGGAGATCCTTTGGCTGCAATGATCATGAAAACAGGAGGGTGATATATCTCCAAGGACGCCAGTCTATTTATTGGATTATTTATGAGCGAATGAATTTATCTATGCATGTGTATTTGAGAAGTGATGACAACCTTAAATATGTTACACCAGCTCTTGGTAAAAGGGAATGGCATTCATTTAAGTTTAATTGAAATCCAGCCGGTGGTGCTTAAAGTGCATATAGTAAAAGAGCCCGTAAGAGTACCTCATGGAAATCAGATCATGGAAATTCACTGCTCATATTGAGGTCAGGAAAGGTCACCTTGCCCAGACTCAGATAAGCTAGTGGCTAAAAAGGTGTGCAGACAGGCCTATTAAGATAAGGGGGAAATATTGTACTGGTCAGGACGGCTGATACAGGAGCGATTCTGAATGTGACACATTTTTTTTGCTGAGGGAGATTGTTGCTTGAGCTGCCCAAAATGCAAACTGATGCAAGTCAGTGAACAGCACAGGGACAGGTGATGCATTAAATGTGCTGAATGCGGAATCCAAAGCATTAGTATAGCAGCACACAACTATTTGCTATGTAAACATATAGTGGACTAATGGCGTCCTGAGCAGAGAAGTTGCACTCCAGCTCTGTGTGTTGTAACCCGGGATCGGCTGTGCTTTTGGTGCACACGAGCCCCGGTCTGTGTGCCCCACTGGCTGGCTAACCGCGGCACTGCTGCTGTTGTTTGCACTGTTCCGTGCTGTTTAGCGCGACAGCCGTCGCCATGTTGAGAGCCGTGTGGAGGCAATCACTCAATCACAAAAAATGCTCAGAGTTTGGACCATATAGTAAAGAGTAAATACTTAGGACACCAGACTATATATTAGACTTTAAAGCCTTTCAATCACAAATATCAGTGCCATCAATAACAGTCGTTTTTTAGCTGTTTTTCCTATTCTGCCGACTTCACGTGAATGCAACTGCTGAGTTAACAGAATGGGGCCGTGAGCTACAAACATGTTTGAAAAGTTTATCTGTCAAATGTTAAAATCATGTCGTCATATAGTCAGCAAACTGACTTGTTAATGTCAGGAACACAGCAAAATCCATCTTTCTAGGTTTTTGCCATGTCGCTAACGTTAGCGACAGTGTGTTTTATCGCTTATGAACGTCATTTGAAGAGGCAGGATGCCCTCTCTTCTAACCAAGACAAATATCCAGCTACCATTGTCCTCCACTTGTCCCCCACTTTTTCAAATAATCATAATAGAAGTTCTATCACGTTCTTTTTTACTCTGGGTAACATGACAGTACAGAGAGTATGGCTTGAGGAAATCACCACCACAGCATGAGGTTAATTCAAAGTCACTAGGAACCATGTCTGGAATGTAATTCTATACTGACAGATGATCCCGTTGAGCCCACTGTTGAATTATTTTTTAACACGCAGCATGTTGAATACGCCCGCAAAGACATCCACAAGAGGCAGAGAGCGGGAGTGGAAAAGAAGAAAGTGTCCTTGAGCAAACTTGTATATCTTTTCCATGAGATGAGCACAAAAAAAAGGAAAAGCCAGCAGCAGACAGCAGCCACAGTCTGCGAGCACTATCGCCTTGGAGACAACACAAGGACATTTTGTTTTGCTTTGCCAGCTTCCCCATTCTCTCCAAAGGGATGAAGGGAGGAGAAAAAAAAAGCTCAAGAGCACCAACGAGGTTAAAAAAAAAAACGTTGGCATTCTCAGTGGGACTCATGAGTGACCTTACAGGCCGATTTGAATATCTCTGGTCTACAAAACTGTTGACCACAAAGAAGACATGGAAATATCTTTCAGACTGTTGGTTACTTCTCATGCTCTTGAATTAATTAATTTCTCATTTCAATGTCTACTTTACAAGTGCTCCCTCTTAGTATTTTAAATAAAGAATATGGCCCTAGGATGTGTTTAGGTATTTCATGATACAGGTTTAAGAATATAATTCAATAAAATGGTCTAAAACCTGAAAAGGTAATTTAACTTCTGTATATTCCGGATTCAATGCATTTTGAAAGGCATTAGAGATGATTAAAAATGAATAGTACCAACATCCAGCTATCAGATATTCATGATTCTTAAGCTCGGGGGCTTAAACATGTCCCTACACCTGGTCAGGTGACCGTTTCATTCATACAAGACAGGAGCAAAACTTCTGTGGGCGCCGCAGCTTCCTCTCATTGAACCACCAACTCCACTCATCATCCACGCACCTCTTTTAATGCACACAATCCCCCCTCACTAAACGCATGAAGTCTGTTTCCACCGCACACCGAGCTTTGTGCTTCATTTCAAAGCATTCATTTCTAACTAATTAGCCTCTCTCTCTGTATCCCAGGGCTCGTGGCTTTCAAAATTAGATAAGCACGCTCTACTTTGCTCCTGGAAAAAAAAAAAAAAAAAAAACTGCTATGCTACTATGAAATGAATCCGGTTTGTATGACTTGCCATTTCCGCACAGACAGTGGGCTCGTGGGCTCTGGGAAACTTCTGCAGAGTCGAGATCAAAAGAGGTGCAAAGGGCTTTCGGGGGTAAAAATGCAACTAGCATCAGACAGTAAAGTCACTCCTCCAACCATGTGCTGAACCCAATTACCTCCTAATTTTAGTATTAAAACCTTTATGCATGGTTACTTACTTCAGAAAATAGAGAAAATATTGGACAGTCTTAGTGGGATGTCACCCATTAGCTTCCTACTAGCCTGTTTAAAGCATGCTAAATGGGATTTCTGGGTGCTGGGACATGTATTTTTAGAGTAAACCGTACTAGAGTGTGGCTATTAGTGGAGCTCTCAGAAATAAATTTCAACCACATACTTGTCATTTGGCTGTTTGACGTAAGAGTGCTGCTTCCACATTAGTTAGCTCTGACGTCAGAACTTCTTTGTAGCAATAGGTAGCAAATAGAAAAAGTGGGTTATCTTATAATTATAGTTGACCAATAAATATAGTAACACATTTGAGACTAACGTTAAAAAGGTGCGTCCCAATGTGACCCACATCTTAAAGGGTGAAAGCAGAGAGAACTGATGACAAAAACATATCTGAGGCTTTAAAAATGTAAACCAAATGTGGTTTGTTATTGTCAGCTGTCAGCTAATTGAGCATTCATTTGTATAACATTTTATTTTCGATGAGAAACATAGAGAACATCATCTATTTAAGCCATCTCGCAAAATCAGCACCCGCCTCATAATGGCATAATTCACTAAACGCCCGAACGTTTATGTTGCATGATCCCACCAAAATGCCACACGACACGCGTCCTCGTGTGCCCGAGGAGAATGGTCGGCAATGACATGACAAAAGTCCTGTCATTTAATGGAGTCTTTTGTGCCAGGACCACAAATCCATCACAGAGTGCAACTGGGATGTGGGGGGGTGATAGCATAGCATGGTGGTGGCAGGAGTGTGTGGTACATTATGCAGCCAGACATCCGGTAATGCTCCGATATCATCAGACATGATGAGAACCGTAATGGATGGGAGCTATGCATTGTTTGGCAATTAATTTCTCATTCCGAAGCTCTCTTCCCGGGACTTGAGAGGGCATCTGTGGAGGTCACGCAGCCCTGGGAGAAGGGTATGCCCGGGGCTGATATATATGCACACATGGACGTAGGCCCGGAGAGACACTCACAGTGTTTGAGTGAAATGACAGAGGAGAAGTGAGCAAAGCCTGCTTGCATATGCACGAGAGTGAGCTACTGTAGGGTGACAGATATGCAGTAAATACATGCAAAGGCACAAAAACCCAAGCGCCGTTTTTTTTTCCCCCCCTAATGTGCATGCATAGAAGCCCATCTGCATTTCCAAAATTAGATTTAGCTAATTAAGTTGTATATTTATTCATTTCTATATATTCTAAAATAGTGTGCAAATCTCAATTAAAAACACATTATGTTAATATGTCATGAATCTACACATTTACTATAAATATATATCGTACAACACTGTAATGGTCTGTATTAAAATATCACAGTCCACCGAAACCCATATTTAGCATCCATTAAAAACGGATGAATGTTGGATTTAGTTTTTATTCTTAGAGCCAAAACATGAGTCTCACTGGCTACTGACGAGGCAACACATCATCAAACGTACCAGGGAAAGCAAGAGGAGGGAAGAGTAGTATGAGCACATGAGCGGAGGGGATTTCAGACTCACTGAGAGGAAAGGAGCACTCCTTCAAAGTCTCATCCAATTGCCAAAACGTAAAGTAAAGCTTTTCCAAAGACTCTCAAACCAACAGTAGTATGGGCCAAATGGATCGGGCAAAGCTGTGTCGAGGAACTCCGACACTGGTTATGAAAGAGGTTAAGATCCTACGGAGGCCTCCGATCAGATTTGTCTTTGGCTGATTGGCCAAAATAAATCACTTTTGAGCTTGTGTGTCACCAAGCTTGTTAAATGTAATGTGGTAAATGTGTAAACGGGTTCCACATCCAGGAGTAGAGTGGAGAAAGAGCAGCGTGGAGGAGAAGATTCCACACACTCCAGTACTCTAGTTGCACATTCTTTTTCTTCTGTTTGATATTCATTGGGTGAAATCAATGCCAACTACCTGCTTAGTTCACACACTGCACAGCTGATCGGCGATGTGGGGACAGCTGAGGGGAAACAGGTGCGTTTTAAACAAACAAATCAAAGAGAAACTGTGAGAAAACACACATGGTATCCTTCTTTTTTACTCCACACACACAAAAAAGGGGCGAAAAAGCACGTTTTGCTAATGAACAGAAGTAAGTAAAAATGCACCTGTGTCTCAAACCACACAAACACTATTTTTTCTGCATAAGTGTGTCCCCCCCCCCCCCCCCATTTCTGTACATGTCAGGAGAGATGGATAGGTTGCTGGCCTTAATTGAGGGATTGCCTGCCACCCCTCAAACCACACAGGTGATCTGTGTGTGATTTCCAGATGAAGGTAGAGCTGCCAAGGCCCATGATGGATGGCCAGCCAGGAGGAGGGACACCACACAAACCCATGTGATGTTTAATGGGGTCTCGCACAGAACGCACGGACACGCTGAACCACTTGAAACATGAGCTCGCCACCTCAAAATCCATATCAGAAATATTACACAAGTAAGCTAAGACGAGCAAAACACAATAGCATTAATATGGCAACAGTGTTTATATTTTACAATATAGTAGAATGTATTCTTACATGCGGGAATATGGCTTTGAAACGTTACAAGAGGCTCTTAAGCACCAACAAAGTGCCCCCTGTTGCCATGCAAAAAAAAATCTAAAGCTGCATTACTAACAGGGCCCCATTGTGTTGCAGCATTAAAGGGTTTGCAAGACGATCGTGCATGCGTTTGTGTGTGTGTGTGAGCGCGAGCATGTGTGTACATGTGTTAGAAAAATCATTCCAGACTATAATCCTAAACCTTGCACATTCCCTCGAAGAGAATTGCCCTCTGCAGGAGGTGCACCAGGCATGTGTTAAGTGCGTAGCCCGCAAATAAGCATGTAGCCTACATTTCTGAGCCTCGACATCAAAAAGGGATTCATGCAGCATGCAAAAGGCCGTTCACTGAGCAATATGTCTCTTGAAGCTTTGTCATCGAGAAAGAAAAGGTTCTGTGATGACGTAAGACAACTGCAGGGTTTCACTCGGATCCATACAGTAACGCGTCAAAATGTATCAACCAAAAAGCAGCATGACAGGTACTGGGAGGCCAGTGCATAGGGAATGGAGCCAGAAGGGACAACAGTTTGTGCCTTTTAAGAGCACACAGAGAGTCCCACTCGAGATTATCTCCACCAGACTCTGCCAGCCAGCATTTACTGCTTAGACAGTCTTAATCAATTTAGCATGTGTCAGGCACTTCCAAATAGAGCCAAAGACGGGCTTGAGCTTCCAAAACATCAGCTGCTTCGGCATGAAGGTCGGGACACCACGTCTGCCGGCTTTCTCCAGCGGCGCTGGCACCGTGCCTTGGCCAGATGGCAACATGTGGCAAAATTACAGGAATGCCAGACGATGGCTGTATCTATGACACCAACTGCAGAGTCACTGAGACGTCGTCTCACTTGAATGTGAGCTGAAGGGAACAGCTCAAAGATACCGACTGCCGTATTCTGTGAAAAGCCCTCGACACACTAGGATCTGAATATTTTAATTTGAACGATAGAAATCATTGAAAATCCGGATTGCTCGACATAAACAGTGAATACATCGTTGTAAAGTATGTGAGAAGTCTATATGAATAACGTTGGAGTGAAGCTGAAGCACTGCGTCGAAGTTAACACACACATGATGTAGCATGAGCAGCAAGGCTGGTACTAGTGCAGCAGCAGGTGTGTGAGACTGAGGGTCATTTTCTCATGTCCCTCGCCTTTGCAGTGCCGTCGTGTCCTGAGTGCAGCCAGCGCCTCGTGCTCGCTGTGGCAGACAGCTCAGAGGATATTCTGGTAAAGGTGCGGCCAGGTCCAGCAGTAATGTCTCCTTGACAGGACACAGTACTGCAGGGTTTTCTGTTGTTATTGTTAGCTTTTTTCCTTATGCTGAGGGAAGGTCCATTTTTGTCTTATTATCTGGATTCTATGAAGTCCTATGCATGTGCACACGTGTGTGTGCGTGTGTGTGTTTGTGAAGTTTTCACATCAAATCAAATTAATCAAATCCACTGCAAGCACAATAATCTTATTTGCTTTAAATCTGGTTAATAATACTATCATTTTTGATTGAATTGAGAATCAGCAGTGAGAAATAAAACAATCTCAATCTGATGGGACAACATGAAGACTACAAGACAGTGCATATATACGGTGGTATCTTCATACAGAACATGGTCACCCATATGCTTTGGCTGAGTCTGGAGAAGGTCTTTAAGTGGTTTGAGACAAGTGTTGAAACTGTGACACCGAACAGAGATAAGCGCTGAAGTGAATGGATGGATGGATTTGCTGACACGCTTTCAGGAAGAAGTTGTTCAGCTGATGTTCTGGTTCAAAAGTTGACAGCCTGGTCAGTATCAATTATAATACTTGTTATCTTGACAATGATTTCCAGCAACCGTTCCAATCAGAGGTGTTTGGAAGCCCCTGCGTCTTGCTAACAATCCCCTAACTTTCCTCGGTGAAGGGGGGGGATGATGGAGCGGTACCACACCGTGATGAAAGAGGGAGAACACTCTAAATGGTGGATCTGCAGAACTGGGTCATGGATAGTTGGGGGACAATTACTTTCAGAAGATCGGCAACCTCGAGCGAGCCCACTACGGCCTTCGCAAATGAGTTTGCAAAATGTCCATTTACTAATAGGGAGATACTTTTTGTTTGTCTACTGGCTCTTCAACTATTGTATATGCTGTATATTTCTTTTATGTTTATTTTTTTTTTAAAAAGATCATAGAGCAATTTCCCAGTTGTCCTTGCACACTCTGCATTGCATGTGATCATGTGAAGTGGATTAATAGTGGGAGAGCTTTTATATCTGCCTGCTAATAGCAGTCTGTGCAGCACAGTCTTTATCACCAATTCGGTGAATTTAATTATCAATAGAGTTGTCATGGAAGCACTCTTGGGCATAGATCATCCGTCCTTGAAAACAGGCCTGTTTTGGCCAAAAAAAATATTGCTCTGTCTGTTGAATAGACTTCAGCAACTGCACAGATAAGCACAGGATCATGTTTTGGGAGTATTCTAAAAGTGGGAAATATATGTTCCTTTTTTGTGTGTGTGTGTGTGGTTAAGAAACAACTCGTCTTTTTTTTACTAAATTATCATTTGCTGAAAGAGTTCAAATTCACAAACAATTAAACATAATACGATGCTTAGAAGTCCCGGTACTGCTTCCAGCTATCATAACCCCGGTCCCTGCCAACTGCCCTGTCGCAGGTGCAGTGCCCCGGCCCATGTGGTTGGGCATACGGTAGCGGGCTCAAGCTGTGGCCTGGCCATTCCTCTCCCGCTCTGTCGCCAACGTACCATGCTCTACTTGTATGGCAGGTCAGGCTTGCTCGTGGAGGGGGAAATGAGCTTGTGTTAGAGCACACAATGAGACCTTTCTGGGAGAGTCAACAGGCACGATGATCACTGACACTGAATTGTGTTTGCAGCAAAAGGAAAGTACTACGTAAGTGTGCTGGCTACATTTAACAACTTTGCTTCAGGCAAAACTAGTAAAAGTGTTCTGTTTTCTTGGTAAAAGATATGTGCATCAAATGATTTTCAAATCCTCGTCTCTTCCACTGCAGCCATTGTTGCTTTACGTTTCTGTGACGGCTATTCCCAGTTTTCCTCCATCACACATTCTTCTGTTTGATCTATGCACACTCTCACTGGAGCAGCATGTAAATGGCTTAAACATTAGGATTCAGCAGTGTACAGACTCATTGGTGTGTGGTGAAGTGGACTACACTGACGCTGAATTAACCAATTTCGTGGTAACTATCCTACAATCTCATAATTAGGCGCCTAGTGAGACAATTGTGTGACAGATGAGTACAGCTGAGAAGAAAAAAATACTTGATTGCAGCAGAATAAGTCTGCATTCTCTTTTTTTGTATTTGGTTTGGGAGTTGATCAAATGAAATGGTTTACAGTCCATTTCAATCACTCCTTCATTTCTTATCAGGCTGTTTATCTGACATTTATATTTGTTCTTTGCCTCCATGCATCCACTTAATGCAACATTTTATTATCTATATTCATGCAGCAGCCTCTTTACTGGGCAGCTCATTCTGCACAACGGCAGCCAGACACACAACATCTCAGTCGAATGCCGAGGATTTGCATTTGCATGTGAATTAGCGCGTGTGCGTGTACATATGTGTGCTCATTGTGTATCGCTGCTAAAAAAGTGCCGGATAATCGTTGAATACAGAAAGCACATTACAACATCATTTCACTCTCCTTAACTACAACAAATTAGTAGCTGTGTATCATCAAAACCAAACCCTGTAAGCGTGGTCACTGAATGAATGAATACATTACGGGGAGTGTTGAAGCAGGACTCCGTGTATTCAAAAAAAAAAAGAAAAGAGTTGGTGGCAGAGCAGCAGCCAGCGAAGGAAAATAAATTAAACTGGCAAGCGGCAGGTAGAGAAAGCTCCAGAGGAGAAAGCAGAGGTAGGGACTTCACACTCAAATAACTTGTGACATTTTTGACTAGAGCTGTTGATGAGATAGCGCAAAGAATTACCATGGTGTGTCAAAACAGGGTTTTTTTTCAGTGTCATGCTTCACAACAAGCACCAATTTATAAAAAGAACAATGGAGGGGAGAAATTAGACTTTTCAAAAGAGCTTTTGGAAGTCTAATGTGAGCAGTTGCAACAGCTAGAGTGAGGAAACAATGTCGCTTGTGGCTGAAATACAACATGTGAACTACTTACGGTGTTAAACGCCCCAATGTGGTACAGGCATCAAGAAAACACAGTTTTGTGAACGACGAATATTTTCTCCAATCATTAAATTAGAATTGATGAGGCTCTTCATGAATGCTAACGATGGTTTTATACTAATTACTTCTATGTCTCTCCCGAATCTCTCTCAGGTTAACTTTATTCCACTTCGGCGATACGTGACACTACAGAGATGACACATCGAGCAGCATTCCATAACGCCAATTATCACAAAAGCTTGCCATGCCAAGCTGTTCTTTGTATCCCCAAATATACAAACGTGTGGAGCAAACCAAAATACATGCTGATTTTCTTGGAGCCTTGTAATTAACGAGGCTAAACATGGAGTTTGTTCTATCTATCCGTCGTACTGTTCAATCTTGTCTTCTCTCAGCTTTGTTTTTTTTGTCTTCATTTTTACTTTCTTTTGTTTATACCCCAGTTTTGTCTTGCTTTTGCCTTTTTAGCTTTCTATACTTATATTGCCTTGTATCCTGCTTTTGCTTTGCTTTGGATTTACACAGGACAATGCCTGTTGGTGATGTCAGCTGAATTCTTATTGAGGGTCTACGTTCATCCCCTGGGGAAGGAATTTGCATAATAATTTACCACTTACATTGAGACAGTATTTGATACGGTTAGGTGGAGACGTGGTTGATGTTGAGGAAAGGTCAGCGGATCACAAAGTATATAAAAAATGAATTCATTCAATTCCATACAATAATCATGTGGGCAGTATTGTTTTTCCAATAGCTTCCGCTGAACCAAATTTAGGGATGGCTAGATGTACCAATGTCATTATCTGGTTGCAGAAATTAAAGTAATCTAAATGTGAGCTCTGTTCCAGAATGTATGTGTAAAAACCAAATGTCATCCAGATTGTCTTACACCTTAAAGATTGATGTTCTGTTGTCATCGCCATTTGCTCTGAAACACCAAATTGCACTGACCCAAGTAGAAAAGGACAAGTAACGTGAATGAATATTATGAGAACTGAATTAAGAAATAAGTTGGTCTTACCGAGTCTGTTGTCCAACGCTCCAAAGTCCAGAGAGTACTTCACGACGTGGTAATTGTTCCAAACGTACAGCAGGTTGTCCCTGGGATTGTAATCCACTGCAGCGATGTACTGATAGGAGTTGGGGAACGGGATGTCCAGAGAGCCATCTTTGCTTAGCTCTGTGTTGTAGATGTAGTCGATCTTGTTTCCTGTCGCCTCGTTGTCATCGTCCTCGTACACCGACTTCACCACATACAAGATTCCACAGATCATAAAGGCGTTGGATGCCGAGCGCTTGTCATAAGCCGTGTCCCAGGTCCCCTCAACGCGCAACGTGTAAGGATTGAGCTGGCTGATGACAATCCGCCCGTTGTTTTGCTCGGTGGCGTAAATCACCCAAAGGCCATTTTCGTCCACAGCCAAGTCAATGTCCGACTTCCCTCCCCAGCGGTATGGAGATGTGTCATGGTAGTTGGCGTTGGCGATGATGGCCTCGCCGCTCTTGATGCGAGTTCGCAGGTCAAACTTGACAATGTTGCGTGTGCGCTCCTTGTTGAAGAACAGCGCCCCGTCATAGACCACGAAGCCCGTTCCGTCCACACGATGTGGGAGCTTGTAAGTTGTTGTCGGCCTTCCGGCGATAAAGTCTTCTTTGGAGGAATATTCGGTCAATGTGTCAGTGCGGTAGGGTGTCCAGGGCATATAGTAAATCTTATCGGAGGCTTGGAGAGGGTCTTTGCACCAGGCTCCGGACTGGTGGTCCGATTCAAAGAGGTGCTCGCTCTGGTACACCCTGCGCAGAAGCCCTGGGCACAGGAATACTGAGGAGCCAAAATAGGGGAAAGACAAGTACAGAGTTACATTGGCAGGTATTATTCACCAATAACTTAAAACAGCAACTGGATGCAAACACATTGGAGTTGAGTCTTCTCCACTGTGAAGGACCCAAGATACTGAGTCACACTCTCTTCATTAGTGTCGGGATGATTCGATTAAATGCAGAAAAGATTACAGACTGTACATGTTGTGACATGGAAAATAAAAGTTAAACAGGAAATACACAATATTTTTAGAGAGGATACTTCCAAGTCAGTTAGTCTCTCTAGGCCTTAAGGCAATTAGTTTACAATATCACTGAAGGAACAGACTTGTGGGTGAACAGAGTAAATGAGGGTTATTTCTTCTGACTTAATGTAGAGCAGAAACAAGTCAGACGACGATGATAAAACTTACCACAGACGGACTGACTCTCCCACATGCACTTACACACGTTACCATTTGTTGGTTTCTCTTTACAAAGTGGCTTTTCAGTACTACTAAATTACATATAATTGCAACAGAAAAAAATTAAAACACTCTTGTGACACTTTTTAATAAATAGTATAAAACAGACAAACCCAAAATTAAAGGATTTGGATGAATAGCTACGCCTTAATTATCTCCCTTTAGGAGATAGAAAACAAAAGACACAAATACAGTAATTACATCATCAATATAATAATTGCCTGTCCATTATTTTCCCCACATGACATTTTTAGTCTGCAGCAGGATTTACAATATCACACAGTAAACTAATTAAATGTGAACTGGTTTGTACACAAATCTGATAATGCCAGGCCAAGGCAATACAGCTCCAGCAGGTCAAGAGTGGAAAGCTAATTTCAGCTGATGACGGATTATCTTCAGAATATTCTGTCAGGATTACATTGAGTACGTTAAAAGACTCCTCTTAAAACTACAACATAAGAACAAATAATTACATATGTCTTTCGTACATTCACACAAAAAAAGATTATTCATAAGGCAAAAGAGACAAACTGGCCGAAGTCTGATAGAAAGAAACAAAAAGGATTTGCACAGTAGGATTTTCCCTTTTTCCACGGGTTTGGGCCCTACAGTACATCACATATAAAAACAAAGTGTGTGTGTCAAGGCTCCTTTCACTGTAATGGGCCAGGAGCCTGACAACGCTGACAGGTTCTCGCCGCAGATCCGTCGGGAGGTAAAAGCTGCACACACTCCGAGGAGAAGGAGGAGAAAGAGACAGCGAACACGGAGGCTTCTTTCCCTTGTAATCTCTTAAGATTAAACATGTTGTCTACCTGCAGGTGAAAAATGTGGCGTCCTGTTGACATAACGCCTTGGCAACACATCTCAGCGGCTGCTCCGCTAAATGCTAAGAGGGCCGTTGCTGCGGTCGAAAAAGACGAGATGTGCCGGGGTAGGCTACAGGGTCAGAGGAGGTAAAGCTCTGTACCGACAGCACACGGGGCTCTGTCAAATATGCTTTTTTAACGACGTAAGCATGGAGGAGTGAAATGTATTAGAGAAGTGATACAAAAACAATCATGGCTTTCATGGGGAATAAAACTGTTGCCTTAGCAGCACAGACATCTCGACGAAATGTTTTGAACCCCCCCCTTTCAGCTTCATTGCTCATTCTCTTTGCCACAGATTTCAGCGTGATGTCATTAATTCATGACTACGATGAAACTTAAAATGTATTGCACCAGCTATTAAAGCAGAACTCCTGACTCCTGTTTAATGATTCCATTTCCAACTTTGACTTCAATCCAGCTTTGTAGTTAACGCCTGACAAAAGGACACTATTCCAACTCGTGTAGGAAGATAACGCTACAAACACAATGCTCCTGGGGCACAAGTAAAGATTTAAGTGTATGTTCCTGCAGCATCATGCGGTGCTGATGAAATAATAACGTGACTATGCTATGATCTGTCTCCAGTATTGACGAATAAGTCCCTGAAGGTTATAGCCATCATCATGTTAGAGCTATAATCAAAAATGCTGACAGCTTATTGGACAAACTATTGATCACCCTGTATAGCCGTCTCCTTTAATAGTATGCAGCTGATAAAGCCGAGCTGGAATAATCTTCTTTTATTAAAGGGAATAAAAACACCCCCGGGTGATGGGATTTCACTGGAGAGCAGGTCTGTAATTACCTTAACCCTAAAGAATGATCATATATGTGGCATATATGTCAATCTGTGTTACTGTTGATGAACGAGGAATGAAGGTCCAGTGCGATAGTAACCGTTTTGGATGCTTGCAGCTTGGCACAAGACTAAATGAGAGAAAGCATTTAGCTAATTAGGTATTTTTCTAACACCGTCTTCCCTGATCAATCAAATTTCCCCATGAATGGCATGTTTAACCTCTCCAATGAACCGTACAATGAACACAAACACACAAAATATCAGACACCTGCTTTAGCGGCCCGTCACCCAAAGACAAAAAAAGAAAAGAAAAAGCAAGCCTACGCCCAAATGAAAAGTGCAGATGAATAAGAAAAGTTGTTGTCATTTAGTTACCTTTTTGTTCCACTTCTATTTTTAGGCATGAAGGGAAGAGAGAGAGAGAGAGAGAAAGAAAAAAGAAAGAACAGATTAATGATGTGATAACCGGGAAAAGTCTTTATTTTGTAACAGTCACAACAGTTTAAGACGAGCACGGGGTTAGTGGAATAAACACACAAAACATTCAATCATAAGCTTTTAGGAAAGAGAAACAACATGAGCCTGTTGGAGAAAAGACAGATTAATCAGGTCTTAAATTGTACGAGATGTTTTTTGGGGCTTTTTTTTTTGTTGCAGTGATGGCTGAGGGATGGGAATGTGTAAAACAGATGACTTCTTGTACATTCATCAAATCATTCAACTTTATGACCACTTACAAGCAAGCTTATGAGTCCAGGGTACAACTGCGAGAGAAAAAAAAGCACCTAACAAATTGAGTAGCCTACATTTCATGGCTTTGCTGCGGTGCTGATACTTCTGTCATCTTCTGTAGGTGATACACTGACGATGGATGACCAAAGCTATCCCTTCAAGGGTCCTGGTATTGGCACTGGTAAGTTAATGTATTGTAGTGGTGTCATGGACCACCATCATCGATCCGTACATAAATTAATGTGGGTCGAAGGTAAATTATAATGTTATTACGATGTGTTCACATGTAGTTTTTGTGAGAACTTTTAATACACACAGTTGTTTGAAGGACATGTTTTTACAGCAACATAAATAGATATTAGAGTAGAAATGATGACCTGTTTACACTGGCTCTAAGCAGCTTATAATACATCATTAACACCACTAATGACAACATTTGTTTTAATCAATAACACAATCTTTTTATTTCAATCATCAGAATTGTGTGTTTTTTATTACTATAACAAAGTAAAAAGGATAACATTTAGAACTCTGAATGCTTTACACTGATTTCAGAGTGGCTGAAGTGATTTTTGGGAAGGGAGCCTTGTAGACCAGCTGCTATAATCAAACAACACAAATAAGGGATCTATATCTACCAATATTGATCATCAAGGATTGGCAATTAGTATCTGCGGTAAAAAAAAAAGGGATCAGCATTCTCGATAAGTTATATTTGCTCCCTTTTTTCTTTTGTGCTGGTCTGATCCGTGACACGATCCGAACCGTTAGTTTTATGATCCGTTGCACCAGCACTCAGCTCTAATTGCTGCAGGTGGAAGTGGAATGCAAAAGCCGTTTTGATTCTACAGCTCAACAAGTATTCGGAAAGCCTGTTGAAGAAGTGCTGTGGCCGTAACATCTTCATTTTTCAACACACTATATGTATTGCTTCCTCTCGTGGACCTGCTTTTTATGTCAGGCATGGCATTTGGCCGGTCCTGTCCCTTCCCCTCCAGTAATCCCGGTTCTAATAAGAGAGGATTAACCTCTGTTACCAGGGCTTACAAGAGTCCTCTCCTCCAAATGGAGAGTGCCAGTGAGCGAGGTATGGAGGTCAGTGGATAGGGGCGGGTGGGGTAATATTCGAAAGATGTGAAAGTTATTAGAGGAGAACAATATTAATGCAAGGCGGTGAGCCAATGAAAAGCAGTGAGTGAGGTGAAGCTGTGTCAGGCGAGGGAAAGAGCAAGAAGACAGAAACATAAAGGGGAGGGGAGAGGCTTTCAACAAGTCGTCTGTGTTGGTCAGATCATAAAATTGTACACTGGTACGGCACCTCATCAACAGCAAACACTCCAGCTGTCATAGAAACACAATAAGTCCATACAGAGCCTGTGCAACAATAGCTCTGGGCTACATCTGAATCACTATTACCGGCAACTCAAATTTGCCGATAACTCGGAACTACACGTGGACCCCATCGATCAAATCAAAGTAAATAGCCGATCGAAGCCTCTTCACCTCCCCGTGAGCAACGGCCACACAACAGGGGCCACCGGGAGGCCGGCATTTCTGATTGAGCGATAGCTTACAGTGGCGAGGAGGAGAGGAGGGTAATGATCTATAGAAAAAGGCATTAAGCGGTGGGGATGTGAGAGCTGGTATACGACGCAATCGCCGTGGGAGATGGTGTGAGAAGGAGTAAAGGATTTGGATGAAATACCCGACAAGGAAATACCGCCGCTCCCGGGGCTACTGTACAGTATGCGGCCCTGTCTCGCTTGACCAGAAAAATGCTGCTGGATGCAGCAAGGTCACCCCTCGGATCACTCAAACCAATTTGTTCATGCCGCGTCCACTCGTGTTTCACTGCAAAATACAGCGCGGGCAGAGATATACCTGCGATACTGGCCCTGAACGTGCCCAAACCTACGGCGGGAAGAGCAGAGTGTGACGGAGAATTGATTCATTTGAGAAGCTTCTTTACTCTGCCCCACCGCCCCCATTGTGACCGTAATGCGATTTTGGTCACGGCTGTCATTGAGTCACTAAAAAGCACTTAGCTCTCTCTCATCCTCTCATCCCTTTTCTCTGCCTTTTTTATTTCTCTCTGCATCCTCACTGATGTCTAAGAAGAGTGAAATTATTAAAAATATGAAAAGATATAGAAATAAAAAGGTCCTTTTGGAGGTACCTCTATGAAAGGGTTACGTCGTCTTCCATCACACGACACGGTGAGTACCTTATTCAGAGGCTCTACATGATGAATGAGCCTTTACCTGCACTTCTGTTCCAAAACACTTGACAAAGCCTTGTCCTGATATTTAAGGACAGAGCATTTAATAGGTTATACACAGCCTCACATGTCCCTGGGTGTTTCTGATTCTATACACAATCTGTTTCATAATAGCGAAGGGCAACAACAAGAGCTAAGGTCTGTACAGTAGAGACCATTTGAAGGTATATGGTAAAAACAATTAGTAGAGATACTAGTAGAGATACTAGATGACTAGTGTTGCGTGGCCATGCATCAAAGCATCAATGTAGAAGCAGAAATGAGATTGAGCAATTTTGAGAATAGTGAAATAACAATAGGCTACACGTATTTCATGATAGGACCTGGGTGCTGCACCTCATTTCAGCAACTTCAGTGTGACTTCATTTACTGCTTGAACTTATCATTTAAGAACGTCATTTCACCAGTCTGATGGGGAAAGGGACAAAGGCAAATAGCTCATCATTCGGCCGTTGCAACGAGCAGGACAGTTAACAAGGGTCTGGCACATTTCCCTAGAGATAAAAACAAAAATGACTAGCTTTAATCACCCTCCGTCCGATGCCAGAGCAAACCGGAAGGAGGAAATGTCATCATTGGAAATGAGAGAAGAAAATCCCCTTCAAATTGTACAGATCAACTTATTGTGCATTAATTATCCAGGATAGATTTGCTTCACAAAATTGCACACAGGCACAACCTCTGGAAGTAGCCAAGTGCACACTCTCTTATCTTTTGGCCAGTGGGAAGCAGTTTGGGGTTAAGTGCAAGGCTCTAAGGCACCTCAATTCTACTCGCTATCACGATATAGATTTATCTGGAGATTAGTCGAGGGATAGAAAACTGCTGCCCACACAGATGTGGACACAGCCGATCACTATTAATGAATAGGTGATTTAATATTCCAATTATTTCTTTAAATTGTGTTCCATTTGTCTTTTCTTTTCTTTTTCTTTTGGGTTAGTTATGGAAAACAGCCAAGTGTTCTACCAGGCCATAGTTAAAGTGAATGCATTGCTTGGACAGGTCCGGGACAATTCTGGCAAAACAATAACTCACTAAACTGTGCGCATGCAGCTTGTTACAGTCTGGCTGCTGTGTGGTTTACCACGCCAGACACACAAAGCTGGGAAAGGCAACATGGCTGATCCTGCAGCTTACCTCACCGTTCAAGCGGTCGAAGCCAAATTTAATAAAGCAACCTACTCTTGAAAATAATACATTTCTTTCATGGTTATAAAATTCCCATTTCAATCAAAAACTACAACAAAAGCATGTAATTCATGCGTTGACAGTGTAGAGACTATATAGGCAGGCAATGCTGGAGCACCCTGCTGTTCAGGCATACCATACCCTCTATAAGTCAATTATAGTACCACTCTATAATGCAGTCCATACAGTATTTGCTCAGATAATGAATAATTTCAAATACCATTTGCTCCTGAGAAGTTGCTCTGCATACGTATTGTAGTCTACGCTCTGCTTAAGACACACGTTGAGCGGCTAACAATGGGGGCCCCGAGCGACTGAGAGTCCCGACCCCATCATGTGAGCGGCGGCTGTATGGATTTCCATTTCAATAATTAACGCTTCCCAATTTCACACTAATGGTTGAGAGGTATCAGAATGGTATCATTAGCCACTAATAGAGATTCATGGTGGAATGGCTGCAATATTTTTTGTAATAACCCCCCCCCCTCTCTTTTTTTCATTCCCTCTCTCTCTCTATCAACGAAGGAGATGCGGAGTGCAAACCCCTTAACTCCATCCCATCAGCTTTTTAATTAATGACACAAATTACGGGGCCTTGAATAGCATGTGCCTAAGGATGGGGGAGGACACGCAGGCTACCATCTCTCTTTCTCTAGATTCTCTCTTCATCTCGCTCATTTTTTTTCCTATCATTTCCCTCGGTTGGTGCTCATGAGTCTCCCACACCATCATTACAGGTTCTATTTCTCAACACCCGTCTTCTTCTTTCAACTACTTGTCTGCTGTCTTTGTGCCCCTTTCTCGTACCTATTCAATCTCCTCCCTAGTGTCTCCGTTCGGTCTCCATCGCTTTCTCTCTCCATCGCTTTCTCTCTCCCTCCTACTGGGAAACTGCAACGCTATCTTATAACCTTGACAATGCAGGATGCCGCGCGCGTGTGTGTGTGTGTGTGTGTGCGTTTGTGTGCTTGTACTTCTGTCTGTGTGCATGCATGTGTGTTTGTCTCACTTTGAGGGACAGGTGCAAGGACTTGGCGCTCATCCAACCTGCTGCCCACGTAGGACAGAACAACAGAGGGAGAGGAGACAAGTGCAGCCGAAGCAAAACAAAATTAAATACAGTTTTTGTGGAACATGGCGGCAACTGGAGCAGAAATAACCTAATAGCCCCTCCTGAAATATTTCACGATTTTCAAGGACCTTGAAATTATGGAACAGAACAGAGGGATGGGGGGAGGGGGGGGGGAGAGAGAGAGAGAATTGTTGGTGTGGAAGAGGAAGAAAAGAGGATGTTTAGCCTGGTGTGTGGCTGGACATGGTGGAACATCAGTCAACAAAGAAATAAAGAAAAGAAAAGGAAATAGTAGAAGAGCTTTGATTAGTATGGTGATCATTAAAAGCAGAGACCCCCCCCGAAGAGACCGATCTCTAATTAGTGCTATATCCTCGACACTTGGCAACCCAATAATTCTTTCAGACTTGTGCGCTTGAGTGTGCGTGCGTGGGTTGGCTCTTGAAGGAAAAACACAGATAAAAGCTTTGCTTGTGTTATATAAATGGAAGTGTTTATGAACATTTCCAGAAGCTCGTTCAGCGAGCAAAGAGCATGTATTCCGATACGTTGGGGTGTGTACATAATTGTCTATCCGTGAAAACGCCCGGGATGATCTTGCATGTACGTTGTATTGAGCAAAAGAGCAGCCGGTACAAAACAAGAGCCTGATAGATTACACCAGTTTATTTAGCTATTAGTAGGGGAAAACAGTTTCCGCATGTCCAGATTCACCCCTATCACACCACCATTTATCCACATTGGTAATCACAGCCTCCCTCTGCAATTATATCGCCTCTCAACTGGGAAAATGATTTCTTTTTATTTAGTAGGACCATTGTTAATCCAGCCACGAAACTGACATTTTTCTATTTATTTCAACTCACCACACTTGTACCATAAAAATACAAACATCATGTAGTAGATATACAGCTGGTTTTATATTCATTAATATATCTTATTAAATCAGGGAGTTAACCTTTTATTTTCCATGTGATAATAGTATTGTTTATCAACTTTTTATAGTATATAATAGTATAATAAGAATATGAACACATTGTGCTATCTTTAAACAATTTCTGTTTGGCTACATATTGTATTTTATATACATATATTTGCCGTATCATGATACATAACTGAAATTAAATCTGCTCTAGCCCACATGTCCTGCGTTCTCTTTTGAGAAAAAAACAAAAAGAGTTATCAGAAATGTATCTGTTATATAGTTTTGGTGTCTAAATTGCAGCCCTGTAGCAATAACATCACCATTCAATCACAGCAAGAGCCGGAACAGCAACAACCTACATTAACTCTCGAGCTAATGCCTCCTTCTTGTCTAGAAACAAACAGATGTCTTGCCCTGCACCGCTGTGGAAAACGGCACTGTCAACAGTCAGCACATTAAACTGCTTTAATACCTCTGAAGATCGGTCAGTTTAGATGTTGACGTGGTCCCTATTCTTTAATATCGCTTCTGACAAAATCCCGTCTGTCATAGGCTTGTACAGGCCACAGTTGTATACGGCCTCTCTGCATCCCTGCAGTACACGAGCCTGGTAGCTAAACAGTCAATCAAACACAAACACTGACACACCCCTCAGAGGCTTGAGGGGGGAAAAGAGCATTTCTTATACATCTCCCAAGACAGCAAAAAAAAAAGAGATAAATTAATGTGATTTCCGTTGGACAATAACATATAAAGACAGGGTGTTTCTGCAAAGCACAGATTAAAACCAATGTGCTGTGACAAGATCAATCTCTGCAAATTCAGGCCACGACACCGGCGTGAATATAGCGTGTGAAATATATGACAGAAAGTCACAGTCATCAGAGCTTGCTGTGTGGGCTGGGGAGTGGTCAGCTGTCACTGAGTGATGTGATGGCATTACAGCCCCCCCCCCCCCCCTTCACACATGGGAAGAAGTGGAGCTGGTCGCTCAGGTGGGGAGAAGGAAAAAAAAAAAAGCTGTCTGAACAAGCAGGCTAATGCTCACTGGCATTTCGGCAGGGAGCGAGGAAGGGTGTGGTTGTGTGATGTATCTGCTGTCACGCTGTTGCCTCCCACACTAGACCCGATGAACGTGGATTGGAGAGCTCAAGGGCAAAAAAAGCCACTGCACTTCCATACAATCTGCTTAGTAGATTTACCGATATCAAATAGAGTGATCTACTCTTGAAGAAGCTTAAAATTGGTGCAAGATTATCCAAGGCAAAGAGAGACTGCCTGGGAGCTCGGAAGACTGCCGATGGCGTTTGAATACTGAGCGACTATCAAAGGCGAGCGACATTTGAACATCAGATTCGACGCGATTCATGTTAATAACCTAAAACAATGGGTGACCCTGACGAGACACAATAGCTAACCGCGTGGTCCACGCTGCAGCCATGAAGTCGCCCAGGTGGTGTTTACCTTAGGTGTGACCACTACATAATGGGCTCTGTAATCACACCACGATCTGCCCGAGCTGCATCGTACGTGATAGCCATGTGCAGAGCATCAATTTCATGGTTTCACCTGCCAACACAGAAGGACAGAGATTGGTAGCAGGTGCTGAGTCGGACATGCCAAAACAATCTACTCCATTATTCAGTGAGCCCCCCCCCCCTCTGTACTTGTTAGCTGTGTTATTATTAGCTAAATGAATTAAAAAACAATTAGGTGAGTTGGAAATAAAAGAACTCGCCAAATTACATGGCAAGTTTCTGTGAAGTGTGAGCTCCGGATTATACCGCTCCGTTCGAATCAGAGAACTGATTGCATGATTATATGTCCTGGCTTAGCTTCCAACGTGTGAGCCATATCTGACAGGGCTGAGCTGGATCCCACTGTGGGAGACAGGATTTTACATTGTCCTTATTAGCTACAAAACAGCGGGGGGAACTAGTGGCTTACGTATAGCAACAGACCGCCAGCAGGTTTTCTTCCTTTGTTCTCCCGCTCTCATCTTTGTCTTTCACGTTGCCTCCGCCTCATCTGCCATGCATACGCAAGTGTCCATTTTAAAAAGTGGAAAGGATCAAAAGCGGTTCCCTGACAGGACGTGTCACTATCCAGGACCTAATGTTTTTTGGGACGAGGGGTTCGACCGCTCGCCTGGACCAAATAAATCAGTCAATATGCCATGAAACTAGACTGAAAGGCACATCTCACTCCCGTGCTATCGGGAGACGGCTGATGGCCGGGAGAAGGACAAGAAAGGTAACCGCAAGCTGTCAACAACAGAACGAGTCTTTTAACGACAAAGCGGGGCTTGAATACGTTTTTTTTTTCTCCCTTTGACAAGTCAGAGTTTGAAGGGCCACAGAGGGGATGTAAGTGCTTCATTACTGCTAATGAACAACACTGGGTAGGTAGGAGGCAGACACAGTTGCATTGACCTCTTACGAGCTCCACCTTTGGGAGGAGCTACGGCGGAGAGAAAGACGGTGAAAGAGAGTGAGAAAGGCTTTAATAAGACACTAAGAGAAGAGACGCGCATCTCTCTCCACTGAACCGTGGAAAGTCAAGGTGAGGGGGCGGGGCAGAGGCAGATGTTCAGCGTTGGAGCAAAGTCATGTTTATGAGTCATCATAAAGGGTCAGCGCGTCACTTCTGCCTGCAGGCTGGCCTCGCTAATCTGTAAAGTGCATGGGGGGAGCATGCACAAACTGCACGAGTACAACAAAGACTGAGACCTCTGGCAGATGAAGGAGTTTACATGACTCCATCATGATCACAGGGTCAAATAGAAGCTAATTATTATGAATTTAGTGCTTTGTTTTTCATCCAGAAAGATGCATCAAATGAAAATATGATGGAATGCAGGGTGCTCTGGCACTGCCACACACACCGGCACTCTTAGTAGTAATTGTTGTAAAAAAAAAAAAAAGGTTTCTCATTACAAGTGATGGAGCGGACCAAATCGCAAATTAATAAAATCAATATTGTATCCGCGGCATGTGTCCTTCGATTTAGCACACTCCTCTGCCATTATTAACGGTGGGATCTGATTGTACAATCTCGCCGGCTTATAAAGATATGGAGAGCAGAGAGGTAATTTATCCGAAAAGAAAAGAAGCTCCACGAGGAGAATACAGATAAAAGCCAGTCAGTGAAGGTGCTAAAGAAGAGAGGAGTGGAGGGAACAGAGGGAGAAAATAAACAGATATTGGGGGAAGGCAAAGCAGAGCACTTAAAGGACAAAATGTAAGTGAGAGTGAGGGAGACTTGGAAGAAACAGAGTATTGGAACAGAGAGGGAGAGCTTGTCAGAATATAGAGTCAAGACTGGAGACATGGGCGGCTGCTTCCCTTATTAGACACTCAAATCCGTCAGTCTGTCTCAGGAACTTGGTAAAGAGAGAATTGAGCTGTAACGTAAGCCGTTTTAAAATTTTTTTTTATATATAGATTTCAGTATGAGAGATCCATTGACCTAGAGGTTCCATGATTTATTATGCAAGACATGTAGCACTAATTTAATCTGGCCACAAAACAAAAAGAGCTGTCTCTGAGCTCGGCACATTCCAGCAAAAAGGATTGGCTCATTTCGGAGGCAAGAAGGGAGCGAGTCCACTGGGCTGTCACAGATGAATTGCATTCACAAGCTGCAATAAAATATGTTTCAAAATCCGTCTCCAGTGACTGTTTGTGATTACACTTTGCTTTCCTGCTCAATATACAAATAAACGCCTACATGACTTCTGCATTGCCAGCAGAATTTTTTTTTTTATCCTTCAACGGTCCTGGACACAATCCATAGTTACGCCAGACAAGGTGCCCCCGTTTACCTCCCTGGTGCACCCCTAACAGGCAGCCCCGAACAACATAGCTGCCAGAATCCGTTTGGGCAGACTGTTCCATGTTTCAACTTGGCTTTTGTTAAGGAAGTTGAGTTAATCAATAAAACAAAAGGTGGAAAGTGAGTAGTTTAGGCAGACAACTGAATGTGAATGCTGTAGTTCCCATGGGTGTCATGTAACTTCTATTTGAGAGGACCGCTGGAACAATGTGTCACAAAGATCAGGATATCGTAGCATTACCAAGCTTCTGCATTGGATGCGAGCTTTTTTATATGCTGTCATAATGTGTGACTATGTCCTTCAATATGAATGCAGTTTACGTCCATGTCTGTCCAAAATGTCATCACCTAATCATTGTATCCTATTAGAAATGTGTGCAAATACATATTATTAGCATATTAATCCTTGATTTATGGTCAAATATGTGAGGTCACAGAGAGCTTAACCTTAGACCACCAAAACAAAAAGGTCCAGTTCGACTTTAGTGCAAATATCTGAGAAATTCCCTCAGGGCGATCCTGACATATTGCATTCAGGAGAATGGGATGGACACGAGGTCACAGTGATTTTGACCTTGGGCCTCCAAAATCGAATCAGTTCATCCTTGAGTCTAGGTGGAAGCTTGCCCCAAATTTGATGAAATTCCCTTCAAACATTCCTGAGATATCACATTCACAAAAAAAGGAGCGTACACACAAAGTGTGTACAAGCACTCTTTGTGTTTGAATACCGACAGGAACTCAAGAGTTGCACAAAAACTAGACGGTTGATTACATTTGTGTTTCTGTCCATTGCAGCTTCAGTCTGGGTCAGTGTTGCACATGGACGCCTCAAAAAGACACCGACGCCGGGTGGCTGGGCGAGAGAAATGTGCATATTGAAAACAGTCGGGTATAAAAGAGCCATCTGCCAGCTCTGGATCACAGGTAGAAATGTGTTCTTTTTTTTAAATTTCACAACATGAAAGCTCTTATCAGGCGGACTAGCGAGGGGAGCCATGTGAGGACATCAAATGTTAAAAAGATGGTTTTGATCAGATGTAGAGTGAACCCAGCAGCTAACTGCACCGATAAATATCTGTGACCAAATATTTCCATTTTCATATCAGCACTTTAGACAGCACGGCAAAAATGACGCCAGGAATCTGGCAGGGATCATTACTGTGGCTTTGGTGTTCCATTTCAAAGGTCATCATGACACAATACCTCGGGTCATATGGCAATGTCCACGCCGCTTCCTCTGGCCTCACCTGGACTTCCTCTCCGTGTGCTCATCCTGTCACCCCATGCTGATCCCTCCCTTGCCTGCCCAAATGTTTCCACTCAAGTTATGTAGCGCCTGACAGCGGGTCTCACCTGCTGCACTAATTAAATCTTCTTTATTCACTCCTTTCAGAGGCGCTTCGCTCGTCTGAACATTAACTGGCGTCCACTGAGCTGAACTGAACCGAAAACAACAAGTATGTTTCATTTTTGATGAAAGTCATACGGCCTTTATTGCTGCTATGCTAACAGAGACATGACATGATTCCTCAAAGATATTGCAGCACTGTGAACTGGGGGAGCTGACGGGAAGGCACTGACGAGCACCGTCTGAAAATGAAATGAAGCTAACGCTTCCCTCGACTGATTACATTAGCAGGTTTTTTTTCTTCCCTCTTTTAGTATGTTGTTGACAACATAATTCCCACACAGCCGCATGATTCTGGGGAACAATTTCCGATCGGTCTCAAATCATTTGCCTGTTGTATCACTTTTAAACTATCTACAGTGTATACCTCGGATCTGCTTTTTTTTATTTCAATAAATTAGACAACCAACGTCCCATAGAGGATGTCACTTGTAAATAAATTGACCGTAAGCTGGCAAGATGTTGACATAATTGATGTTATGCATGATGAAGAAAATGATGAAAGGGTTAATCTCCGGTCAGTTAGAATAAAAACATCGGATAATCAGACTAAATATTCCTCTACACGGATATACTGAATGCTTTCTTCACATGTAAACAACACTGTCAATTATATTTTCAGCACTAAAACACGGTGTTATGCTTTTTGGGTTCCAGGAATCATCACTTGTCTTCACGTCAACTGATGCGTCTCAATGTGCTTCGCTGAGCTGGATGACACATTCAAAGATATTTTTTGAACATTAAGACCATTACTCGCGTGCACGTTAATAGGGTTGTTGATGAGCCGTTGCTATTACGAGGAAATGAGCATGGCTAAGAGCGTGAAGAGGTGCTGAAGAGCGAGAGAGAATTAAGGAATACATACTGTAGGGTACACATTCATATTGGACCTCCAGATATTTGTAGGTTCCTGGGCAAGGGTCAGGAAATACATCTGGTCCGGCCACAACAGCACACTGGGTCCGGTTATTACACCTGGAAACAGAGGAAAGAGCAATAATAGCAACATCAGACAATCTTGCCCTTCTGATTGGCAAACATATACAGTAGCACATTAGTCAGATGTTTAGTGTGTGGTTAATGGAGTTGAACATCTAATTCTGTTGCAGAGATTAGGAACATTATGAAGCTCTTCTGTTAACAGAAATGATTTGCCCAATGTCTTTTCCTTTAAATACATAGTAACTGCACCGTTTTTACACATCAGGTTCACTTTAATTTTCCAAAACGTAGGTTTACTACTAAGTAGTTTCAGGTTTACTTGTGCAACAAAATTACTTAGTAGGTTGCAGTGTTTAATGACGAATCTTGTATTTAGGAACATCTGTATTTTTCTTATATGATATATGAAACCTATTTTGTTGAAGTTGTCTTGAAAGGTTGATTGTAATGCTGCGACAGACATGTCATATTTGTGGGGACACATGACTGACCGAGGGACTAGAGATCTCAGATAGGGTCAATTCATCTTTCTGTTGAGGGGTAAAGTTGGAAGTCATGGACCTGAAACCAGGCTTTAAACCACGAACAGGTCACATTGTTATTACTGCATGATGGATGGTAGCGGTGGTAGTGGAGTGGAGTGGGGGGGGGTGTGACATCCAGTGTGTGCGATGTCAGCGCCAACATGAAATGCAGGTCTTCATTAAAAAACACAATTATGGTGCCGGTGGTGTTCTCATGTGACATTTTGTTTTGGGCAGTCATCAATCAAAGCCCCACTTGATATGCACAGAGAGCCTTTCGCCACACATAATAGCAACACTTATCTCAAAACATTAACTCTTAAACATTCTGACAAGTATTGATCCGTCGCTGCTCTGCATCTGGTTGCAAAATGAAAAAAAGCGGGTTATGAAGGTCTGTCCAGTCTGCAATCGAGCACCCATTGTGTATGTGATCTTCATGAGGCCGGCTGCTGCGAGCTACAGTATATACACACAGGATCGCCGTCCATCTATACTCATTTACGGACCATTCGTTATCTTGCAATATATAAAAGGTGTTTATTCCCCAGCAAGGCCGTTCACTTTGTAAGTCTTGTGAGGGTCAAGACAGGTCCTGACACAATGATTCATATGCCACAATTAAAGGATTCTCTACACCTTAATTAACATTGATTGGCTGTCGACTAATCAATCGAACCAGTGAGGGACAGGCAAAAAGGGGCCCATCTCATTTCAAGCCAACCCGGTAATAAGATATGGTCTGCCGAGTCTCGCCCATGCAAGCTTTATGGGTTCATGAACCCCCGTCACCTTCTGCCACTCACTCCACTCAGCGGTCTGTGGCCCAACCTCCCTATGAAGAGTTAATTCCCAGGCAGTAAATGCCAGTCAAATAAATCAAGGGTCAAGCCTATAAAACTGAGAAACAATTATCGAGGCAGCCTTCTCATCTGTACACCCTTCCTCCTTACTCCCATTTCAAGTTTATTCTAGACACACACACACACATGAATGGACATAGTTGTTGGCATATTTTGTGGAAGGACAACATGTACTTTTTTTGGATTTACCATTGCTGCCCTAGAAGTTAAGCTATCTGGATTTTTAATCATAATTTGTAATAACTTCCTCATGAGGGATTAAACATAATGTGTATTTAACATGGATTGCAAACTTAATCTCAGCCTTAACATCTATCTTGACCCATATTCAAAATCCCTCTGCTGTACATTTTTTTTTTACCTTTGCACACACAGCCACGAATACCTCCTGATAGGATTTCCGTTAGCGTCCTGAAGTACCCGCATCTTGCAGTGGAATAAAATAAGGTGGAGGAATAATTACAATTAAATGTATCAAGTGCAAATCAATGGCAGAGTAGGAGGCGGATCAATAGCAGGAGAAGCTGCCCACGCCACGTGCCACAACGACTTCGCAATTACCAATTAGAGGGATAATCAGGATCTCATCAGACCCTTGGCTCTGACGGAGCCCTTTGAACTAGCAGGGGGAGAGAGAAACGGATCAAGTCTGAGTGATGTCTCCACATATGGGAATGCAGGGTGTACAGTATAGGAGGAAGAACACAGCAGGTGATTAGAAGTTGCAGCAGGCTAAATGCTGCAATTGGCGTCATGCCGGAAGCTCGGGTCACACACGGTACAAGCAAAAAGGATGAAATGTATCATTTGAAGCGAGGACTGTGACAATTTCAGATTTCCACTACACATTTATCGTGGCCAAATTAATTCACAATATATCTAGAGAACATTTGAAAATCAGTTAAAATGAATCTTTAACTTAGTTTACTGTAAGTATGCGTGTGTGTGTGTGTGTGTGTGTCATATCAATATATATGGCGCTCTTATCCATAGTCAGTATATTGATGGCAAGTGGCCAGTTTGGAGAAACAAATAGTTCCAATGCAGTACCGGTACATTTAAACTAATACAGATTTTTTTAGGTGCCCCTGTGCTGGTCGTCCTGTCTGTATCTTCAAACTGAGGGTGTGCAGACTGCCGTCTACTGTGGGACACAAACAATCCAAACTATCCCTTTTACTGGAAATCAACATTTCACTTTTTTTAAACATCACTGTAATTGTCAATACCAGTATATTCCGACAACCCTATTTGAAACATATACAGCAATTCTAAGTGTTATCAGCCAATGGTAAATGATTACATCTGGATATAACCCTCTCTCAGAGCTAAGATTCTGAAAACTCGTTTTTTTTTCTTCAATTTGGCCACAAACCGCCCCCCTTTTTTCCCGCATTTTCACTTTTCCTCCCTCATAGCTTTTTCCCTCTTGCTCCCTCATCTGCTGTTTGTTATAACTGGCAGATTAGAGCTCAGACTGCCAGCTGACAAGGGGAGATGTGGCACAAAGCACAAGAGCCCTATGTAAGCACAAACTGTAATGACTGTAATCGCTGGCTGATCCTGCTGCTGCCTCTGATGTAAGTGGGTTGAGTCCCCTCAGTCTATTGACCACTGACAGGAGAAAAATAAATAAATGAACGGGTGAATAATTGAATCAATGAAAGAAAACGAAAAAAAGAAGGAAACTAGTAGTTTAAGACAGGGAAGGTGCAGCTGCTGTCAAAGCTAGACAGATTTGTCCATATTGGAGAGTAATAAAAGAAGAATTGGTGAGCACCACCGTTCCCTTTCAGAACTCAAGTGATTTATATCAGGAGGAAAATACCAACCGAGTGGAAGGACGGAAAGGTTCGCCAGCTTTTAAAAGTTCAGGAGGAAGAAAACGCAACGCTGAATCTGCTTCCAATACGGCAAATTGCTGCGAGTGATTTTCCATAGAATTCACTTCAAAGAAGTTTGCCTGGAGTAAGTCTCATAAGAACGGAGACGGCTCAGCTCGCGTACCTCATTGAGGGTACGCCTCTCTGTGGAGTTCTCCCACAGGTCGTATGTGTTTGATGAAACAGTCCCTGTCAGGGAGCACAAACTCGCCATTTGCTTTCAGTTAAAAAGAGCAAGCACAGCCAAATTGCCCCACCTCCAATAAAGTAACACATACACACACACATCCACACACGTACTGGTATTAGTTCCTGTGTTAAGAAGAGAAAACTATGCACAAGGTGCTTGAGGGACTTTGGAGAGTGTGTGTGTGTGTGCGTGCAAAGACAAAGTGTATGTTGGTATTGCTCAATGTGTACATTGCTGTGTGTGTGTCAGGCTGTGTACACACTTGCGAGAGTTTGTATTTGTAAGAAAAGGGAGGGAGGGGAGCGGGGAACAAAGTGACGGACGGGTCAATATCCCCATCCCTCTGCTGGGACCCATTACGCTTTAGTGATGGTCTTCGCCACCCACGGTCGACTTCATTCATTATCTTTCCTTGCTGCACGCCAAAGCATCCATCTTTTCTCATTCAGTCTGTCTCCTGGCGCTACACACACACACACACACACACACAAAAAAACAACCTTTAAAACTCCCATGAAAACCTCAAGAAAATGTTACAAGGAGAAAGGGAGCAATGGCCTGAAGCACTGTGTATTTAGCTCTGGAGTAAAACCAGGAAGTATTTAAAGTCAACTGTTGAGTGTTGTTTAGTGCGGCTCTTTTCAGACAGAGGAATTATCAGTCCCTGTGGAAGCCTGTTGTTCACAGAAGCTTGCTAAGGAGCACATGTATCACGCTTTCTGCTGTGGAGCTGCTATAGAGTAATTTATTCTTTATATGTTCCAATTATTTGGAGTTACTTCAAAGATACCCTCAGCAGGGGAAAATCAAACTGTAACAACCATGCTTATGCTTCATAAGTGCTGTTTCTGCTTCTGGTTGAGAGGGTTGGGTTTATGTGTTCGAATTCAGTGAAGCTACACTGATATTATTAGTCATCTGCTTACACTCTTGTATATACCTATACATGGGCTGTCAATTGATTCAAATGTTTAATGGATGAGATTTCTCTAATACGTAATACTCTTATCAACATGGGAGTGGACAAATATGTTCGCTTTATGCAAATAGATGTGGATCAATCTTTGGAAATCAATTAACAACGCAGTAGTTAGAGGGCTGCACAAGTATTCATAGAACTGGAGTTAGGTCCAGTAACTACTATTTCCCACTGCTGCTCAACATAATGTGCTGTCACCTTGAGGTAACTCTGATTGCTGAGTGAAGTCCCCGGAGAGAGCAACCGGCTAATTGTGGCGGGGTCAAAAAGGTTGAGGGCGACTTCGAAGTACACTGAATTTTCAAGTTCTTATTCGGATTTTCCTTTCTGGTGTGAACCAAACGAACATCCCTTTAGAACATTTTTTTTTTTTTTTTTTTTAAACCCACAGATTGAATGTGAGTCCAGAGGGTAATAGAGAAGTGACATATTTCTACATACATATTCAGAGAACCTACCCTTCTGCACTTGTAACACAGACTCTATATACTCACTAAAAATGATCTAGAATGGCACGACCACCCCAACACATTACTATTCTAAAGATGCAATTTGTTTTCCAACACACCAAGAGACTTGCTGAATGCATATTAAAAAGCAGAAGAGGAAGATGGGGAATGAAATGTATACAACACAAGTACAATGGGCCCGTGTGGGTGTGGAGTACTTTAAGTGCAGCCCTGAAGGGGCTCACCGTCCTTGAGTATTTAACTTCACAAAAGCGCCGCACAAACACGGATGAACATCTGCTGGCAAACGCAGGCATGCACCGGCATGTTCCGACAGATGATTGATCAATGTGAATAGTCACAGTTTGCTACTTGGTGGCATTAGCAACCTGCTACGAAACCTTCGAGAAAGAGCAAGCTGTCACGCTGTCTTTACAAACACTATGGGTGACAAAACATCAGCCGTATTCCTCTTTTACAGGATTAACTATGTGGAACTAGGCAGAAATGAATGAAGTGCCAAGTGACTGTTCGGTATGGAGAAGATGGAGTGTTTATGTGCATGCGCTATATGAATGACCTTTATCAGGCTCTATCAGGTATGGAATAAGAGTTTCATTAGGGACGGTCAAACAAAGGTCAAGCCTGATCATCTCTCACAAACTACTTCCACTGCTTCCATAATTAGCGCTATTTCTAAAAAAATAAATAAAAAAAGAGCATCTTAAGCTTTTTCTTTCCTCCCGACAAACATAATCCCTCTTAGCCATTCACACAGATTAGTTTCATAACGTTTCTACATCACACAGTTTTGCCTCTCACTAACATTGTATTTTGGAGATAAGCTGTATTTTGTCCCAATGCAACAAGCTGTGAAGAATAACAGTGGCAGTAGACGAGGGAAGATCAACTAGAACGCAGACAAAAATCGGAGTACATACTGAGACTTTATGGATGTGGGCGATATATGGATTCCTCTATGAGGTCCTTTGCTTGGCTACGGTCCAAGAGCCTAAAGTGGAGCACCAGCTCCGCTTGATAAACACATGCTTTTCCTGTTTCGCAGCGTGTTTGGACGAGTGGGCACTTTCACGGAGGTGATGACTAAAACTACATTTTGGAACTGAAAAGAAGAGACCGGGCTTGTTTATGGCTCACGATGATGGATAAGACAAATATAAACAGTCAAAAGCTTTTTCATCTCGGATTTTGTCATATTTGTACCTAATGTAATCCTGCCTCATGTTTTTTTATTTTTATTTGTATAATATATATATATTTGACAGTTTATGTACTTTATATCACCACTTAGTTTTGAGGAGAAATGTATGCAGGTTATTTTTAGCACATCTGAGCTTGTGACTGTGTATTCATTAATACAACACCAATGTCAATATGGAAACATTCTGCATGGTAAAGATTAATCTCCACAGCAGCGGTCACGACAAGTTCAAGCTGTCCTCCAGCAGAATCTAGGGCCTGAATGAAGCACGGCAGTGAAACCCAGATTTGGGTTTCTTTATATGTTGGCGTGTATATTTTTGTAAAATTTTAAATATTGTGAATACCCATTGATTTAATTTTCTTTTTATGAAAATCAGAAATAAACATGAAACAATAATTTAACCGACCGGAAACAATGACGCAAAATTCATATAAAAGTATAAATGCACTGACATTGTCGACATAAAAAGTCAAAATAGTTTACTTTCACCCCTCTCAGTTGCAAGATAACGTCTCTTTGACAAAAGGAAAGGTGCACAGAATCTTCTGGGTCGTTAGCAGGCAACACATGGATTTGAGTTGAGGCCAGAGAGAGGTTACAGCCTCAGGGGACGCACCCCTCCCATGATGAGCATTGCAGACTGGATGCTGTTCACAGTGAGGTCCAAACCATAGGATTTGTCACGAGAGCAGAGACATGTTTACCGACACCACCGGGGCTGATCAGCTGCGGTAAACATTTGGTGAACAGGCGTTTAGGAAGACATGCACAGACTTAAATCACAAATGGAAGTTACTCAACACAACTCGCTGCGCTTTGGGATTTAACAGATTAATAACAGATTATGACCCGTTTCATTCTTTCAAGGGATGTCTCTGAAAGAGAGGTCCTCGGATGTTTCATGTTTCTATTTGCACTACTTTGTGGCACCAAAGCCTGCTTCTGAATCTTAAATAAGTCTCGGAAATGTGAATACTACAAATGGAAAAACCTCTGAGCTCTTCAGTACATGTTCACTTCACCTTAAGCTCTAACAGCTTGCTCCAAACACTCTGCTAGAGCAAGTGGAGAGCTAAAACTCTTTCTGCAGCGTGGTGTGAATGTGCAGAGGAGAAAGCGAGCGCTTTGTGTAGAGTATAAGGATTAAGCATTGATTGTGACCAACGTGAACTGTGTCTTTCAATACGGAACTTTGACATTTTATATCGTTCTTGACAGCTTGACAGCAAGATAATATCAGATATGTGTTTTTAAGGAATACATGTTATAAATACAGCTTCAGCCATGGGACACGTCAAACTCAATACAATTTCTGAGAAAGAGTTTTGAATAAGACACCATGTTATTTTGAAGGAGAAGTCATCCTGCTGCAGACGGATCAAACTTGCTCAGCGAGCCTCTGAGAAATTAATCCATCTATTTTGGTGCCACAACAGGTATTAGGTGTTGCAATTTCTCTCCCCACCTGAAAGGTCAATCCGTGATTCCGCACATGCTGTAGACATCTGTCTGGCTGTGCACACCGAAATTCCATTAAAGTATGACTTTGGCCCACGCTTGAGAGTGGTGGGGGAGTTAGACGTTTCCAAATTCAACGTTAGGAGTAAATCCAGTGCAGTAACAGTTTATACTGCAAGTGCATTGTTTAAATCATACAACAAAGGTTTGGCCTTGTATGATAATTCATTGAGATGAGTTTTAGAGTTCATATTTTTTGCAGTTTAATTATATTCTTTAAATATACAATCATTCTTTTGAACACAATAGAGTGCGTGTGATGAATTCTCTTTGACATCAATGCTCGACCCTTTTCATAAACACATTCACATGTAAAGCTTATCTCTGCTTTCAAGGCGGCGAGTGGTCTGACGGAGCACACACACACACACACACACACACACACACACACACACGAGTGTCTGTGTTCTAGCTCTAAAGGGCAAAGATAAACTCTGCAGAATAATCCTCCGCCGTTTCCTCGGATGTCGGGAGATACGCATCTTGGAAATGGCGCAGCTCAAAAGAGAGCAAAAAACAATGTTTTATTTAAACATCATTTTGATTCCAAGTTCTGCAAATATTAGTTGAGATATTTCTCTCTGTCACAGAAACACACAAACATTGAGCCACAGGCTCGCCCAGAGTGAAAATTCTAATAAATAATGCATTATTTTGTTCTTTGAATCAACTGAATCCGTCACTAATGTTCATTGAAATGATAGGTTGTCCATCGGACAATCACCATAATCACCATGGCTCCTTTTAAACGGTGCCCTAAATTAGATGAAATGGTAAGGCTAAGCAGAGTTGTATGTAAATGATGTCACCACACATAGGGAGGTAGAGGATTCCTATGCTGCAGTAGCTATGGCGGCGGTGGATAATTAAAAAGCCAGCACACAAGCACTCCTGTCAATATCTCCCACGACTGCTCTCATTTAAAACAAGGCAACAGGGATTTCTGCCATGGAGGACTGACAGCTCAACCTACAATTTGTAACAGTTCATAAGATACAATATCATTTCCCATGGGGTAGCTATTTCCCTCAGATAGGATCAGTAAGTAACATGTCAATTGTCCATCAGGCTTTTACATTTTATGGACGGCATTTCTTCAACAACTTCAGTTCAGCTCTGAACCTGGAAACTAATATAGGACTGAATGTAACTGGCATGAAAAATAAAGTCATCAGAAGCAGTGGGTATATTATTATTAGACGGATTATAAAGAAAAGAAAAGGCTTTTCCACTTTCTTCAGGACAATAGTCAATTAGGACGTGTTTTTGAAAGCTGTTGCTGTGAGAGGAATACGCATTGATTGGATCAGCACTTTCACTCCTACAACATTTACAGGCTGACCTGCTGACCACCGATATCCGTTACACAAGCCGGAACACATCTCTTCCATTAAAAGTAAACAAATAAATAAAGCTCAGCGCCCGATTTAAATGTCTGTCAAAAAATAGGAAGCGCCTAATCTCCGGGTATGTGTATGCAAATCCTAACGCCCACAGGGTCCCACAGGGTCCCTCCAGGTGCCGGTACGGCGGCAGAAGGGAGGATTGAAATGTGCAATAACTTCACGAATCGATTTGTTTGGTGGGTGAGGCTTATTCACTGGGGCCTGCCCGTCTAATGATTTACGATTTCCAGGATGAATTTTTCTATTCTTGCCAACAAATGATGCTGCTCCCCATCTTCCTGGTGACGCTTGATTTATCTCCCAGTGAAGGCCCTTGGGACTTTCAGCCTCTAGGCCCATTTTAGGTTGAGCCTCATTTCAGGGGGAGGGAGGGGGGGGGCGGGGGCGTGTAAAAGGGAGGATTGGGTTATTATTTTCTATAACCACAGTCGTATGAATATGAATGTGTCACATATTGAAGAAAAACAATAATTTGATGTGTAGGGTGTGAAGTAGGATTTCTGACGCGTGCACCGTGTGCATCAGTGGCTAAATTGAAGCCGCGTGTATGAGCCAACCTGCATCTCTCTGCAGGGAGGCTTGTGCTGCACTCAAACACGCACGTGCATTCACACACCCAATGCACTCTTTCTACAGCATAAGAAGGAATCCATCCCGAAATATTGCAGTGACAGGCCCCATTGAATTGCTGACCACGGTTAGCCTTTTGAACCACTCCTGCTGAGATTCTGAGCCCATCTCAAGAGCATCACTGCGAGCGTCAGATTCTTCGGCCAGCTCCCCAGCGGTGCGCCACTGCTGTGCTGGCCTTCAGACTGACGGATGGGGAATAGAAAGAGAAAGGCAGAAAATGCCACTGCTTTGACTTTTTAAGGCGGCGAGTCCTGTTTGTTGCGCACAAAGAGCGGCATCTGCTGCTGGTTCGAGTCAAAGAACTTCTTTTGGGGGGGGCTTATGTGGCTGCATGCACTGTGCAGCGGCAACAAAAAGATTCTAATCCTTTCCGTGGACCATTATTCAATCTCTATTTTGAGAAAATGGGAGGAAAGTCTGAGGTTCGTCTGTACAAAGAATACAAAACTCCTCAGACCAACACTCAAATAAAATAGCACTCCATTCTGTGTATTTATAATCTACACACAAATCAATACGCATACTGTATCACTGATCCCCTCCGCCATCTCTTTTTACCTCCCTCACTTTCCCAAGCGAGCACACACACACACACACACACACACACACACACACACACACACACACACACACACACACACACACACACACACACACACACACACACACACACACACACACACACACACACACACACACACCAAGGCCTGCCTTTAAGCACAGATTTTTCATTTCTAGTCGCTGTCACCATGGTAACTTCCAATGTCCGACTTGGGCCAGGATGTGCTTCCAGCACTTTCCGTCTTCAAAGCCCTTTTTCAAAGCCTAAAACCGCATTGCTTCACTAACGGTCCCCCATAGTGCTTAGCTTCTTGGAGTGTGTTTAGCTTCTAATTACCTCACATGACAAAGGGCCCGAATAGGTGCGTCTAATAACAAACCACTCTATCTATACAGGCCACAAGGTTTAGCCATAAATAAACCTCGCCTTACAGCTGCGGTTTCGCAATCCTTCAAGTTAGACAAACAGAACGGAGGAGACCGAGCGTGACCTCAAACTGGAGGTTTACACGCTCACTTCACCCGTTTTATACATTCAAAATGGCCACCTTTGTTGTCATGAAGAAGAGTGTCCTGGCAGCGCCAACCCAAGCGACAATTAAATATTCCTGTGTTGACCGATCAATAAAACCCCCCCCCCCCCCACCACCACCACCTCCCCGACCTTCCTCATTCACATCTCAATAATGAAAGACGAGCAGGGGTTATGAGTAACCTCGGCGTTCGATACAGGAGGGGTCAGGCGTCGATAGCTCGGCAAGGGTCCAGGCGTGCATTGGCATGCAGGAAATCACCGCGGGTCTTAGGGGATTGTCCTGGAGGAAGCATGGCTGGGATTAAAAGCTTGGGCTTGACTGAACTCTCCTGTCTCCTGTGTCAATATGCCCAAGGTACTGTCAGTCACAACTTCAGTCTGAGGGGAAAGTAATTTACTGGCCCATAAAGGAACAAAGGCCCGAATTTAGTACAAGACATATCAATTACTGTATGTTGAAGGTGGGACGGCAGCAGTGGCAAAAATACACCTTCAGTACAGTAACATATTCAACATTGCAAGATCCTTATTAAGATAGACTTTAAAGGGCAAACATTATTCATAAACCTGTGGAGAATGATTAAAACATTATGTGTGGATGTCACAGTTAATGAGAGCTGCAACTAATGATTATTCTATTATTCTGTTGTTTGATTAATCAACTGTTTGTTAAGTCTATAACTTCAGATTGACACGGTGCCCCCCCCCCCCCCCCCCCCCCCCCCGCCTTAGACAAAACAGAGACCTGCAAATTATATTGTTTACATTTTGGAAAATTGGCCCCATTAAAAGTAGGCTGAATTAGCCAATAGCAGTTGCTTTTTGCAAAGTACCCATGGATGAAGAGACGACTAGCACTGGATCATTTCAGCACCGAAGAAAACTTTAAAATGTTGTGATTCTCAGCCAAGTTGGAGTTTTAAGGAGCGTCTTTCTTCTCGGATTTCTACACAGAGTTTGCTTGAAATAATCTAATAATTGTTTAAGCACTAGAGTCAACTTTCTCTTTTATTAACATCTTCCTCTGTTGCGTTAATTAAGGAGCCCTACTTCATGAGCGCCGGGTGAGACTGCTTCAGATTTATTCACAGCTTACGCTTGGCAGACCGGGAGTGCAAGCAAGGTGAACAAGGAGGGAATTAGAAGTGCAAACACTGATATAGTTCTGGCCTTTTCCTGTACTCATAGAGGTGACAAGGCGTTCCTTGTATTTCACCCCACGCAGCACCACTGTCCCATCGAATTTGTCAAGTGAAGTCAAGCTGTTTTTTTCTTTACTTCTCTTACATACCAGGCCTTGTGAAATACAGCCTGAGGAAGAGGGTCGCAATCAGGTAGAAAACAAAGTCTAGAGAGTGTCATCCTGTCTGTTTGTTTCCGCTCGGCTTGTTTCCCAACTCCGGTATGTATTTGGTGTCAACGTCTGTTTTGTAGCAGAATATTTATTGCATAACTCTTTGAAATGACAGTTTTTTGGAGCACACTTTGTTGTGCTGTTGTACAGAACATGAAATGTGTTTTCCACACCTAATTCCAGCATTTCTGGTATCTATGATGACCCGAGTCTTGTCTCATGAAGCAGGATTAGTGGGTAGACAAGCTAACTTTGGGCTTAATCCTCACGGCTTGTCACAAAGACTTCTCAAGTTCAAACCGAGTTCTGTCGCTATGGTTTCTAATGCCGCATACCAAAGCTCCCAGGATCCGTTTTTGTCCAGGCTTGTGGATAAATAGGCACCAGCATTTCTACGAGGTACCAACAAAGACACAAATACTGCATTCACATGGAAGTATAAAAGGAGCTGACTTCTAGCTAGAAAACAGATGATGGATTTATCAATTCACTAAAACAAGTCATATTTTTAACAGCCACAATTCCACTCGGGTTAAAAAAACAGAGTCTCCTTCCAAGAAACAATTCGATTTTCTTTAATCTTTCTCTGCATTGGCAGCACTAACTAAAATGTTGTATTTTTTTTGTATTCATAAATAATACTTTTAAAGGCCAAACGTGCTTGCTTTATAAGAAAGGAGAAGCGCTATTACTAACTAATTCAAATATAACATTACTATTTAAACATAACCGCATTGTTTTCTGCCTTTTTTATTACTTGTAATATCGCACCTTGTTACTTAGCTGAGTTATATTATTGTATGCAGCTGCAACCTAATTTCCCAACTGGAATCAACACTTTCATCTTATCTTTTATTAAATATACTGCTGTCATGCTTTTCGCACAATCCTCTGTGGTGCAAATCTGAAATTAAGATTGAGAACCAAGTTGTCTTTCAAGAGTTTATTATAGCATTTGCAAATGGGCTCAGATCTTGGTCTCCACAGAACAAGAGCCCAGTAATAAAGCTACATCTGGCTTTTACACCTTTCCTCTAAAGGACGTAGGTGACTGTTAAAGAAGGAAATGATCCTTTGGTTAGCGGACTCGCAGACGTGCAATGGCGTCAGGGTGTACACGCCTCACCCATTGTATTTGTACTTGCATCATGGAGTACCTTCTTGAACCAGAACCCAAACATCAGCCCGTTGGATGGCTTCGTAAAATGTGATGTCAAATCTAGATGGCTTGGAAAGGCATATTCAAATTCTCATCTTGTAACTAATCAAACAGCAACTGATGTCCAGGTTGCAGGTGAAAAGCATTGTAAACAACAATATCAGGGAGCAGTGGGCGTTCAGTAAATTCCATCAACTTTTCAAGGTGAAACCTGATTGGGTGACGACAGTATCAGCAGCCAAAGGAGAACAAGGGAGCAGTGGTGTCTCAGATGAACCATCTTTCATCTCTGCTGCATCCCTCCATGTCATTCTCCAGCTATGAACACGGTTTCACTCCCTCCCTTACAAACATTCTCCGCTGTATCTTTCTATGTCTTTGCTCCAATGACACAGACACAGATTACAGCAACACTTTCAATTTTTAGTTGTTTTATTGTTGAGTGGTTTGAGCCAAAGAAACAGATGAAGCATGGATGCTACTTGCTTAAGTTCACAAACATTCCCTCAACTGAAAATCCATTTAAGTAGGCAGCAATCAACCCTTCTGTGCAATTGCAGTTGGTCATGTTGTTAAACCTACATTTTTTGCAGTGTTTCATAAAGAAACTAGCCAAACTTGGATATCAGAATTGATGCAATTGTGGGTGTTTTGCCAAGCCCAAATCTTCTAAAATCCAGAGCAGGGCATCACATCAAGAGCCTCAAAACCTCCACTAGACATTCGGCTCCCACCCTCTGCAGCCCCCGCCTCAATGAGCACATGGATTTTGGTCCATGACAGCACCCACAAAAGCCCCTCTCCTGCTTTAAACGCAGCACTTTTGAACATGGCTCTAAGCAAATGGTGAGTGGGCAGGGCTACAAGCTACCCTTCCTTTTTGGTGTAGCATTTACTCTGTGGCAGCTACATACACCTTCCTTAAAAATCACACCATAGGAAGGAACAACCACAGTGCAGTGGCTGAAAAGGCTATTGATGGAATTAAGGCTCATGAATAACAATGTAGCGCTGGGTAAGTGAGAGCTCTCCCACTGTGCGATATTGACATGCTCCAGGTCAGAAAACAGCCCGGCAAAATGAGCTGTCACAAATAAGTATGGGGCCAGAAGGAGACGCCATTCTAGACACAGATAGAAACTCCACAACAGGAACGTGTGCGTCACTGAGGATGAGGTGGCACAACCAATTAGGGGGATGAAAGACATCAGAACAGCCAACACGGGGTCATCTCATTTTGCATATGGGTTTGTGGAATATTTTATTTTTTTAAATCATATTGATATAAGATATTAAAGGAGATGAGGCTTGAAATAGTTGAGTTTCAAAGTCATAGATCATGTCACAAAAAATCGAATGAAGATCATGTGGTACGGTCAAAAGCTTTTGATCAGAATTCTGGAACATAAAAACTAACTCACGGGGCAGAAAAGGTTGAGAAAAGCTGGCTTAGAGAACATATTTATTTTGAGAATGGATAGGATTGTTGCCAAAAACTGCTTTCAAATATTTCTGAAATTATTCAATTTTCAAAAATAAAAAGAGGAACAAAATATATATTTTCAGCCATTTTGGCACGCTCATATCGTCATAAACTTGTGGGACTAGAAACATAGCTCCCTGAAGACTTTACTTGACTTGAGATTGAAAGGCAAAAACAATCAAGACTCAAGTATGAACCTTGTTAATTAAATAAACAATAAAAACTAAATGAGGCAGTGACAGTCGGGCCTTGCAAAGGCACATCACGAAAATATGTATTTATTAGTTAGGTCACAGATGTGACGTCAGGCATGTAAGAACACACTATTAGCACAATATCGAAGGCCAATAGGCGGATAGGTATATTTATTATGGTGAACACAGACATTAGAAGCTCCAGTGCTTCTTCAACAGTGACAAATGACTACATTTAGGAAGTCACAAATCAAGATGTCATTGCTAATAAATGGCAGATTAGCTTGATGGTGATGACAATTTAAACCATGTCACTCTCTTACGGGGACGAGGGATGCCAAATTAAATTGATCTAAAATCATGCACAGCTAACAGAAACCCTAAAGATACGAGCCTACTGGTGAAAATAGCCACGTGGATTACTGGATATGTATAGAGTTCAAGTGACAAACTATGAATATTCAGCCGCTTGCGCTAGATCAAAGTGAATTATGCAAATGTTCTATGAAACATTGATTACAAGAGTGTCATCAGTTTTTCATCTTGAAGACCGATACATTAGGTTTTAGCTTTCCATTGCCAATTAACCACGCAGGTGGGCCCAGCACCTGAAGATCAAACGGAGAGGTAGTTATACAATTTGAATTGATTAGGATTGAAAGTTAAAAACCTATCTATTAAAAGAAGATCTAATTGGATAAAGAGGAAGTGGGATTGCAGAATTGTAAAGGTCCCCTTTCTGATTACAAATCTAGATCTATTTTCTTGCCAAAAGGGAATGAAAGACGCAGATGAGAGCGTCGACTGTGGGCGAATGAGACCGTGATAATAAAAACGGGTCCTTTGTGAGGTGCTAACCGTGCAGCCATCAGAGAGTCACGAAGGAAACAAGGTGAAACCGCTCCTTGTCTAGCTCCCTTGATTCCGCCTTGCCAAGTTTGGAGGGCATGCGGCGTGAATGTAGATCCCGCTTTCACTGCCCTCGCAAGGAAAGCACCCAGAGACTTTGGATTGTGGCTACTCATTCATGCCCGGCATAAGCTCATCAGCAAGAAAAAAAAAAAAGTGATGTGACAAAGCCACGAAGAAAAAGAGAGACATTACAGTAAAATAAAAGAAACAAGACGAAGAGGAAGAGGAGTGCTAAGGAGGGCAAAAGGGATTGATAGTAGAACAGTAATTGAGAGGACAGGGAGAGAGACAGAGAGAGGGGGTAGATGGCAGGATTAAGAGAGGTAAAAAAGGGCCTCGTAATGCTGGGCTGAGCAACGACTGGTGGCTTTCCCAGCCAAGCACTTTGAGCCATCCATCGTTTCAGAGGGACTAGAGTACCTCATCGCAGCCTTAACTCTTCAAAGACGAGCCTTTTTCAAAGTCAACCAAGCCAGGTGACAAACATCACCCTTCACAAAAAACACAAACACCAATCAAACAGTTTAAATTTCCATGACAAACACTGGCAATCCAGCGTTGTGGCGGGAAACACGGGAAACATGGTTCGGAAAACATGCGTCAAAGTTATTTTGGATGCCATGAAACACTAGAGATCTAGTTCTGGAAGCCAAATCCAACAGCTAACATTAACCCAATCAAATTCGTCCACCAATGCCATGTTGAAAATTGGTCTCTTGGCGACCATCCCTAGAACATGTGCAGTGAGGGTGTAAGATGTGGCAAGATGCCAATAAATAGCACCAAAGACAGCGAATGTGCCTCGTGTTTGTAGAGACACCGAGTTTCATTTAGCAATAGAATAACTGGCTCTGTAGTAAAACATTTGTTTCACTAAAGTGATTAATAAGGTGGGATTCAATTAGAATATGCTATTATACTTTTATATGCAACAACAGCGCCACTGCTGCCAAAACTGGAGCAGTTTGTTTAAGCCGTTTACTGCGTATGATTGCATAAACAAACAATTTCCCACAATAATCCCGTTTACATGACTCTCCTGAGAGAGTTGTGGATTTAAAAAAAAGAAAAAAAGAAAAGATAAATAGTCTGCTCACCCTTATCGAATTTAATCAAAATGATTACAATCATAATTCTGCTGTACATTATTATACCGCCATTCAAATGGCATTTCAGGAATAATAAATGCAAAGCTACTTTTGCCAGAGAAGTTAAAAGTTAGCTGATGACTTGCCCCAGGGCACCAAAATACCAATAGATGGGCTAGAAAGTGGTGCTAAGGGGAACATTCTTCCAATAAATAGTACAATGAGCATAAAAACTTTAACAATTTACTCAAGTTATTCTACAATTGCCGATAAATATTAAGGAAAGCCGTCAGGGAAAAGTTGTTTTTATGTAAAAGTGGTAGACTGAGTGGATGAAAGAGCCACAAGAAGTGTTGGACCTTGCCATGAATCAGCATGGGAGGATTTTATTTGTTTCATCTTTAAGCCAGGAAAGTTATCAAATGTCTGGAAAAGTTGCATGCCCTCTCTACGTTACTGGGAAGAAAAGGGATATACTGCTTCAGGGCAGAATCAAGAGACATCAAATGTGTATGTTGCCTACTTCCTGCTGCCCATTAAAAAAAAAAAAAGAAGCAGAAAACTAGAAGAACAAGGATGAAAGACGATGGAGCGCAGAGAAGGGCAAATATCAGATAGAGCGAAGGAAAAAGCCTCGTCGGCTCCCTGCACTCGGACTAACCACCTGCTCCTTTCTGAATTAGCTCTTTCTTTACTGTTTGCACTCATCCAAGTGAAACTCACTCCCCGAGCTGACAAATGGACTGAGGCCTCCTACTTTCACTTTTTAAAACATTATAAAAACTCGGGTGTTTAGTGAGCCGCCGCCACTGCGACGGCCATTAATCTGATACCAAAAGACCCAATGACCAGACTGAGGGAAATATGCACCGGAATCCAAATATTTTTCAAAACTCTCAAACTTCTGGTTTCTTTTGCAAAGCGCTCGACATAACAAAGTCTATGGGGCATTCCGCTCAGCATCGAAGAAGGAACACCGCTTCGGTTGATTCAAACCACTGGCTTGGTTAGAGTCAATCTGCTCCTCTTTTTATCTTTTATCTCCTGAGAAATACCAATCCGCTTGGTATGGGGAGATGTCCTTCAACATTCCCCATTTGCGAACCCACGGGCTTCCTTTCCCGTCTAATCACCGCAGAAGTCTTGTACGGCCACTTCTGGAGACCCGGACTGACTGGATGGACTGCACGTTTGAAATTTTACAGCAACTAATTGGCCAAATGCGGTAGGCTCTTCTCAAAGGGGATTGGAGTAGGTTTGGACGTAGGGAAGGGGCAGAAATGAGACAGGATAAATAATGTAATGTGATGTCATCCACTGTAGGAAAAGAATAGAATAAGGAAGAAATAAATCTCTTTGATTAAAAGGTCTTTGCGAAAAAAAAAAAAAAAAAAAGAGTTACGCAAGGGCACGAGGCAAACGTGTACAGATGGTGTGGGGGTTTAAATTCCTACAGTAATCCAATCACCTTCCAAATGTGTTCATTACTTCATCATGTTTCCTTTTGCATATTAATGATGGCATGCAAAACCACCCACCATTCTCTATTTGCTCATACTCTTACAACAGGCGTTTGTCCCCCGTTGCGCTCATCGGTCATGTTTTTGTTCTGTAATTGTCAGGTGCTCAACACATAATTGTATCTTGGAAAAAAAAAAAACGGCCTCCAATGGAGAAGAGGCAAGACAAACCAATGACTCTTGTATGAATAGAGAAAGGCTGGTAGGAAAAGCTTGTCACAGAAAGCACTGCTTAGTGATTGATGCAAAATATGCACTGAATATAATCCAATATGCTGCATGCACGATTAAAACAAAGTGTACATAATTATATGTATGCTTTGTGTTATATGTCTAATTTGGGATGCCCAGTAGGAATCGAAGTAGAAGCGGTGTTGGATCCTTCCGTATGATTAAGCGCTGCAGAGCCACTTATATTACAATCTGCCGAACAGAACCTTTAATTTAAAGCGCGATGTTTGCACCTCCAACATTAAAGTCATGCATTCGTTCATCTGACATCCAATTGTTTGGGGAGTGAAATGTTTATGCAAATCTCGACTTTAAACAAGAAAGGCCACTTCTGATAGAGCTGTGGGGGTCGTGCATGAGCAATGATGGTATTACGCTCACATCTGCTCAGCATGATAAGCTCTCTCTTAATGTCAGTGGCAGCTGTCTATTTGCTTGTATGAAAGACTATATTAAATATTTTTGACTACTATACGAATGCCTTTTTTTAATGCATTGAGTATAAAAAAAACTACATTAAAGCTGCAAAAAAAGATGATTATTAAAGGCATACTCCAGCATTTTAGCGCTACAATTCCATAAAGCCGCGGGACTCACTTGAACCACCAAAGGCCTTGATATCCTGACTTCTATTTGGGTCAAGCTCCAAATACACCGTATCCTACATTTCCCACGATGCAGCGTCATAGCATCTTTTATTGAATTCCCCCTACTTCCTAAAGTATAAGCCCAATTATTTCAAACCCCACATCTTGTAATGCAGGCTGTCTGTTGATTAAAAAGAAAAATCAAAGCTTGGATAAAAAAATAACTAACGACATCATAAGGGCTATTTTTTCCTAACTTCAGACAGCTCCCTCCAGATCTATAAAACTGTTTGTCACTGGCTGAGTTGACGAGTATCAGTGGAGATAACTACGACTTATCATTAATAGCAACCATTGTTTTATTTGAGAACATGCAATCAGCCTTTTATGTTGACATACTATGAAATAATTATATCTGTTTTGATAAAACACTGTGATGTCTGTCTGTAAACACGATTAAATGCTAAAACTAACAACAAATTACTAATTTTGAGTGTTTTTTCCTTTGTCGCCGAAAGAATAACGCTTGTTATTACAAACAAAATAAATTCTAAGTTAATTGGAATTGTAACTTACATACTTTTAACTTCCCCTTGAATTACACGCCGGAGTATTTTTGGCAACCTCAGCATTTTCCCAAAAACCTACATCTATAACATCCTCTTTCAAATGAGTGGATTTAAATGAAGATGGGCAAATCTTCAGTTAATCCCACCCTCCCGCTTAAACAAATATCTCATCAAGTCCTTAAACTCTGAAATGAGGTCAGAAGCCAAGGATAATGAGAACTGGAACGTATGGGACAGATCACCGGCAGAGGAGAAAGGATCCTCCCATCTGCTTACCCCGTCTTATCCCTCAATCATTCTTGTCCCTCCTGTCAGTGCGTGTTTTCATCCGACGGGAGAGGAGCCATTTGTCTCGTGCATTCCAGCGTGGTGAAGTAAATGATGGCCGGGAAGCATTTATTTTCCACATAAACATCATTAACAGGAAGGTTCTCAAATGTCAACTGTCACAAGGCCAGCAGGTTCAAATCACAGGTTGCGCTCATTTAGTTCCGTCGTCCCCAAGAGCCTCATCAAGCCGTGATATCTATTAACCTTCATCATTAGCGTCATGTGCATCAACACAGAACGCTAGTAGACAAAAATATGTATCGTTCCTTGAAATGACAAGTGTGATGACACGGCAGCGGAAGGAATCCCGGAGAGACGGAGGGGAAAGAAAATGTAAAGCAATACAATAGACAAAAGAGGGACACAAATGTGTATGTGTGTGTTTGGGTGAATGCGTTTCTTTGCACCATCCTGACCTGCTTTTCTCCTTCAGGGGTCATGCACAAGCCTGCCACAATGCTATCAGCTGTCCCTTAAGGTGCCTGCTGAGGTCTACTGAGATATAAGGTGATATATAGCTTTGATATAGCCTGTAATTACTGGCCGTGAAGGCCACACTGCCTTGGGGAAAGCAAAAGGGGAACACAAAAAGAGGGAGGAGAGAGAGACACTGGGACTCTGATGAGAAAAGGGTCACTGTTGTTTGATAGCACAAGTGCCCGGCCTCTCCAGTGATTTCACACAGTGGGGAAATGGCACCAGATCCATACATGCTCTGGAGAGAAGCCCCAGCTCCCAAACAATAAGCTCCAAAGATTGCCCAAAAGGGAAAAGCAGTGATTGCAAAAACCACAGGCTGCAGCATGTGTGCAACACTATGCAAATACAGGCCTCAGATTGGGCTAAATGAATCCTTGGTAGCGCGTTTCAATCACAGCATCATTAGCCTCCAGCGAGCTTGCAACGCGGCACCACCTATAGGGGACATGTTTATCCAGAGGCTGCGGATTCTGTGCAGCCACGACGCTCGCGGCACAAAAGGGAGCGACGGCTAATGAAAGAGAGCCATTCATTTCGTCCTGTCACAGCACGGTGCGAGACAACCTTCATTTTGGGATGCATTACCAGCACTCACAAGCTCAGTGGCGTGCTATCACTCAGATACAGGCTGCTATTAGCTCCCGCTTAAAGGACTGTAATGGAACCAAACACCTTGCCGAAGTGGCCTGGTATACACCTCTATGAGTGGGATTAACGAGAAAAAGGTAGCACTTGGGCTTGATAGCTGAATATCAATGGAGCGATGTTAGTGGCTGGGGGAAGCAGGGGGATTGAGCTGCCTAAATGTATATTGACAGCTCGCGAGAACCGGTGACATGGTTGGGCATTTGCTGGTGATGGATGCTGGCCTGGCACGCAGACTAAGCCGGCAGCAGCGTGGCTCATCTTCAGACGGGACGTGAATGCTAAATACCACACTTGCCAGTCACCACGACTTAACTGGTGCCAGCAGGAGAGGCAGGTGGTACACAGGCTAGGCGGGGGGGGGAAAGGGGAGCAGAGTCCCACAAGAGGAAAATACTATCAGTGCATTCACAAGCATGCTAATTAGATTCTAAGGTAATGTGAGCATTACTGCCCCTTAACCTGTTTATCTTTGTTACATTTAACATAATCACATGAGATTAGTTGCCAACCTTTTCACTGTCTCTGCTGTGTCCAAGTTCCATATTACATACTAAACATATACAGTTATAGCTGGTGGAATCCAAGAAATATACATGATTTACCATTTCATCCCAATAACAAATCATCCGTCAGACAATGAAACTGCTGCCTTAGAATTATAATGCCAAATAAACTTCACAAAGAAGGAGCAAAGGAGTTTTCTAAGATCTTTCAGGAGCTGGTTTCACCATTGTAAGCAATTTATTTAGTTGCAGCTGTGAGTTGCACCTCCATTTCCTTTGTGCATTGTGTTAATATACAGTACACCAAGCGCATTTTACTATGCATACCGACTGTTGGGAGTTTACTTAATTGTGTCCAGTGTGAACCCACCACAAAACCTGCTTTGAATAAGTATGTAGTATTAAAATGGGACACAGCCTCTATGGTCCTTAGAGTGGGAGATCATTTAAAGATCGAGTGGACTCAAGTAAGTCAAGTAAGATATCAGTGAAATTATCAGAATACAGTTCACATTGTCACCACTCACCACCCCAGCTGTGAGAAGGTCGCCCCCTGAGCCCCACAGTCCCATTCATATGAAACATTTTTGGTATTTGCAAGAAGCCTTGCAGGTTGCATCACTCTCGCCAGCTGGACTTTGAACAGTGTCTGACTTTTGAAAACTATTACAGAGGGCATTAGCTGTTTTGGTTTTTATCTGACTGATAAATCCACTGCAGAGAAACATATTTAAGGGATCCTTATCAAAAGATGGTTATTGGGCAATATAACCATTATTTATACCACACATCTTTTAAACTCAAATATTTATTATGGTGACTACACATACAAATTCACCTCCATAAAAAACAATTAACTTGAATGAATCCATCTATTTTCAGTCTCCCTTTTGCGTTCTGCAGTCTACAACACGTCCTTTCAGACATGAGCGCAGTGACACACAACTCATTGAAAACTACAATTATTGTGGAAATCACATGTAAATGCTTTAATCACACCATTGCGTTGCTTCAGTTACAGTGAGCCTGTAAATATACCGCATGATCAATAGAGGAGGAGAAAGGAAACAGGAAAGAAGGAGACGGGGGAGGAAAATCAAGCTAAAATATTAATGAAGGCGTGTACTTGCATCACTGCTGATATCGACTCATTGAAGAATTTGAAAGTCGACAATATACTGAAGAAAGATAAGCTCAAGAAATACACAATCTTGTGCTTACAGGCTACAAAGCTGAGAGATAGCAACACTGTAAATGAACTGAAGCATTTATATCAACATGTGACATTGTTTTGCCATTCATTCTATCAGGGATCACATTATCCTCGCTGAAACCATACGGTCAAATCTTTCAAGACCTTTCTGTTCAAATAGCTTCGTTCTGTTGCACTCTTGTTTTCTTTTAACCCTAATGAGCGTAGCCGCAGGTGCCTAGCAACGGCTCTGACAGCTCTTACCATAAAATAGTCGGGGGTGGCGTTCGTTTGTTGTGCTAACCTCCACATGCTAATGTGTAGCTGTGACGCTACAGTTACAAATATCATTGAATCCTCTCACCCCATACCACCCACACCTTTCATCCACTTAGCAGCTTCCTCTCCCAAGACAACTTGCTCTGGCTCTGAATCGGATTGCAGTTACCTTTTAGCATCGCTGAAATGCCCCCGGTAGCAACGAGATGCTACAAAGACCGGCTTCTCGCTAGTACTTTATAGTTAGTTTTGTGTTCTTGACAGTAGCGAGACCGGTTGATTCATTCCTGCAGGGATTTTTAGTCTGAGTAGGCGGCTGGAGAACAAGAGAGCCACAGGGTGCATCAATTACCCGACAACATGTTTCACACCACCTCTTTTCACCATCAGCTGCTTTTCACACAGCTGATTATCTGAACTCTATGGTACCGAACTAAAAAGCCAAGAGCAATTGTTTGATAAAGCCCAAAGGTCCATTAGTATTCTCAAAGGGGTCCGTCCAATGTGAAACTAAAGCTTTGGAAATCAAAAGAAGTAGACTAAAGTTAACACAGAGTAGCAATTTAGATAAAGTCCATCCCTTCTAAGTGCTGCAATAAGTCAACAAAAGAGCCAAGATGGACTATACATGTGCTCCCTCCACACCCGCCTTGAGCTCTACAGTTTCTTGAGTCCAAAACTTCTTGGTTAAACCCCCGAAACTTGTGTATATATTACCTTAATGTTAGCAATCCATTATACTGCAAAAACCAAAGCACGGTGCGCCTACACTGTCTGCCTGACAAATAGGTCTCCAGGTCCCGCTTTGTGCACAACGGGGTCATAACTCTGGAACAAGGCCCACATGTGGCAGCAAAGCTCATCGAGTACATTTATATTTTGACAAATAACTGATAATATACATTACTTCAAATAACTATTGATTGGTGTCGGAGAAAATTATGACTGATATGGATTAGCAACCAGGTACGGTGAGGTTTACTAGGATTCTTTGGCCAATTAATCCATACAGGGGCTTGTTGCTAAGCCAGACACATACCAAAAGGAGGGATTTTGTATTAATTTCCAAAGCCACTAATGGCTTTATTATGTAAACATAGTCCCGTATTTTCTCATTTTTGCTAATCTTAAAGGCAAGTGCTCATATTTGTCACACAGCTCAATTCATTGAAATGTGGTGCGTTCTACATTTTAAAATCTACGCACCATTTTTTTGTTATCATTTCCATATTCTGCAATGTGGATAAGATGAATAACAGTTGTTTTATGAAGGAAAATGTCTTGAGGAGAGACACATTTAATTCAATTTCAGCAGACCTCAGTTGGGAATTACAGCATCGCTCAATAACTTGAGATTTGCTGATTATGTTTAAGATTGTTTTAACAAACAGCTACTCAAGTCAATTACTTAAAAGCATAAAGCAAATTTAGCTTGCGGCTGTGGCTGTACATACATTAAAATATTCAGATCCCATTAGTCTAAATGGATCATCTATGAAAAACCTGGTTTTTATTATCGTCCTTTGTTGTCATCATCTATAGAGCTTTAAAATGACTCAATATGAGAGAGCTTATATTGTAGCTCTAAATGTAAAGAAAACACTGAAGGTAGAACGAAAATATAAAATTCTAATAAATGTATGAATACCAAAGTCAATCTGAAATTTGTATTCTGCTCACTCGTGCGAGGAAATATAAACTTACCTTTGTGACATGATCTTGTATGCATCTGGCAGGTAGCACCGCGTGTTCTCCATCTGTGCTGGGTCTGCGTCACAGATCTTGTCATCGGTGCGGCCGTAGTTGGCGCTCTCAATCATGATGACGTCCGTGCCCGGGCAGCGCAGCTCGATGGGATAGCTCTCGCACGACAGCTCCCTCCTCACCACCGCCATGGGGATGGGCGCTCGACTGAAGGCTGCAGAAGGGGGAAGAAAAGAAACTTCATGTGAGTAGGAGTTATACAGATTCCTGACCTCTCTACTTCGGTTAAAGGGTTTTTGCACTTAAGTGTGAAAAGAACTTCATCCTGGAGTTGGGTTTGGCTGAGGCCTGAATTAAAAAAAAAAATCTGTATATTCCTAGAAGGGAAATACAAAAAACAATTGCAGGACCTGTAATCAAAAGGTCTGACACTGAGACATATGAGAAGAGGTTGTCCACCCTGGTCTAGAGCGTGTGGGCGGACAGGATGCTGGCTGTTTGGAGTGGGAGGATGAGCAATACCACAGGGGCCCTCGAGAGGCCAGGAGTTGAGAAAAGAGAGAGTGTGAGATTGACACAGATCAAAGAGAAGGAAATAGACACGGTGTTTGCATTTGGCTGTGTTAAATAAAAATTCATTACATGGGCATTGAACGGAGAAATTAGAGACAGACAGAAACTGAGCGGAGCGTGCATCGTGTAAATTGTTACTATATCCTTCCAGACCAGAATTCATAAATCATCGGGGATGCTCCATTCTTTTGACTTTTTAAAGTGATAAAATGCACTTCATTTAAGAACGCACAGGCAGGAGGTAGGGGGTCAAAAGGTGCTCGTTGCCTCAAGCCAAAGCTTAGAATCTGTCTGGCAAAAGAAATCTGCTGTTTACCGCGGAGTCAAAATGGCCAGGAGTGCTACTGTGACCGAGCGGCGGCGGTTCGGAGGTTGCTATTTTTCCCTCTCCTTGACACCGGGCGCACGCACGCACACCCACGCACGTCTGCGGAGGCTCACACTCGCGCACACGCGAGCCTGTGCGCGACAGACTGGAGGAGTTCTGTGTTTACAGCGAGAACAAAAAATGAGCGAGAAGTGTAAACATTGGCCTGAGTGACTGTAGGAGGACTGTGGCAGTTATAGATTGTTTTTTTATAAACATCCCTTCAGACAAGCGTCTGAGCTGCAAAAGCCACCACCAGACGACGGAGCAGCACGGACATTCATCAGGGAGGACAGACGGACGGGGAGAAAGAAAAAGGCACCGAGGGTTTCCACATGTGAGGATAGGGCTTGGCGGTATCACCTGAAATCAATATCATGATGAATTGCAACATTTACCTGGGTAACAATAAATGAAACCACGTTTTTGGGTTTTTTTAATGTACAAAACAATTCTCTGGGACTCTCATCAGTTCAGTGTGTGACAGAATAATCTCAAATCAAGCTCCAATCCCTTTATTTGACTCTGAGCTGTCAACCACGCCTCAATGGGAGGACCATTTGTCATCCTATTCAAAGCAACTATAGTAATTGCACCTCAAGTTGAAATCATTTTGTCGCACGTGAATCAAACGGAGCATATTCATGGCAAATGGCAAATGGCAAAGTGATAAACTGCTCTGTGTCTTATTAAAGTGCGAGATTGTTTCTTTTTTCTACGCAATGCAATCATTATATTATACGGCACGGTTGTCATTCAGGTGACGGTAAAAATGGCTCATATTTCCTCTCTAAACTATAAAAATGACTAATATCCAACAGAGGTTACATTTAACTTTGTTCAGCATCGTGTTGACTCATACGGTATTTAAGTAATCAGCTGAGTGCAACAGGATGGACGTGACTGACTCCATTTGGAATCAAACCACAAAAAGAATGAACCCACAGATAATTGTCCCTCAGCATTGCTGCTCCTCTCTACTGAGCATTATAGCACCTTTTAGCTCGTTGTTTTGGTTTTACAGCCTGCACCTTTACTGTGTTACTGCACACAATCGGTGTCACTCTCACTTCTTCAAATGTCATCCAGGTACCACTTCTTACCTTTCTTTAAAAAGTGAACCACAAACATGAGAGAAATCCCAAAGACATTCTGAGAGGTGAAACAACAAAAGAAGCCCCTCATTATCCTGTCACTTCATTGTGTCTCAGAAATCCTCCAGATCCCAACACAGTAAAGCACACTTGCCATGGAAACATCACCAATTGGAATAATCGTATTCATTCTGGTGTTGAAAGCCATCAATTATCTTCCTCTTAATGGGAAGATGTATTTCGCCCCCTGAAAAGTGCTGGTTTGGATCGCACCAAACTTCTTTGAAACTGACAAGCGCAAAGAAAGAGGATAACATAGGTTGACTTTGACAGGTGCATTTAGATGGATGACAAAGAGTAATCGAGTCTGAATGACAAATACCAATTTTGCTTTGTTTATTGATCTTCATTCTTTTGTGTGTGGTTTCTCTTTTTGGAGAGCAGCCATTCAAAGTGTAGGAGTAAAATGATTTCTATTATACAACCTTGGAAATTTAAATCTTGACTAATTTGATCTCTGCGATTCCTCTTCATGAATAATTCTTCTCAGCCTTGTTATACTGAAAAGGCGAGGGCTCAACACACGCCAGCTTCCCCATAAAAAACACGGAAAAAAAACCCAGAGTTGCGAGCATGATGCCGTCAACATGGGCACCAGCAATCCCCTAATGTAAGCAAGTAAATGCATGCCAACGGTGTCTCGGATTACCCGCCTAGTCAACAACTGTAGTGTAATTACATTTGTGCCCGGAGGCGGTGATTGATAGGGCTCATATTCCTCGGGTGCCAGAGCCAGCATCCTGCCCCACTCGCACGCATCGCCGTCTACCTGTGCACACCATCGACAGAGCTATCGAAAATCAAAATGGTCTTATTGAAAGTCCATTCTCTTATCTTAGGCCGAGGTTTCGTTCACTTTATCTCTCTTCCCTCCTCTCCAGCCAATACTGTAGAGGAGTATTCGCATGCAGAGTGCATCTCTTTCTTCTCCACTGCAGATTCTGTCTCTGGATAATTCCTCTGCGTGCGCTGCACAATATGGGGGAGAAAAGAAGAAAAAAGAAGTCGTCGTTTGGGGAAAGCCAACTGTCAGGGTCACGCTGGATACTTCCATTACATTCACACCACAGAGTGTTTTGACTCACGATGCTTACAAATGACATAACGCACAAATGAAAATTTTGAAAAACGCAATTACTCACCAAAAAGGGCAACAGAAAGGTCAGAGAGAAAAATGGTCATTTGGAAAATGTCGGTACCCCGCAGAGCTTTTAATCAAATGCAGAGGGGGAAACACTTTGGAGTTCTGAATGTGGGTTTGTTCAAAGTAAGAAAATAGTTAAGGTATATAGTAAGAAGGAACATTTTTGCTGTTAAAAAGCAGAGCTTTTTCTTTGGTCACTGACACATTACCTTCTCTGAATCACCGAGCATTGAAGTGCAGACCGAGCAGAGAAAGAATGACATTTAAAAGTCATCATTAGTAACAAAACAGGGGCCTTAGGGGGCTTGTATTTTCATTTCATCTCCCAAGAAAATGTGTCAGGGACAAGGAGTTAAGGTCAACCAGCACAAATTATTACAATGAGCCTGTCCAAATGAGCCTCCATCACTCAGATAAACAGATGTCGGGGACATGTGACAGCTCTCAACAACCCGGTTTCAGATGAAATCAGACTTCAGCTGAAGTGCGTTAGCTCAGACACAGCGGATAATTTCCCAATAAATAATAATGCTCCCCCTGCAATTAGGCATCTGGATAGTCTGGCAAAGAACCAAATATGTTCCCAGTAAAGGAGGAAAAAAAGGCTATTAATATGCGAGGATGTAATATTTTATCCTTTAAAAAGGAGACTCAGCCTCTGCAGTAGATGATACAAACTGAAAACTTAATGTGTATGTGCGAGAGGGGGTTGCATTCAAATGAACTCTGACTTCATTGAATTAATGTAAGTTAGATGGAAGAGCGGGGAGGAGATGGCAAGGGAGCTGATTCAACAGATCAAATGTCTCTTTCCCTACCGAGAATCGCTGGATGGGACCGGCCCTCAGAGCTAGTGATTAATTAGCGCATGAATCTGGATACCGTTATTTGATTAGACCAATGGCAGCCTGTCACACCCACTGCCTAGTTTGCAAACAAACGACATTTTCTGGGGGAGAAGGGGGAAAAAAAGGAATTTGCAGGACTACTTTGAATTTCAACTCGGGAAAAAAAAAGTATCGCATTTTTAATAATGCATGAGGGATTATTTATCTTGAAGTGAGAAACAGTTCAGGCAAATTGTTCTCCCAAGTAAATTACGTTTACATATGGCCAAAGGCAAGTGAAATCTCAAAGGCTTTTGCGCGGAGTGCCAAATTATCCAGGAAGGGAACCGTCAAAGAACTCTGCAGATGGAGCATTTAAGAGAAGAGCATCAACATAACAACATTTGTGCTTCATAAGAAGAATTGCATCGGCAAGGTAGTCAGACAACTTGTGACAAAAGTTTCACAGCTATAAAATTGAGGCTAAATAAGCCATTTTTGTCGAAACGTGAAGCTGAATGACGGATATTACCTCTGTAATGATGAATTCACGAGCTGACCACGGGAACGACGGTGACAAACCTTTCAAATCGACTTGATGGCTTTTGACACTTTGACCAATGATGCTGCAAAGCACAATTAGCATTACTCATTATGACAGGACCCAGGGATCCATTCAACACGCCCAATGAACGAGCCATTTGTTTTGCTTCTACTTGCGTTCGCTGACACACATTTGAAGACATTAATTGGCAACACACCACGCACTTGCAAATTCCAGCAGAGGGGGAAGACTGATGATGATTTTTTTGCTGGGCGGCAACGTGCAAATGCCAGTTTCAAACCGTCAGTCAAACTGCCCATGATGCCTGGAGGGAAATTAGCTCTCAGTGTTAACAAATTAGCTCAGAGGGAGGACTAGATACAGTGCAGTCATACTAAACTACTGCAGCACACTGGATCAACCTCTGCATGTTGAATATTTGATCGGGGGGGGGAGTTTCGGGGGGAGGGGGTTAAGAGGAGATGCACGCAACCATCTACCTGATGAAATCGAAAAAAGTAGTCATTACAGAGTAGCAGTGTATTGCTTTTTTCCTCTCCTACGCTAACAGTGTATCGACACCATGAGAGTTAATAACTGTGAAAGTTAATAAATTGGTCGTTGGAGGGAGGGAAATCTGCAGAGCACAGCAACCTCCTTCCCCCTGCGATACGCTTCCAACAGACAGTAACCTCATGTTTGCGTACACACAAGTAACAAACACCGGTACCTTGCCATCACTCCATAAAGGCTTGATTCACATACTCAGAACACAGGGGTGAAGTGTCTTTCCATGCAGCAAGCACTTCCATTTAATTAATCACTACTTCAATTCATTAAGTGTATGGCCGTGGTAAAAAAAAAAAAAAGAGAAAATGGGAGGTAAGTCTCCCATCAAGGTCTTATGTTCAAAACCACTTCGGTGTGCAAATTACAACATTAGTTTCTTAGGTCAAATCCACTCCAGCTTCCCGCCAGTGATCCCAATCACAGATGTTCAAGTACTTTTGTATATTTTAGACGAGCTGAATTATTTTTAAATTCATCCTAATTAAAGGGAACTTTTCTTTGAAAAATACTTCCTGTGACTAGTTGCTTTTAATTGCCAATTCACAAAAAATGCGGGTCGTTTCCCAATCTTCCTTCCCTAAACGTAAACAGAGCACAGGTGTGTGTGTGTGTGTGTCCTGCTTCCTATCAAGAGAAGTGCCGTTTTGTCAGATGGTTCAAGCCGGAGGTGAGTCTGTGGAGCTGGCAGCGGCTCCCGGCAGCGAGCTGGGCTTTGTTCAGCTCCCGTCATGTCTGACATCGTTTTGCTATTTCCTCTCCTTTCATTGCGTTCTCCCTCTTCCCTGGAACCCACCCACACGTGCAGGCATCACTCAAGGGAACATCTCAACCAAGACTAATGCACCTTGGCCCTCACCTACTGTACGGTGCCTCCCAGGCTAAGATGAACACAATCCCTGTCACACACACACACACACATAGGAGATACACACACGCACACTAATCCCAGAGCAGGCATGACTCAACATGCCCCTATAGTAACACATGCCCTGATTGTAATTGAGGTCAAACAAAAGAAACAACGGGCTGATTCCCGTCTTGTGTGAGGGGAAAGAGGTCTTTTCCTCACTCTTCTTTTACCACACATCATCAGATGCAATTGCCTAAGAGCACACTGGAGGCAAGAGCGTGGCTAAATTTAGCATCGCGAGCTGAGAACTGCAGTGGGAACTGAGGTTGTTCGGCCTCCAGACAAGGAAAACACTAGAGTACAGGGGCCAGGCATTCAATATGAAAAAAACATGCACGCTTTGTAAAACATCCTGAGGGAGCTATTTGTGTGTTAAATTGGTGGTACATCTTTCAGATTTCACAGCAAGACATTTCCGTGTCTGACTTTTTTCTTTTTGACTATTTTTCCAAAAGATACCACTCTTAAACATCTTAAACACCTCCTTACAGCCGTGGTCAACTGAAGGATCACCTTTAGAAAACAACAATTTTTTAAATGGCGGATATTCTTTCTATACAAAGCAATATTCCAGTTTTTGCACAGTCAACTTTAGCAACTAATACACTTGAAGTGGTGGTAACTCAAAAGTATATTCAACCAGGGTGGCCACTTGTGTAAATTTGTAAATTTTCGGAATCCATGGAATTTCCAAAACCTGTATGCAAGCACAGCAATGTGGCGGACGACGTATTTAGACTCTTCACTAAAGTAAAAGTAGCAATACCTCAATGTTAAAAGGCTTCATTACAAATAAAGATTTTGCATTCACAATATGACTAGAAGTAGAAGCTTAAAAGTACGACCAGCACAATGCACATGGTATTATTACTGATGCATCAACACGCAAGCAGCATTTGGATATTGAAGTGAAGCAAATTCAACATATAAATACTGATGGGTATTTAATCGATAACAAGTTACCACATTGTGTTTTTTTAAACATTTAAGTTGATGATGTGCTTTGTATGTAAATTGTTGATCTTCAATGTAACTACTTACTGTTAAATAAACCTTGTTGATTTATTTTTCATCTAAAATAGAGTGGAGTATAATTAAAGTAGCATAAAATGCAAATACCCAAGTAAAGTATGAGTACCTCAAGAATGTGCCGAATGTGCTGGTGCTTCGTATTCTTTACTTTGATGCCGACTGTGACAATCATTTTGTGACAAATCAGTTTTTGTAAAACTGCTTTGAGTAATATTTGACTCGTTTGCTCTGTGCTTACATTTATAAAAACATGATCTACTTCGGTTTGTCCCCGTCGAGCAGGTCAACATACACTCTGAAATACAGTCTGATTTAGAGTACCCCTCCATGTCTCTTTCTTCATTGATTGCCCTTCATGTATTGCCGTAGCAACCCACAATATTGAACAAGCTCTATGAGCTCGTTTCACACGAAATACAACACAGACCGATGAGAGAACACAGAGAAGATGCTTTCTCTTGTAATGAAAAGGAAACAAGGCAATGGATCCCAGGGGCTTTGCTCATTAGAGTTGTATTAACGGTGCAATAGTGAGTGCAAATAGAGCTGAACCCCAGCGCTAACATATTGGCCACCAGGTTACCACCATCACAACCAAACTGATAACGACGTTCTGCTTTGGCACAACATGACGTTTGCCTGTTGATCAGGCCGATAGCGGAACAAAAGAAAAGGAACAAAAGAAAGTAAAGCACTTTATCTGAGATGACCCCAATCAGTCTACAACACACCACTCTGCACCACATCAATTGTACATACAAAAACAAACGTGTTTCTCAACTTGAAACAAGCACAATGTGGAGGAAAGATAGTAACGTCATTTACATAAAACAGCACATTGGTTGTTGATGAAATCCTGAGAAGAAATTTCCTTTTCAGTTTCTCATGAAACTGTATGAAAAATGTAGCCGTGTTTGGAATTCGGGGAAGTCAGGATGAGCATTTTTCAATATCTCGCCATTTGAAGGCAAAAACAGGAAATTGAAGCTCTTTCGCAGCGTCCTTGTTTGCATTCTACTTCATCAAAAGTCCCCTCACACAAGGTACAAACTCTATGAATTACACTGTACTGATTTGTTTTCTGCAGCAGAGCACATTTGGAAATGAACCTAAGCCAATTCTCTTTCCCATATTCCTGCTTGTAGAAATTTTACTGCAGTGTAATATCCGAGGGGCAAAAAGCATGAATTAATACCAATTAAAGCTCAGCGCTGTAATGTTTACTTACATAATGAAGAACAAGAAAGTATTTAAATTAAAATGTGATTTCATGCATATGCATCCGTTATGTTTTTAGGTTAACAAAGAAATTACCTCATAATTCCAAAGTTATTTGTGCCAGTGGAGCCACATCCATAATATCAAGCACGGGCGAAAAAAACATGTCAATCTTACTCGTGTGTCATTGCAGATTCACAAAATCCCTGAAAGGTATAATTCAAAGGTAGTATAGATGACAGTGAGATGAGGGGTTGGGGGTTGGGGTTTGCCCTATATACTGTAAGAATCAAAAGGGTGCAATCTCATATGCCGGGTGGCATCAGCAGATTAAGGGCTGTCTGTATCTGTACTCAAAGTAACTGCAAGCTGTTTCTATTCTTTACCTCCCTTGTGGTTTGTTCATTCTTGCATGCGTTTGTATGTGCAGCTGCCCACATTAATACAACATGCATTGGGTTGTGGGGGGTGTCTCCCGAGGGACTTATTTCTATCTGGCGAATACACCTACGCAGAACACCGTTCAAGGATGATCATTTCTTCTTGCTCAGTTTCACCTCCTTTTCCCTGAGCTACAACATCACTAGCTAGGCGTACCACTGATTTCCTATGACGATCGTCTCCCAGAGTCCCAGCATGTCCTATGGGACAGTGCAAGCCTCCTCATCGGTCATTTCAGTGGTTCATACTGTACATCTTCAGGAGGTCTTTTTCAGTAGGGTCACTGTAGCTGAGGAGGCAATTGACCCCTTTGCTAAGTCCCGCCGCTACTCCGTTAAGCTGTCAGATCTACCATGGAGCCCACACTGTCACTAACTGCATACATAGTATCCAATTTTTGGGAAAAAGAAAACGAGATTTCAGAGAGAAGCAGACAGAAGGGTCTACACTACACATCTGAAGGATGTGTTCAGGATGTTGAACTGATTCAGCACCAAAAACAGGTAAAAAAGATGAAGATAGAAGCTAAAGCACAATGTAAACAGTGAACCACCCCATCACCTGGAGATCGTCACAGAAGACAATGAAATTAAGGACCAACGTTGGTCTTTATTCACTGTTACAAACATTTAAAGCATGTGTATACATTCAGTTTAAGTAGCTTGCGTAGCAGAGACGTGTTCACACTAGTGTATATTGTGCTTACGTACTCTGTAGAAACGGAACATCTTAGAAACGGAAATCTACTTCCAACCTGTTAATGAGTATCACTATTGCACAACATTTAACCATGACTAGCTCAAAATCCAGAAAACCAGCCTGAAAATGAAGACAATGAAACGATTGCATTAGAGCACAGCCGTATAGTTGTCAGACGCTGGTCAAAACTGGCCGATGCTAAGCTATGATTGGCCGGTCTGCTTTTGAGGGGCAATTGTGCGAGCTTGTAGCAATGCTAAATGGTTAGCATTGGCATAGCACCACTCAAGAAGCTCAAGCAAACGAAACAGGAAAGAGGGAAGGGAGTGTGTGGGTGAAAGGAAAACAAATCAAAAGTGAACAGGAATAAAACAGGTTTAAAAAAAGGTGCGAGAGACAAAAACCTAGTGTTGGATAAAGAACAAAATGTGAAAAAGGAGATTCTTCAACCACCCACAGAGGGAGAAATAATCTCATTCCACATGTATGCAGTTAAGGCAGTGCTGCTGAAATTAGCCGGGGTGGCTACGCTACAACTGAGACGCACAGCTATAATGATCTCCTTTGATCGTCTTTCTTTCTGTATTCAACATGACAGGTATCAGACATAGGGTTTAGCATGTAGCGATAATGAGAGCTGAATATGTATAGACAACATGTACGTGGTGCCCACGCATCAAATCATCTGGCCGCAACTCTTAACATGTGGCATATTGGACCCGAGCATAACAAGCATGGCATAGGAAGGAATGCAAAAGGTGCCACATGGTTTCACACAAGCGGGTTCAGAGCTGTAATGCGTGATACAGTAGCACATTGAGATAGCTTTGCACCTCAAAAAACAGCTCTTTCACTGAGAAGCTTCAGTGGTTGTGTACAGTTTAAGACTGCTGCAAAGCATTTACAGTTCCTTATAAATCATTATTTGACTGAGTCCTAGTTCATGTGTTTGCATTTATGGGTGATAAAGAGAACTTTGGCACCACATTTCCCATCATGCCTTATGTCCGTGGTTGCCAACCTGCGGGTAGGGAAACCTCCAAGGAGTCATGAGATACATTTGGGGGATTGTGAGATTTATCTACAGGATAAGAAAGTGAAAAACAGGAAGTGCAATGTTAGCTGTGGGCTAACTTTGACATTTTGGATGAAGTCATTCTACATTAGCTATAAGCACTTCTTTGAAATACAAACAGTCCCATGGGTTAAAGCTGATTTTTTTGAGGCAAGATCTAAAACTATAATGAAATACAAGCTATAACATGAACATGATTTCACAAGTTGCACACAGTGTGTGTGTGTGTGTGTAATGTACTTGCAATCCATTTTACTCATTTAAGTCGTGGAAACTGCAGTAAATGGGTACTCAGGGTTAAATCCAGACCTCCCACGGGTGGCTTCCGTGATCTTTACCGTGACCCCGATACAAAATACCCAGCATTGTATTATGCAGAGGGCTAACAAGCGAAGAAACATCTGCAGTGGTCCTATGAAAATGACCTATTTTGTTTGATGCCGTTGCTCGCTGTGGAATGACATCGCTCACTCTGCCTCTCCAGTTTCAACCTTTTCCTCAGTCCATCTCGCGGCAGAGAAAGGAGAGCATTATCACGGTGAAAAAGGATCTCCTTCTAACCGAACCTCCTCCTCCTGCCGCCACCAAACGAGGGGCAGTGATCACGGAGGCAGCGTGTGTGTGTGTATGAGTGCATGCCCGAATGTGTGTGTGGAGAATGGGAGGCAAGAGGGAGTGCACCACTGGGGAATGTGCACCTGCAATTTTTCTCATTTGACACAGTTGGTCTTTTGTAGGGTCCCAGGCACAGGGGGATGTCTGTGAAAGTTATGGCTTCTGCCCTTTACCCCACCTCCCGAAAAAAGACATCTTCACTATATTATTCTCCATCTCAGTTTGGAATAGCCCATGTCAAGAATTAAGGGGGGGGGGGGGGCAGCAACACATACACACTTTGAGAGCTACCTGATGTAAATAAAGCTTGTAACACACTGCTCCATACGGGTGAAGAAAAACAAAAGAAGTATGGTTATAAAGAACATTATTCAAGGTCATATTGGATGCTTAGATGTATTTATATTTGTTATCACGCGTTTTTGGTGATTTTGGTGTTGCTGAAGGTGAGTCATTTTGTGTTTTACTGCCCTGAGGTGACTAAGACAGAGTACCCTATATCTCTGATGCAATTTAATTGAATATTTGGAAATATTGTAAGTATGTCCGGTAAGCCAATATTATTTGAAATGGAAAACAAATCTTTACCCACACTTTGACCTTCCATGCTACGTTTTTCTGTTTTCTTGCCCCACTTGGCTTGCCGTGATGAGTATAAAGTCATCATAATCAATAGAAATGATGCCAAAAACTAAAATATGACCTAAATTGTAATAAAACCAAATGATCCTTCAAGCTGAGGGTCAAGAGGAGTGTACTTAGGGAGTATATTCGGCAGGGATACCAGTGATCCATGGCCTGAACTGACGATTCCTCCCATGTCCGAAAGCTGTGGTGCCAGACTGAAGCCAAGCAGTGACCCCCGGAGTCCTGATACAGCACATCTGCACGGTACGTGGTGGCCAATCAGGAAGATTTGTGTTCGAATGTGTGGGAAGGCGTGAGAGAAGCAAGATAAAAAGGGAGGGAGGGTTTTCGTATATCTCTGTGTGCTGTGCATGCAGAAAAATAGAATACATAAACCACAGTGTATTTTCCAGCCTGTGGAAAAGCATGAGAACTGTAGACTAGTTGACCCTGGCAACCTTCCAAACAAGGAGGCCGTCCGAGGAGCTACCATTACTCCCGCGCTATCCATTCCCCTCTCTCCTTCCTTTTATTTTAATGAGAGCACAATTAATAAGGAAATGGAACAGCCTCCTCCACAATGGAACCCTTCTTTTGTCAATGGCTGTATTGAATTCCCCTTCAAGGCCACTGGGCCACATTGGAGGCCATCTCCAGTATCGGCCCACCTCCCCCACGCCAACACCGCCGGCTTTCTGTTGCTTGCTCCCTCTCTCGCTTATCCTCAAGGTCTCATGGGCTAATCTGTGCCACGGTATCATTTGATCCCCCCCACCCCACCCCTTTGCTCGAAATGCAGACTTTACAATACTTCATATTGATTCGCCGAGACAAAAATCACCAGTTACCTTGCATGCTTGGCTTATTCAATGACAGAGCTGAGGAAAGAAAGAGAAGGGTCACACACCATCTTGCCCATAATTGGTTTTTGCGACATCTGTGTGAACTTTAGTTTTACGCAAATGGCATCAGATCTTTGGTATTCTTTGTTTGTGTGTGGATACATTCGAATTCACCCGATAGCTTGAGTGCTGCATCTGAAAAGAAAGATCAAAAGGTAAAATAACTAATTAATTTCTCAGCCCTTTTCATTTTCAATGATTCCCTTTGTTGGTTAAATAAAAGGTGCTATTGCTTCACCCTGTCTGACGAAGAAAGGCCGCTGTACTCTGCAGTTCTCTAATGCCTCCGATTGTTCCTGAAACGTTCAACAACAGCGACAAAAGTCTGACGCATCAAACAATACGAGACTATAATCAAGATTTACCAACAATAAAGAAATAAAAGCAGCAGCCGGTTGTTTAGGTCTCATTGTACCGTTTTAAAAGAATTGTTCAAATAATATGGTCTTCACTTGCGGGCCTGCTTTCTTGTTCTGGTGACAGGGTGTCATTATGTCGACTTCTTCATCAGCAGAGAGTGCCAGCGTATTTCATCGGGGGCAACTGGAACAGCGCTCCACTGTGTGCTGTTGTGTGACCACTGAGCAACACCTTACATTAGCTGAAGTAGATTTCCCATCCCTTGAAATCAGACCTGCTTATCTCAATGTCACCAGAGAATGACACAAACACTACAACTTGATCAATAGTCTCGGCTAGATTGCTAGATAGTTGGTACGGGTGTAAACATTATACAATTCTGATTCAGCGACATCAATACGCGACCACAGCTCCGACCCAAAGCCTGAGTGACGTTCAGAACTAACCAAGTGACTCTCTTCGCTCTCTGCACTCCTGTGCCTCAAGCATGTGTTACACATTATCCACACTAAAAGAAACACCAGCATGAAGTGTTTACATTGCATTTACGACATGCAATTGTATCTCAAAGGAATAGCGTCTAATTCATTATTCCAATTTTTCTTTATGTATTTTAGTCACATTTTTAGTATCAAAAACAGTAAAAACATTACATCCTTATGACAGCTTCATCAAAAGGGCTTTGGATTGTGGCATATTGTCCGAAATGTGTCTGTGATCTTGGACTGTGTACCTAAAGCAGATGCATATTGAGAGGGAGAGATGAACAGCCGTAATAGATAGCCCCCCCCCCCCCCCGACACACACACACACACACACACACACACACACACACACACACACACAAACATCGAAAATCTAGATATCAGTACATGTTACAGCAACATGTGGCTTTTAATGGGGAGATTCTAATCTGAATAATTAGCAAATATGCATATTGTGTGGCCTTGAGGCATGTATCGCAATCATGTGCTGCAGCAGCAACAATTCATCATGTGGGTGTGTGGGGGTGGGGGGGGGGTGGGCCTCGACAGCCTCACTGTGCTTGACTCACACACTGTCACAGCCTCGCCCATGATTGAGAAAGCCTTATGGTGGAAACAAAGCTTATGGGGCCAATCCTACAAAGCTGAAGCATTTGCATACGCAGCAATGTAGTGTCGAACGTTGCAACGTGTAATCATCTGCCAAGTTTTTCGCAGCGCCGACTGCGTCATCGGAAACACAAATATGTCACACATGCAAACATGTCTGCGGATGCATTGGATTTATTTTACAGGCGAGGGATTAAACGCATATGTTGCTCGTATAGATTTCACAGTAGAAGGGGGGGGGGGGGGAGTAATTAATTTCATAAATTGAGTAAAGAAGAGGTCACTGCTTTGTCTCTCTGCGTGGGTTTTGTTTGCCCTTCCTGCTCCTCACATTCCACCCACGCCCCAAATTACTGCCGGAGCCCTGCCGCTATGCGGTGTGGGAAACCCTGTGGTATTGCACGCCCACCATTTTTTGCCCTGTGAGCCGGTCTGCGGGGTTACTGAGCAATTCTCTCTCCACTCCACCCGACATCGCAAACGTATACACGCACTACGTACACGCGCACATTATGCCGGCCTAATGTAAACTAACATCCACTGCCACTTGACCTTGCTGTCAATATCTATCCTCATTAAACACCATTCGGGCCAGCTGCAGGTCCACTTTAAATGGCATCATTCAGCGCTTACCAAATTATGCCTCCGCAACTGGGCTCCATGAACGGGGAGGCTAACTCATTTATTTGGAAGATATACACAGGTTCCAGTACGGACACCTATAAAACATGCAGCGGTATTTAACCCCACCCCGCCATTCTTAATGTTGCTGTCATCCATTTCTCTTGGGTTGCAAGTTCTGACAGCAATTTGGCAATGTCTACTGGTGCCATGGGCAGCAAAGGCCATTCTTTTATTCCCCAGATCAAGCAGGTATTGATTTTTCACTCATTATAGAAGAGCATAAAAAGAGACGGGATTCCTGCGAGCCACGCACACAAATTGTTACTCGGAATAACACGGACGGGAGAACTGAAAGTGAATGCAGAGAAAAGCGGATGTTAAACCCAGAATATGTACTTTAAATTCAAATGTATCAATTCTATTCAAATAAGGCCACACGTATTGACAAAACAAGACCTGCTAAAGCTGCAATAGAAAAAAGCTTTCAGAAAGATGCGATGGAATAAACTGGCGTCTGACTATGGAGGCCTCCCTTAGGGTAGGTATTAAATAAGTTGGGTTTTTTCCCATAACTGCAACACTATTATCGGTTTTCAGGAAGCCTTGTGTGGCTTATGGGAAAAGCATAAACCCTTTCCAGGAAAAAGATTTGAGAATTAAAAAAACAAAACTATTAAAGCATTAATCCCAGAGCGTTTTTTTTTTTTTTTTAAATCTCATCAAAACCATTTTCAAAGTGATCACATTGTTATGGCAAAGTCAGGAAACACAATTATCTAAACTTTACATTTTGCCAGCAAACAAATTGCTTTATCTTTAGATTAAAATATGTAGATCTCAAGTCAGAGCTTTCCTGTAGTGCTCATTTTTAAAATGCATCGCTGTTGTCTAGTCATGCCTTTTACTTAAGACTGAAGTGAATTACGTTCATCATCATCATGTATAGTGCAATATTTTCAGCACAGATTTAAGTGCAGTGACCGCGCAATGGGGACGTACTAATGTCAAAAGGCATAAGCGGATGTTTTGATGCCTGCACCCGTTTTTTACTTTCCCGGCCTTGCCTTGATATTTATTGTCCCAGTATGTGCAGTATACTCAAGCTCCAATTTGAGCGATGTTGTACACATTTCCAAAACCTCATCCGGTGTGAATGATGCACACTATATTGCACAACTAGCGCATGGGGTCTTACAAGACACAAACAAGGTTGTAAATAAGAGTTTTTAGCAATGCTAGTAGTGTGTAGTTTGGTCCAGACGGAAATATCTCAACAACTATTGGATTGATAGCGGTTAGATTTTGTATATATTATAATATTATAATGACTTTGGTGATACCCTGACATCTCCTCTAGCTTCAGCATGAGGTTGACATTTGTGTCTTTCAGTGAAATAACAACTATTGGATGGATTACCATAAAATGTGGTTCTATGATGATCCCCGGACATTTCCTCCAGCAGCATCATCGGGTCAAATTTTACAATTCCAAGTATGGCCAGCTGTTTTGTGCTAATTCACAAGCATGGTAAACACACTAGACCAAGATGATGTTCAAACATTAGTTATTTCGGTAGTTATCAGTTATGGGTTGGGAATCAGCCGGTAGCTGAGAACGGGATACAATGCATAACACTGCACAAAGTTTCCCCAAATTCCTTGGCTCACTTCTTTAACTTCTCTAGCCTTCTACCACCCACTCATACGACACCTCGAAATACACAAGGCACATTGTCTATTGAGAATTTGGCTGCTCAAAGGCTACAATCATGAAACGCTTTCTGTTTGCTTTCACCAGAGGGAAACAATATAAGTGTAATCCTGCCCTTAATTCACCTTTATTAAACACAGTTATTTTCTTAAACTAATGTCCCATTCAAACGCATATATAATTCATGACTATCTGCCTGTACATTATGCCGCTGCAAATGAATGATTGACATCCACCCACTCCACAGCCCACTTATTTTCAAAGCTTCGAGAGGCGTCTCACAGCCACAACTAAACAGTACACGCCTCAGTGGGCTCTCCAAAGAAATTTCTCCCGCTTTGAAATATGAGCACAAATAAATCATTTGTTTAATTAATTAAGCAAATTAGGCAAATCCAGGGACGCCTCTTTTTTTTCGCGGATGGAGTCGGTGCCCTGGCACAAGGAGATTAATTAAGTGGATCCGAACGGGAACAGTGAGACCGACGTTGAAGTTTAATGCCCTTGTTTGGTTCCAGCAGATACAGCTATCCTCAGCATATTGGTGCAGATACCTCAGCGAGAGCAACAGAGGGTGCTTGTAAGGTTGCATGTTGGCGTAAGAGGATATATGAATGAAAGAAATAGAATGACCAAAGCGAGATGGATGCTATATGTTTATTCTTTCTACACTCTTGTCTTTCTTTGCCTCTCTTGCAGAATCGCCACTTACCTTGACACTCTTCTGAAAGCTACAAAAATAAAACGGCAAACACACATTATGCTAAACAGATACGTCGGGTACACACGTCCGCCTCGCTGTCTCATTCATCCCTCATTACATACATGTCCCTACCCAGCAGGACGGTATCCGCTTCCAGGCTTGATGTATGCACTAGTATCTGACCATGAAAAATATGTGTCAGACTTTCACGCTTTCATCTCTTGGATTGGTCCATTATAGCCGCTCTGTCTCAGATTCCATGTGGTGGTATTAAGTGGAATGAATATGAAATCCTTTCTGGAGCATTTTACATGCACAGAAACACATGATTAATGCGCTGCTCAGGCATGGCCAGAGTGTTTGGGACATTGCTTTTTCATTGTTATTCACTGTAACCAAAACAATGACAAGGGTGCGTTTTACGTATTTTTCAACCCAGTGACAGCATCTGCGACGGAACCTTTATATTAATCTCGCAAGACATTGTCGCTATACTTACACACACACACACACACACACACACACACACAGACAGATCACATGCAAGCAGGCACACACACACACACACACACACACACACACGCAAAAGACGCATCTCCACCCACACACAGCCACAAATCCCCCACCACTCCTTAACTTGACTTTATTTTATCACGCCTGTCCAGAGATATTCCTCATTTTCCTCAGACAAGTGTAAAGTGTCAGACAGCTGGTTTACGTGTTGACAGACAAATGAAGACAAGAAAGGACAGGACGCCGTGCAGCTCCAACTGCAGACTTTCAGCTAGTGCTGCATGTGCATTATTATACAAACATGATGTGATTATTTTGTGAAACTTGGCATTTGTGTCAGAAAAAAAAACATTGATATCGCCAGTGTCTTACTCTATTCATGTGAACATGTGTGTGCATGCCTGTGCCTGACTGCATATAGACAAAAGGGACTGTAGAGCCCAAAGTAGGCCAGCATCCCCCGGAGTACGCATTCCCAACACTCTAAGGGAGAAACATGCACAATGACATTGTGGGGAATATTCCCACTGAAGCTTCCCCAGCTGCAGAACAATTCACTGGCAACATCTGGATGTGTCTGCTTTTAGCATCAGGGTTTGGGTATTAAATGATTTCTTTTTCGCAGTCAAACTGCCAAATGATTTACTTGGGATGTCAACCACTTCATCTGGTGTTCAAACAAGCCCACAATGCCTAAATGCGGTTCCTTTAGGGCATTAGTTACAGCACCAAAAAAAAGAAATAGCGACTATATGGTGTCGGCTGCATGTCGGCTATTCCTATGGGATCAATGAGTGATTGATGTGTATGAGTAACAATGCCGAATGATTGATTTACAGGACTGTGCAGGTGCTTTTAAACGTTTTAGCCCATTTATGACAAATCATGCATGCTTTGCTGCTGGTCATTTTTCCAAACAGTTCACACTGCTTTTAAGATTGATGAATGCTTTTTTCCTACCCTGTCATACCATACTGACGTAAAAAATAACAGCAACGGCCGATTGGAGGGTAGGGAAACACCAGAGGGCTACGGTATGCTTGGAAAAAGTAATACCGCACTAATTTAAAGTATATTTGATTTGTGGTAGTTGGTCTAAAATATGCAAAAACACAACTTATTTCTTTTAAAGGTGCACTATGTAATATCTGTGTAGCCACATGCTGCAGAGAAATAGGGGCCAGAATCACACCTCTACTACTGGGTCCTTACAATCTAAATCTACAGTCATCAGTTCTACAAAAAGTATTAACGCACAGCAGAGCAAGATCACACAAAAGTCATTTCAGATGATATCTCTACCTTCAATACAGACATGTTTGATGTAATGTCAACACTGTAACTTCTTGACATTGTGCTGATGATGTTAGTTCATTTCTTTGTATATTTTAACTTACAATTCTGGCCAGATCTCCTGCACCTCACATTGCACCTTTAAACAACCCAGCTGTCACAGAGCGTCTGCGGTGGACACGTTTTGGACACGTCTCTCAGACGTCCATCTCCTTTAAACCACGGCACATAAATCCCCCCCATGACACTTTCTAATTGGCCGAGGCTGATTGTCCTAGTGTTTATCCAGCCAATGGAGCGTTGATATGCTTTAAATCCCCAAGACAAGCTTAAATGCTTTTTGTTCCGATGGCGTTTGTGGACAATAGATTTCGAGTGAGAAGACAGTGTAGACTTTTTAAAACGCAGCAGTGAGACAGAAGATTCACATGGTTAGGTCTAAAAATGCTCACACGCTGTGGACTTGACACAACCGATGCACTGATGGCTAATAATCGTTAAAACTGACACATATATTGAAAGCACAAGAAGAGGAACGGAAATAAAAATGGGGCAAAGGACATTCTTTTAATCAAACTCAAAATGGAACAAATGAACCCACCAGCAGGTTCCACAAAGGGAGTGGAAGCTAGCACCGGCTCCCACTCAACAGTACTTTTCATTCATGTCATTTCAATACCTACTGAGTCATCATCAGCACCTCACACAAACACACACACAGCCCTGTGTTCATCCCACAGTACTGAAAGGACGGATCTAGTTAGTGTGACCAAAGCTCAATACTACAGGTGACCTCAGCACACTGTACATTACTCCACGACTTCAATCACAACACAGTGTTCTGTAATAAAAAAGTGATCAAATAAGTACACAAGTTAAAAACAAACACCAACAGTATGTAGCTACTTCTTATCACAATGTATGAGATAAATGCATGACATATTGCTGCCCCCTGACCTCTTTCTATTGAGCATTAAGGCAAAACTAACGATGCCGGAAAGCGTGCCGTCATTAGCACTTTATGGTGAACTCGGTTGTGCCCGCCCTGCGTGGATATTGCAGCATAAAAACTATTTAATTAGCTTGAAATTTCCCATTAATGGTTTTAGCCATATCCAATTAACAATGCCATGGGCTATTGCCCCACTCCCAACACTCCCTACATCCAAACCCTACTTGCCGCCCCATCCCCACACACTTCCACACACACCCACAAACAACCACCACTGATTTTGTTTAATCGGAATTTAAATGACTTCATTTAGTTTGCCTCTGAAACAATTCACAGAAGGCCAAAAGGGAAATGCTGCAGAACTACAGCGGTCTCCGTTTACCGACGTGTGGGAAAAGAGAGTCCTCACAACTTAATCTTGAGATCTGAATGCGTGAAATGACAAAAGAAGTCATTTTTGTTTTTCCTCCTGCGATTCTCACTATACCAGACATGTGCCACAAAGCCAAAGCTGTGTTAATGATTCTTTGAAAGCAATTTCAGTTTGTTTCCTATTGCCAAGAGAGCAGGAGACTGAGACAGGAGGAAGAGGGACAGATCTAAAAATAGATAGAAAATCAGAGAAAGGAACAAGAGACAAGAGAATGCAAATAAGAAAAGTGGAGAAAAAAAGCTCCAGCTTAAGGAGTAAAAAACTGCTAATTAGCGGGAGGAGATATAGACGCCAAAAACGTGACAGACATAAGTCAAAGGCTTTTATCTCTGAAACTGGCTCTTAAAAAGCAAAAAGAGGAAATTCTGATACAGCTTCAAATCCTGCCAGTCACAAAATGAATTGGTATGTTTTCGTCCCCACATCTGCTCCACATAGACACAAACAGACAAACAGAAGCTCTGCTGAGCCAAACTCACCCAGAGCGGCTGGTGCGAAGAGGCTGGCGAAGACTAGCAGGCGTGCGGTCCACATGGCCTCCTCCTCTTACCGCCCGCTGCTGAAGGTCGCAGTTGAGTTCAGTCTTTTGCTGGCAAATGCCCGGATCGGGTGCTTCCTTTATGGCACGGCTCCCTCCACTGCGCCACACTTCCCACAAGACCACAAGTCCTGTTGCTCTGGTGCCAGATACCGTCCAAAATCTGTAAAAAAACCCAACAAAAAAAACACATAGCTGTTAGCTGAACAGAAGACTTTAAATGAATGGGTTATTTGTTCATTTACAGGAACAATTGAGTCTTTTCCAGTAAGAAACACAACAGCTGGATGCACCATGGCTTTATCATCCTTGCGCGTGGTCCTTATGGCGTCGTGGGTTTCAAGTTGTCATCAAGTGACATGACGCTACTTGCTCAATCTCCAATCAGCTGAACACACACCGGGTGAGATCAGCCAAACACGAAGACGGTGCGAACCACAAAATGTATTTTTGTTGAATCTGTTGTTGTTTGCTCATCAATGTGTTAACTCCCTCACCTCACCGGCAAATTACTCCCACAGAGTGACAAGCCTAGGCAATGAAGTGCATGCTGTTTTGGGCGGACCACTACACGTGTGTGTGTGTGTGTGTGTGTGTGTGTGTGTGTGTGTGTGTGTGTGTGTGTGTGTGTGTGTGTGTGTGTGTGTGTGTGTGTGTGTGTGTGTGTGTGTGTGTGTGTGTGTGTGTGTGTGTGTGTGTGTGTGTGTGTGTGTGTGTGTGTGTGTGTGTGTGTGTGTGTATGGGGTGTACGCCTTTACCCGTGTGCTCCAGACCTTATGTGTATTCTTACAAGGCCTGATGGTAATTGACAGAAGAAAAAGCGCCGTTGTTTTCCCTTTCCGATGTGCATGAGCTATAACTTCCCAGCTTGAGTTTTTTGCACCGATGTATTTGCGCGGCTTAAGAAATGACTACATCGCTCCAAAATTCCAGTCAACAAAATGGCTAACCAGATCTACTCTGAAGAGATGATTGAGCCAGAGCTTCCCTTGACCTCCTCTCAGCTCATGGGAGTGCCGTCACCAGTGAACTCCTGACACCGGATGAAGTCATCCCTAAGCTATTGCTGGTTAACATCAAATGAATTGAAAGAACATGAAATGTGACGTGTACGGCGTTGGCTCGTGACTGCTGTGAGATCAACACTTGTCGACGCGGATGTGTCAATATTCACAAAATAGTGTGTGAACATTTGCAACTCCACACCCCATGAGTAAAATATGAATATAGAAAACACTGTTGGATGAGGACAAAAATGGTTTTATCTGTGTTCTGATGAGATTCTCTGATGGGGATCATCCCCATCAAACCCATATCATGATATTAAGGGTAAGTCAGCTTTAATCATTAGGTAATCCAAACCTCTTGATTATCCACTCTCAACCATGATCCCCTGCAGAAATCTAATCTCTGCAAAATGATGCAAGCCAGAGAGTGCACACAAGGCGGCCATCCTCTACACAAGCATTACGCCGGCTCATCAGGCATTCCATACTGCATTTAACATCGTGGGGGAGTTAATCCCATTGTGGGACGTCAGAAATTCGGGTTACAAAAGGTCAAAACGTGAGCACTGCATCAAAGGACAAGGCGCTGGGGAAGCGGACTGTCATCAACGTCTCAAATTATACCGAGGCTACATTTTAAACACACCTCGATCCTTTCATCCGACTTTCCATGCCTGCATGGAGCGACGCTTCCTTTGTCACATGTGACATTTACCCGTCTCAAAATCCGGTTCTTAATACCCGTTCAACAATCCTAGATTAAAGCCATCAGATTTTCTTTTTTGGAGCAGATATTATTGGGTTTAAGAGAAGAGCAGCAAGCGTCTTTTTCTGCATAAACAGAACATTTGGGCAATATTAAGAGGTCAACAGGCTGTGTGCTCATCAGCAAAGTCTGGGCAGAAGGCCATGAGTGAACAACAGAGCCTGAACAACATCTACTATTGTTGACTTCATTCCTTGTGAGTGTGTGTGTGCATATATAGAAATATATATATATAGATATATATTCATATTCGTAGGTATTTTAAGACATTCAAATAGCAATGTGAAAGAGTGTATTTGATCAAAGACTTATCCTTGTGAGTAAACAGCTCTTTTAATGAAACGCTCTGACAGCTGCAGGAAAGCTGAATTAAATCCGACATCAAATCAGATGCTGTGACTCCCTTGACAAAAAAAAAATAAATGCATTATTGCAGGAATAATCACATTTAAATACACTGTCCAAGCGGCAAATTAGACGTGAAGTTTATAAAGTTCTAAATTGTAGATTACAGACTCAAATGGACGCACAGGCAACAGCACGTTGAGAATATGTATTAGACATGACAGCCTATCACTGAGTTACATGGTCTGCCTGTTAGCGTATTGCTTTTTTTTTTCCAGGTTTGCACCCAAACGTGTAAGAAAGCAGCAGAGATCGGGGCTGTTCCTATTGCAGAAGACAATGAGTGTTTAAGTGAGACTATATGCGCCACATCTCACTGTGCAACCGATAAAGCAGCAACTACTTACACAGGTGTTAGTTAGAAATGATCACATAAAATGAAAAACACTATCACAGTCATTAATTTGCTCTCAAAAAAAAAATGTGTGGGCTTAGGTACAGGAACTGCTATCAACCGCCAAAAGAACACATAATAAAATACATATTTATGAGAAGGGCTTGGACCCGGTTCAGAGAAGAAGAGTTAAAAAAAAAAAAGAAAGAGAGAGAGACTGAGCTATAGTCCGGCATTGCCAACTCGTCTTGTATTCCAGAAGGAGCCGTATGATACATTATGGTACTGACGTTTCAAGGGTACTCACTCTGAGGGGGATTTAGGATAACTCCCTTAGATAAGTTGGCCAACATTTAGCAGCGACCGCAGCTTGTTCTCAGCCACATCAAGGAGACTTCTTCATTACTGTCTCGCCGTTTCCTGCAGAACAACTTTTTCTAATCAGTGCTGTTGTTGTTGTTTTTTTTTGTTATTTTAGTCATGCGTGTGCCAAGGGGGCCCAGAAGAAACCTGCCAGATCTAATTAATTGACTTTTCTATCTCGATAAAGCAAAACGGAGCCGGGTGATAGAGCAACGGCAACACTTGACGGAGGGTAAAATATGATGCCTCGCAGCAATCGTGTGACTTGGAGAAAAAGACAAATGGGAGGCAAAGAGCGTCGAGGGAAATGAAACCTACTATATTAGTTTGGTTTAAGTTGGATCCTCAATTAAGGCTGCATTCAAGGGGTTTAGGACAAATTGAGACTAAAAATGCTGAAGAAAATACAGCGGAATTCTGTGTGGTAATATTGCAAATGACGAAAACACCTGTAAAAGTGTCCGTACAGGACTTATGAAGATTATTTACTGCTAAACACCTCCCGCCATCTTGACATTGATAACGCTCCCATGCTCCTCAAACATACCCTTTTCACGGCAGCCATATTGGCATGAAATAGCAGGCAAACACAGCTTTAATTAATGAAATTAATTACGATTCCGTTCCACTTAGTGTAGCAGAGCCTTTTTCAGGGCATCAACGTGCACAATAGGCCCTTTTCACAGCAGCCATTCTGACATGTCATTGGAGGGTAAACACAGGTGTAATTAATAACATTAATTATGGCCGCTGTTCCTTTTTGGTGGGCCCTGGTATTGTGCGTGCTGGCTCGCTGGAAATGGCTGTGACACAGGAAATAGAACCATCGTTAACATCATCAGTTTCACCTGCTATGACATGTCAAAATGGCTGCTGTGAAAAGGGCCCATAGCAGCACCCTGACTCTGTACAGAACGGTAATAAGTAACACGGATTTTTTTTACCCTATCACTTCATGTCAAAACGGCTGCTGTGAAAACACGCCTATTGGGTGAGAGTCAAATATGTAATGTTGTAATTAGGCGTGATGAGGGACTGTGCTTCATCAATCACACAACACCTGAAATCAACATTTCTCAGGACGGCAAGCTGGAAACCTAAACACATTATTTTCAAAAACAAATGAAGAAAATCATTATCTGCTGTATACATTGGCATTTGGTTGAATTACCTGTCACCACTATAGTGTAATTTCCCTCATGGAAATTTGTTGAGGGCCATTTCCTTCTGTGTGTTTTATACAGACCCTGGTCAGCCTTGTCTCTGGCTGCCTTTCCTTACTTAGTCTAACTCCTGAGTGCAAGAGAGTCTGTCAGGAGTAAAGTACAGTATGCCCATTGTTTTACATGCTTTTTACATATACTTTCCATATTTAAATACACAACTACCAGTTTACATACGAGTCAGTGTCGCTCCACTGTGATTGCTGAACAGCATCACTGCTCTGCCTCTAAAAGTCTAAAAGTCAAATCCAGTCTGAAAAGAACGGGAGGTCATATATATATATATATATATATATATATATATATATATATATATATATATATATATATAATGCATTAATCCACGTGTTGTTTTTTCCATTTCCTCATGTAATGGACTTAACACCATGTGACAGTGTATTGCAATTAACAATGAAACAGATCGTAGTGGTTCATACAGAGTATTGGGTGGGCGATATGGTTAAATTATTTCACCATGCTAAATGTAATTTTTATAAAAACCTATCACAATTAAATACAATAATAACCCAAAGTAAATACATGGTATCCTGTGAACCCAATAATGCAATGAAGCAGTCCTGCTGATGGATTTGTATCATTGCCCATAATACAACCACGGATATTAACAAAGTAAATACACTGCAAAACTGTATATAATCATAAAGCCAGAATGTGCATCCAGAGCTATATAACAATGTGTTATTTCACAGTTTTAACAATTACACTCAAATCAGACTAAAACAAAGCCCCGTCATAAGATGCATTCTCTTACTATATTGCCTCATATGGAGGGCTGCAACTAATGATTAGTTTCATTTTAAACCTTTTAAATGACAGATATGGAGATCTTCCTCTCTGTAACTCGAACATAAATGGTGAGATAGCCATCACACTGGTGCACTTTACCACCTGAGGGCATTTCTACATTTTTCACTTCCTGACCCGGGGAACCAAATATGATTTCCATTAATCCAGAGACATTCCATACAATGCTTCCGCAACAAAGTGAAACTTGATCCCCAGTGTTATCCGATGGGGACATACTCAACACGATGTTACCAGTCACGCCTGCTCGATGGCCTCCCACGGAACACCATGTAATGAAGTGGGATCGTGTTGCCGGGTTAAATACCACGTCTCAGATTTTCAAATGTTTCATGTCCAGATGCTTATCACGCCAGTGAGGAGGGCATGGTGATTTGTATGAGACAGACAGTGTGTTCATGCAAATGAAGTGTGTCTCATATAAAATGAATATTAATCAAGCACACTGTCTGCATACAGTTTGATAGATGAGCACTCACTCGGAAATCGTAGATGAGCCGAGATGATTAAAAATCGAGATGATCCATTCCTTCTCGAGTTAAAGATTGTTTTTCCACTCGGTTGGGCTTCCGATCCTTGCTGATGGTTTAAAATTGAGCGGTCAATGTTAATGATACTAAACGCAGCAGAAATGTCAAAGTCACGCTTTGTAATGCAAGTTGAAAGGTGTGAAAAAGTGAAGGGAAATGGGGAGTGCTCCTTTTAAGTCACCGTGCGCATCCCTGGAGCTCGACAACGTGAGCAGCAAGGCATTCACTCATACAATTGGTTTTCCACGAGGGACCCCAACACGGCTAGCCAGTGACAGGCAGATAATGGCGCTAACTTTAGCCTGCACAGTCTCTGAATGGTCCTATATGATAGGCTTGTTGAGTGTGACTGATGGCTTGGGTTAAATAATGGAAGCGTCCCTCCTCCCTTCCATGGGCATCAAGGTATCGCAACTCCTCCCGACACACAAAACGCTTCCCGACTACAAGACAAAAGAAACGCATACCATTAGAGGAAATGACTTGCACAAACAATAAAAAACCTAGCTGCAAAACAAATAAAACTAATTGCCATTACAAATATTTAACAGTACAAAGGCACACAATAGGAATGGGAGACATTCCCACAAAAGGAGGGAAATAAAAGCACAAAGGCCTGATCGGACGTACAGTTGGGTGAATTAATGCAGACAGATGCATCGTTTAAAAGGCAGGGCAAATCTGCCTTTAGACAGTTCTCCATTATAATGCAAAGCTCAGACACTTTCCATTTTCCACGTCTGCCTTTTTCTATCCTCCCTCTCTTTTTCTCTCAGCATATCTGGCCTAATGCAGCACAAATGGATCCTAAACAAAGGAAGAAAGAGAGGAAGAGGCATATTGGGAAAGGGAGGGATGCAAAAGATTACAGGATGAAGGGTAAGAGAGAGAGAGAAAAGGGGAAACCAGTGAGATAAATGGGAAAGATGGATAAAATGGATTCATAGATGATTAAAAAAAAAATAGACTTGATATTTGAAGGTCATGAATTGCAGTGAATGAATAAAACGTGCAACCTTCACTTCAGCTGTTGTTGCTACCGGGTTCGTTCCTAAAAGTGTGTCGTATATAGCTACCTACCTCTACGTCTATCAAATAAACACAAGATACATTTCCTTATCATTTCAGCCGTGGTGGAATGTAATTAACTACATTTACTCAAGCCCTTTATCTAAATGCATTATGCATTATTTGAGTATTTCCATTTCCTGCTGATTTATACTTATACTACTCCATAACATTAGTTACTTTGCAGATTGGCATAATTAACACACAATATGAACAGCTACTAAACGGTTATGTAGCATTATAGATGAAGCTAACCGGCAGTAGATGAAGGATATTAAATCAGCTCCACCTTTACCCGCTGCAAAATCAAAGTGCTGCTTAAATTGTATGGTACTACGAGCACTCTTTACTATACGATGAAGCTAAGGCCTACATATCAAGTAGAATAAAACAAGACAGAATCTTCTGAATAAAAACCAAAAGTCCCTTTTCTTCCTCCATTTTCTTCTACTTCCTTTCCTAGAGATGAAATGGGACTCAATTGGCTCAATTGAGTGAAGCTTCCGCCGTATTAACTGGATTAGCCGCACGAACACAACCCTGACCGGGTAGAAGATAGAACCTTTACGCTGTCAGGGTCTGGACCATAATTCTGCGATGTCCACCACAGTGGCTCAGGTTACCATGGCGACCTTACCCGTTACGCCATTAATCACCTACCTGGAGCAATTGGCATGCTGTTCCCACAAACACTGCAAGGCATTATGTGGCCAGGCTTGATTTGGGATGTGAGACCGAAGGCAGCACATAACATGACTGCAGAGGCCTAAACTGCATCATTGCTCTTGGCAAACGACTCCAAATGTCCATGCACATAATCAAACAAAGAGATACGGTGTATACATTTAAAACACTGCGACCTCGAAGGTAAATCCCATACACGGTATGGATTTCTTTTTAGACAGCGGCATCAATACATTGCCAATGTGATATGCTTGCAAGAGCAATTTTCTGAGATACGAGTTGACAGCGTTGTGGATATGATGGATACGTGGTGAAAAAAACAGGAGCTCACAGCCACAGTCTAAACACCGTTAGGCATGTTAGCACCGTAGCTCGAGGGATGGCAACCTCTGTCTGTCTGTCTGTCTGTGCACCACTTTGGCCAAGACGTTAAAATGAACATTAAAATGTAGAGATATCACAAGATGACTCTACATAACACGTGATGTGATCCCATTACTTTTCATCTAGCTCCACCCGCGAAGTTTGACCTTATCCAGTGAATATCTCGACATCTACTAGGTAGATTGGCAGAAAAGAATGTGCAGACCTTCATTGTTCCCAGACAATATATATGTATATATATATATATATATATATATAACTTTTCCTCTAACGCCAAGATGAGGTTCACATTTGTGGTTTTAAGTGACGCGCCTCAACAGCTATTTGATGCATGATCATGGATACAACTATTGGTAACATGTTAAACTGGGATGGTGAACACTGTAAACATACCTGTGATAAGCATGACAATATTGTCAATATGAGTTAATGTGCCATTTAGCTCAAAACGCTGCTGTGCCCAAGTACAGCCTTACAGGGCAGTGTAAATATATGGGTTCTGTAGAAGTTAAGAATATATCTGAATGAGCTGAGAATCGGTTCATTCTGATTGGCTAGCAAAACGTTTGAACGTCCATCTCATACGAACGAGTTGACGGTTTACTAAATGGACAACATACGAGGACAGCTGCAAACCACATGCAAAGCTCTGAAGCATGCAAGGAAACAACAGTCACACCCTTTCAAACGTGAAACAAAGCCCAACCAGGCCATTTTTTCAACACAGCCTGAACTCGCCTGAGCCATGTTTGGAAAGCATCTGCTCAGAAAATGAGCTGCTTTTATTTTGCATTTCTATTTTACTTTTTCAAGTCTCAATTCGCCTGCATTTTGAATTCCTACTAACTGCATTAGCATAATTTTCCAATAGACACTTCATTCCCTGCCAGATTTGAGAAGAGAGAGAAGAATCTCACTCACACACACACACACACACACAGCAATTTAAGCTCAGCCTCTGTGTCAGGGGTACAGCAAATTCCAATGTCAATAACACTGATCCCAATGGCGCATGCATTTCAATATCTGATGCTGAGCCAAGTGCACAGAATATAATGAAATCTTAAAACATGAATTGCAGAGCATCCCTCTCTTGGTAAATGTGATGCACATTTCCAACAAGTATTATTAGTAGTATGCCTAATGCACTCAATACAGACTTGATTACAATGTTAATTCTCCCTTCCATCTGGTAATGCATGTCTGTTTGACCACAAGTCGCAATGGTGCGTCTAGGTGGCATAATGACTGTAGCATGAGCGTTACTGATGACAAGAATTGGTTGTAAACGATCTGGAAATGAGAGGCAGGACTGTGTCACGAGCAACCACAGTGGTCACGACCGCAGGGGATTCAAATGGGTTCCACCTGGACTCCACTCACAGCTCAATTAGAGGCAGAGCGGGAGAGGAAGAGGAGGGGGCATATGGGGGGGGGGGGGGGGGGTTGAACTCAGGAGTGTGTATATATACTTATGTATCCATCAACGTCCACTAAATGTTCAAGTCATACACAGACATTAAAAACTGCTTCGTGCTCTCATTAACAAAGAAACTAACGAAAAAAAGAAATGGACTGAGGAAAAGCAGACGGGGAAGTCAGAAAACCAATGTGGCGTCTATTGTAGATCAAAAGTGTTCCAACATAGCCGTCATCAATGTCCTCTCATACCAGACTAAGTAAGGCTGTAGCAGCAAAATCCCTCAATAGGTTATTGCTTGTTAGTTGAACTTTATATTACATCATTTCACTTTAGGTTATAGAAAAATAGAAGATTCTTTGAAGAATTCTCTTCATTCACACTAAGAGCTGTCAACGAACATTCTACAGAAAAATATATATTCAAAAAGGAGATTTGACTTTCCATCATGTCAGCAGAGATCACACTGGAGTCGTTACCACTGAAAGACGGGTGAGTAGTATATTCTATCTTCCAAAGTTAGCTTTTTAAACAGAAAACAGTGTTAAACAGCGCGCTGCACAGTGCCAGCTCACTCGCACACAGTTAGGAGCTGGTGTCACGGACAAAATGTCTTTGAATAGTTCAAATGCGTTTTTCAAGAACAAACATTTGACTATAATTTTTGGCCAATTTTGACAGCCCCAGTTCACTCCAAAAAATCGCAGTGCGTCCACGTCCAGTGGGAACCCGGAGTCACATGAAATAACGTTTACAATTTTCCAAAAGCTATCTTAATATAATGAGTTACTCCCTGACGGGAACATAGAGACAGAATAATTTGTGACCACTCCAGTGATTCACTGCTAAACACCTTTTGTATTGAAGCCTAACAGTTGACATTTCCATCAAAACATCTTTTGTTCGGACCGGCTCCGTCTTTTATTGTGTGAAGTGCCCCGGGTCATAGCAATGTTCTGAATGTGCAAATATCAACGTGAACGTGTGAACAAATAATCGATGCAGCAATATATTGCGGTGTGTTTGGTTTGCAAGGCATTATTGATTCACTGGCACTAATACTGAAATGCATTATTTTGTGATCATTTCTTTGTCCAGCTTCTTACCTCTGTGACACTGGAAGCACTTTAACATGAACTGAAAAAATAAAATCTATATGAATATCCCTGGCTTCAATCTTTGCTTCTAACCCTTTTAAAGTGAATAATATCAGCCACACATTACTTATTCACAGTGTTGGTCTACATTTGCGTATGAATTCAACATATTTTCTACACTGCTTTGAACTGAATGAGCGTAAATCTGACTTACTGAAAAACAGGTTAAATGTAGCACATTTATATAACAGACTCAAAAACAGCATTAAAAGGGGACACAACAATGTAAGGGGGGGGGGGGGGGGACAGTGCAAACACTCCTGCCACTCAGGATTTTTTCTTTGTGGTCAACAATAGTCCATTTCCGAGGTGAATGACACATTCTTATTTACCTGGTGTTTAAAAGGTAAATAATGCTCCAAACATAGTTGACACAAGGGTCAGAGGTCATTGTGGTGAATTGCTTTGGAGAATCCCTTTGTGTTGTCCAGCAGCTTTTTAGAAAATGCAGGCTGAAATGTGAGAGAGCTTGTCTTGCCGGGACCTCAGTGACCCGGCTTTAGAGTGATCGATTAGCGAGCAAGACTAAACTTGTGACCGCCTGACGGAATGCTCAAGGGCCGACTTTTAAACTCAAAATGGAAAAGTTCAAAAGCAGAGGGAGATCTTCGATTATACTACAAGCTATTTAGAAAAACATAAGAAAACTAGCAAGTAACTGTCTTTGTCGTTGATATCTACACACTTTACAGTCAACGGCTGCCAGCCTGGCAGAGCTCCTATGAACCATTTCCCAATCATTATGGTACAGGTCACCCCCAAGGAGCCCTCCTAGTTGCCAACACTTCTTCCTCGAGTCTTCACAGAGTCCAACTCATCACGCAACGCTCAGAGATAACCATCTATAATTGGGCATTTAGTTTTTCCAAGCCACAGGGAAGAGGTGCCTGCCGAGGAACGTATGGAAGAAGAGCGGCCAGCTCGCGGGTAGTTGAGGTCCATCAGCCCTCACTCAGACTAGTATAGAATGGAGTTTGATGTAAGTCTGATTGGTCTGGGCAAACATCCTCATGGGGTATGTCTCTGGACAAAGAGAGCAATACTCTCCTCTCCTGTCGAGGCAAACGCTCTCCGGTCTGACAAATCACGGCTGGTCTCTAGGTGCTTGGTCTTACCATGAGTTCGAAAGCCTGACGAGATAACTGCCGCCTCCGGGATTATATCAGCCTTAATCTAAATGTCTCCGGAATTTGAAGCAAGCCTTTTCTTCTTCCTCTGCCTGATATACTTTTGTTCTACAGCCCACTAAGTACATTTTATTCAATGTAAGTGAACACAACAGAAAAGGGGAGACTTGAGATTTGCAGTAGGATTGCATAAAACTCCAACTAATGTAGTCCTTGTGTAATAGACTCAGCAGCATGGACGCTCACGCTGAGCAATTTAGAAAACGGAAAAAAAAGAGCCATTTAGGCTGTACTGGTTTTAATTTCAGTAGATGCTGACTAATTATAATTAAGTCATTATAGACTTACTTTGAAGTACAAATCTGCAAACACAAGGGATTTAATGAAGTGAATTGGGGACCACAAAGAGAGAATCGCATTGACACCATGTTGATGCCATCAATGGTTGTTCTAGCCGCTTTGTGTGTGAGTGGGATGGGGGGAGGGGAATTAGTCGGAAGTTTTCTACGTGTCAAATCAGTACCTGCAGTACACAGCGGGAGGGGAGGACACCCTGTGACCTGTGTGTGCCTTTGTGTTTTCATGCCCTCAGACACAATTCGGGTAGTGGCTTGAAAACACACACACAATCCACTGACCTTGCCCTGTGTCTCTTGGCTGAGCGCTAGAATGTGTTTGGGTTGGACTCAGCAGGCAACCTTTCCAAATCTAAAAGTGGAGGTCTCCCGGGGTGAGGCAGCCACATAACGGTCGGGGATAGTTAGCGAATGTCAAAGTACGGGAACAGACTGTAAACCGTGGCTTTTACAGTGCTGTGATTGGGGCCTTGCACACATGTACACACACATTGGACTGCTACAGACTGGTGCATTGGGTTGGCTGTTAGAGGTTTGGGATATTTGGCCTAACAATTGCCATGTGATTGGACTGGAAGGCGTAATAGTGTTTGCACCTATATCGCCTGTAGAAAATGTAATATTGAGTGTACACTGCAGAAGACAGAGCAAGTGCATACACTTATTCTTTGTCAAATGCTCTTACACAGTCGCTCCCTCAAAATCTCTCACATCCCCCAACCCCCCTGCACTAGCTCCCTCTTCCTCCATTGCTCTAAACTCACACTTTAATTGACAAAGCATAGATCACAACTTGTGACCCAGGTCCAAGTCCTAATTGCACTCTGGTGTAATGTTATTCATTCACTTATGCCACGGCCACAAACACCATTCTGCCTTCTCCGCAGAGCGGAAGAAAGCGAGGAAGTCCGTAATTGCTTTTGACTTTCCAGAGTACAGTAACCCAAATATGTGGACATTTTGCAGACCCACTCGCAGCACAGTCTTTTTAATGAGATTGCCTCCTGTTTACGCCGATGGGATAGCTAAAGACTCTCGTTGATGGCATTGGCCTTTTCCCAATCAATATTGAGCGTATCAATGCTGGAGGTCTCTGGAAGCAACCTCAATTTGGCCCAAAAAAAAGATTGGCCCTGAAGATTTTAAAGATAAGTCATCCAGCTAGTTTTATTATACCCAATTAACAATCTTTTCAGTGTCTTTGCAGACGGATTAGATTAATGGATATATTTCTCTATAGTTATATGGGCATGGCTCTGGGGACGGTAATGTCTCAACAACTGTAGGAGGGGCTACAATGACATTTTCTACAGACATTCCTGGTTCCCAGAGGGGGAATCTTAATCAGGTCAAAACGAATGACATTCACAAAAGATTCAACTGTACTTTGTGTTTGGTGCTAACTAGCAAATGTTAGCATGCTAAAAAACCTGCCAGTCACCTCGATCCCATACTCACAGCTGGGTGTCAAAGCTCCACTGATGGAGACCCCCCCCCCATTCTTTCCATTTTCATCAGGAGTATGTGGGGGACCACCTTTAAAACAAACTCTGAAACTCTATCCTACCCACCACCCATCTGCAATCCACCACCACCGTGATTCCGCAATGAATCTGGCAAAGGCAGAAGAGATTTTTTTTCGAAACTTCTATATTATGAGTGCGGGGAGTCTATTTCAATGCCAGACTCTTTCTCTTGACTTGGACACGGAGCAAAGAGGGGTCTCTGGGACTCTCCACGAGTCTGGCATGCAATTCCTGGTCCAGTTGGTTTCAGCACAGGGGGAGTCTGGAGTGTGTGTGTGTGTGTCTGTGGGGGGGTGGGGGTGGTCTCTGCTCTGACAGACATCCAAGACACACAGCTGATGCCTCAGGCTGGAAAGTCTAATATCAACTGTGCGAGACAGTACTGGTGGATCTCGTATTTATTACCCAATATGTCCATGGGGAGGGTGGAAGTAATGCAACAGCAGCCAACACCATGATGCTTATCTCATTTCAGAATGGATATAGTTTGGCAACTCTTGGCATACAAATTGAGAAATGAGGAAAATACCTCACAACTAGCACAATTAGGGTTGTCTCTGATGAACCGATGACTTAGTACTCCCTGTACGGTGGCTGCATTCCCTGATACCATCTTGAGTTTCAGAGTTTTCATCAAATTGGATGGCTACTTGCAAACTGAGATTGAAAAATCCAAGTAATATTAATGTTAGACAGCCAATGGGGAGAGTTAAAATCATTTCAATTGTGAATTGAATCCCGATGCTGTCAATGCTGCAGCACCAAATGTGTATTAATCCACAGCTGAAAATAGCCACCAACAAATGCACCCATTACTCCTATTAGAGTAACATTTGCTAAAAACTACAGTACCCAACTGTTATAGGAAATTACTTAGCTTTTAAAAAAATGGAAATTACATTTTTTTTTTTTATTATAGGACTTGCATCTTCAGGAGGAACAAGCTGCTACGGACAAGATAGTAAAGAACTGAAACACAGACTATCTCTTCTCTTCGACATATACATACGGAATTGGCTAAACTAAAACCCGACATTACTTGCAGAAGTCAAACACTTTCACAGAATAATGAAAAACTGTCACTGTGCTTTTCTCCCAAATGCTCAAAAACAAGCATCTTCTGAGGCTTAACTAAAATCCCTAACAAAAGCATTTTTCCGGCCTCAGTTCAGATATATGGTACCGGGTCTGAGAGGTATCTGATTGCTGACCATGTGCGTGTAATCATCATAGTAAAAAATGTTCTCTGATTTCCTGTCTCCATGCCTGGTTTCCCCTTAATAACCTGGATTTCTATGTGTATGTAAACACGGCAGATGAGTTTTCCCACTGGTTCAGCTCTGGCACTTCCTACCACAACATAACATATGATGGCATCGGGAGCCGGAATTTTTAACAACCTCATCATTGAGAATTATGCCTTTCATCCTTTTTTGACATCACAGCGACTGAGTCTCTGAGGTGATTGATGATGGCAGCATGTACCGCTGTGCTCCTGTTTTCTGTTTTCTGAAATGTGTAAAGAAAAGAGCCCACGAGCGAGAATCATTTCTGCTCGAGTCGCTGCAGCCTTATCTGCATATAGGCGGCGTCTGCTCTGACCTCGCACTGCCCAGAGCTGAATCGGACATCAGCCAAAAAAACATCCCCAGTATGCGTCTATCCCCACAAGCCCTGTGCTTCAGCCGTAACGCCGACACTACAAGGATTTCTCTGAATCATCATAATGGAAAATAAGGTTCGCAAAGGCTAATGCAATTCTATAATAGAGTGAAGATAATTGAACTACTATCAAATGAAAAGACAGCACAATAAAACAGATGTAATGTCAGAGGACAATGTCAAGTGCTGTGTACGGTTGACTGAGAGCATGATTCAGACCACAGTAACACTCGGGTTTATTCAAATTCTTTGCCCTTTCCCCACTGGTGTTACAAAATTCAGCCAGTGACATTTATTTTCTCCTTTTTCTTACTTTGATGTCGGATTCTTTAGCACTGTCTTTAAAATACCACATGGATTTAAATGTAGTTTGCAAAAGGACAACAGGCACACAAGACATTTCCACAACTTGCCCAGTAGACAAACGCAGGGAACCTGTCACCAGGACGGAGAGTGCACATGTTAAGTGGAGTGACACAGAGAAATGTCCTCCGTTCGGTCTGACTCTGCACATCATTATTCAGATTGAAGCACACCTCAGCGATCCAAGCCGGTATCCATGCACTAATGCTTGCCGCAAATGGCCCCAATAACTCAGTACATTTGAGCGATTTCCTCCGCACAAGCTGAGGCTGACAGTTTCTTTGACGATCCCTTAACAGATTCAAATGACTTGCGCGAGATCAAGCAGAGTGTTTGAGCTTGGGAGCTGATGACAGTTGGTGCACAAATTTGTGCACGGTAAGCGTTCGTTCAGATTTAGTGGACTAAATTGATTAGGGTTTTATGACAGTTTTTATTAAAGTTTGCTGAAGTGTCGCGCTGCTAGTTCAGGTATGTTGACACGGCAATTGATGCTGTATGTGATGCGTCATGTTTTTAGTTTTACTTAAATATGTCTTAACACACACACACACACACACACACACACACACACACACACACACACCTGAATCTATGCACAGTCAACTTGTAGCAAGTCATTCTTAACACAATGATTCAATCCTATAATTAGCAATTACTTAACCACATTAGCTTGTGGGTTTACAGGCTATGAACAGTCAAATGTTACATTTTCCTTGTCACACTAATAATACTCAGACTAATCCATTACACAAGGACTATTAGCTTTCTTTATTTCCACGTCTACGTGTATCATCAATCATCAACTGACACCTACAGAGGTAGATCAGCACCGTTGCAGCTGTGATCAAAACACACAAGGCGTCGAGGCACACTTGCCAAAGTCAAAGTCTGTCTTCGTTCACATGGAGAGCATCACACCACATCAGCAGCAAGGACCAGCGCATTAAAAAGACCAGAGCCACAGTCATTAGGCCGAGGTCTGAAAGCTGGCTCACGTCTCGTGTTAAATTGAGTGGGAGAAGCATGAATGCACATCTGTGTTCATACGGAGCTTGTCCATGACAGGAAACGAGTGTTCGGCGCATACCTCAACTCAGTCCAAATGTATTGACGGAGAAAGTCTGAGCAACGAGTCGGACCTGCACATGTTTCTCAAGAAATAAACGCAGAAACACCCTGCAGGCCAAGAAGGATAAAACCAACAACCCCCGCTGGCTTTTACATTTTAATGTGTCATTTTTTGAACGATTGAAAATTAAATTATTTAGCGCCTCTAGTCTTTCACAGCGCTCCTTTATTATACTTCTGTAAAGCAATTTATCCGTTATTGCTTTCTAATAGGGCAACATATCCTGGGTCACATCTTCAAACAGCTCGGGGAAAAAATATAAAACGTTGTAGTGTATTAGCAGAGACAAGGCATCGCAGTTTGTGGGTGTTAAATTGCTTAAATATGCAGATAATGTCCCGTTTACGGTGTGAAGCTTGCCCCCCCCGCCATACACTAAATGAATTATAAATACAACGGACCTCATGCGAGTGTGACAAATGAAGCACTTGGCACTGAGACGACAATTTGCAGTAGTTTGAGGGTTCAGAGTGCTGTATGGCTTCATATCCACTTTCAGCAGTGTTGTCTGTAAACTGATGGTCAAAAGTATAAACTCAAGCGGTCTCTTGGTTTTAAAAAAAAAAAGGGGGGAAATATTAGTCATAAAAGTGTCCAAGATATTGCTTTCAGTATCCTAAAGTTTCATCCTCCTCAAGACCTCAGCAAAAGTTACAAACGTTGGCTCATCCTTGCTTCGTGTGGAGATATATCGCTGATAGGATTGTTTGTCTTGGAGTGAAACTCACTAAGAAACACAGTTCAGTATTCAGCATCCTCGATCACTGTCTCCACACATGTTGTTATACGCTGTAACAAATGGTCTCGCTCAATGTCTGCCAACACAATAGATGACATGGAGTAAGTCAGTTACCAGACAACCAAATATTATTCTTTGTTAATATGTATGTATGCAAATCCACACAACCCTGGAGGTCAAGTTATGGGGTGAGACACGTCTGATGTATTTGTATGGCAGCCTGAAATCTTGGCAAAAGTCCTGGCTTGGAGCGTCTTGTCGCAGACAAGTAATATATCCCGAGAGTCTCCTAACAAAGTGAAGCACATCGATCTGTTTTCCTTCAGGAAAAAAAAAAGAAGAAGAAGAAGAAGAGAGATTGGGAACGGACACTAGTAGCGAGCCATTTTCACAAATAGTTCTGCATCATTGCCCTCAATTTGCCTGTGCAGAGTCAAGCGGCTATTAAGCAACAGTCAATGACACTGAATTCTTTCTTTATTTTTATTTACTCTCCCAAAACACAAACTGCTGTCAAGCCACCTTCTAGAGTCTGTTGCACAGGAACTTCCTTCCATAACTGTACTTTTTTTTTGTCACTTCTACAGCAGTTACCATGCAAATAACACACTCTGCTGGGTTATTGATCGGTTCCACAGATGCAAACAGCAGGGCTAAATGGAAATGCTTGGAGAGGAAGGTGATGCGATCCGATGAGCTCCGTCTGCATGGACGCATGGCCCATTTAATGCATCTTTAAATCATTACTGAAATGACTGTGTAGCAACAACATACAGTTTGTCAGAGTTTTTTAGCTTCTACAATAAAACAAAAAATGAGTGGGTGGATTGTTGCAAGGGTTCAAACAGCAACAATGATTAAATGTCAAATCTGATGAGAAATGATCCTTTCAAGATGCAGTTTATCCAAATACACCTTATATAACAATTCTTTGTAAAAATAGATTGAAAAAGCTCCCTCAAAATATCTCCACATAGGGAAAATATAATAACATAATCACATTTTTGGGGATTAAAATGTCTTTTAGTCCGTGGAATGCCATGCAGCAGATTTAGGAATAGAACGGAGAAACGTACCATTTTATCTTCCTTTTTATGTTCAATCAGCAGAGTCCAAATAACAAGCAGAGGAGCCAAGAAGCGTATTATTCAATCTCGCCATTTACCTCGAGAATTCTGGATAATGGTCTCCAGTCCACTAAACATAGCCTACAGTATTTAGAAATTAAAGAACAAATGCCAATATTCCGTCTTTAAAAAGGATGTGGAACAAAAGAGCCAGAAAAAAAAATACTTCTCTTGCACAGTCTGGCAACACAGATGGATTACAATGTTTAAGCCATCGACTACTGAAATCCGGACCGGCGGATAATGCAGTCGAAAAACATTTACAACCAGGATTAGGGGGAAAAAGCGATGGAAAGAGGGATGTATGGACAAGAGGAGGAGAGGAGACTTACAATAAAGGGAGTTTATTTACACCGTCCCCTCCTTCATTAAAGTAAATATAGGGCATGTGAAATAACAAAGTCCCTCTTCTTTTTCTCAGAGGACCTCCTCCTGTGAGCACAACGCCGGAAATAACTCAAGAGTCCTCAGGTGAGAGCCCTCAGGGACACATCCAGAAGGAAGTGTGCTGCATGCTATCGTACCTCTTCATCTGAGAAGCTGACTGCTTCATGGGGCAGAGAAGATGCCTTACAAAGTATAACTTTTACATTTGTCATACACCGTGGTGGCGCTATCCCAATGGGAGAGCAGAGCAGGTTTAGAAGAAAAAGCAAAATAAATGTATTTGAGCTGGACATAACAGCCCTAATATAGTCTCTTAAGTCTGCATTGGTTCAAAGTTTAGGTATCAAGTTTTCTCGGTTCTTTGCGGCCGTTTTATGTCCCCGCTGAAGTACATCTATTTAGTTAAAAGCACAAGAAAAGGCCGGGGCCATTTTTCGAAAAATTGATGACGGCCTTGCATAAATTATGCAAACTTTTGTCCTTGTACCAAACAGTGCATCTACTGAATAATAATTACTAGAGGGACTTGGGGATACGAGTATGCGGAATATGAAACACACTTCCCAACGTCCCCTGTCATCGGTGGCCAAATCAAGGAGAGGAGACGGGGCTGCAGAACATAGTGGAAGACAAAAAACATGTCAACGCTGGACATAACGTTTTATTCCTTTTTCTTTATGTACTTGGCGTTTCTCAAATGTAAACTGCTCTGCGGTTCAACAGCCTGTCCTTTTCAACATTTTAAATCACAACGGCTCTCGCTGTCATATTGTTAACATCATCTGCAGGATTTGCACCAGTGAAATCCCGAGCCTGGCATGTAAATTAACAGTCCATTACTTTATTGTCACGTTTAGTGGCTTGGATTGCTGTTGGACATTTACAAGTATTCCATGTACTTGTTTTTTTTTTCTTTTGCTCGAGATACTGCGGCTTGACAACTCAATGAATGTGGCTGTTAAATGTCCACACTGAGTACAACAGAGTTCAGATGGATTTTTAAAAGGAGCAATGAATAGAGATCTGGGAAATTGTAGTTTTCAACAGCTCGGACATGCTGAACATTTGGCTTTAATGAAATAAACAGTAGAAATATGTCAGTTTTATGCATATAAAAGCCAAAAACTATTTATATATAATGCCTTTATAAATGATTAAGTATAGTAATAACACTAATGACAGAAGACACTTTGATGGCTAAGAGGTTCTTCAATCAGTCAGAGTATGAGGAGATACAAACCTCTGGCACAAACAAAGCAGCAGAGGGTTAAAATTGTTGGTGATATGCAAATGCAATTAGCTTATTTGCTCACCCGGTGTCCTACTTTGGCACTAAAAGGTGTCAGATTTCAGGTGAATCCATCGGTACAGAGCAGAATAGCTTCCTTTACTTTTAAACAACATGGTGTAACCGTGTTTTGTTTCATTAAATCACTAACCCTGAATCTCTCTGAATAAGCGAACGCTGTATTGCACTTGATTGAAACGCTGCCTTGTGCGTCGTTATTTCGGTACCACCAGCCATATTGTCTATTTGGCAGTGGGTGGGTAATTAGGGGTATAGCTTCATTTTGGAGTGAAATGTCCTCCTCAAGCAAAAAAAGAAACATTTTCAAAGAATACTTCGACATTTTGGGAAATGCATTACTCCCTTTTTTGGCTGAGAAGATTGATTGACTTTCATTTTATCGTGGTAAGAATGTCCTCATCCGACTCCCAGCAAGAAAGCAAATAAGCGTATTTCCCAAAATGTCAACTTATTGCTTTAAAGCTACAAATCTCCGTGGACTAATTGATTAAACGAAGTGAAGTAATTTCCCGTGGGTTTTCAGCGAATACATCTGATGACTGCACTTTTGGTGAGGATACATTCTCTCGCCGGCCGTCTCATTGAATACCACATGAATTTACTGGATGAATTAGTATGCTTGTTTTGTGTCGATCATTTTGTTACTTTCCTTTGTTTATTCCACCGGAGATCTGTTTTCAGGGTGGGAAACGGTTGATTGATTTATGGAAATTCATTTTGTACCTATGACATTTGTCAAGCTGTTGTATCAATAGCAATACTGACAGCGACAACGAACGCTCCAACATCACGGATAGATCTTAGAAATAATAAAGTACGCAAGAAAGTGCCACACATGGGGGAAGTTAATTATGTTTTCAAATAAAAATGAACTTTCACAAAGTGTATTTGCATTCTCCCTTCTCCGTCACTCAAGGCGTGAATTGTTGTCTTAATTCCTCTAAAAAAAGATGTGGTCACAAAGTAAAGAGCAACTGACGTGCTTAAATATACACACACACACACACACACACGCGCGCAAACGCAGCCATGCACACATCTGCTTGTCAGTGAGCCTGTTGGAAACTGTCACATGCCTGGCACGTTCTGTAACTTGGGCAGATGGTAAAGCACAATTAGGCTCCCTGAATCTCTCAATCAATCTCCTGTATTACACATGAAGAACTTGGTTGTGAGCTGCCTGTTTCACTTAAACCAAGGTGCTTGTCTGCTTTGTGTTCCAGTCCCTAGTTTGCAAATTGTCTTTATTCTCACACTCTGCAAACCATTTCTATCTGCTTGCCGTTCCTGAAAAGTGATTATTCTGGCTTTTGCTAGTTCGTATTTTCTTTGCTTGCCTATTCTCTGCAAATTACAACACCCAAATTATTTTGGCATTTTCCACACTCACTGTTGGTTTTCTACAGTCTTCCCTGGATCCCTTTCACTTTGCACAACACTTCCTACGACCCCCCCCCCCCTCCCACCCAGATTTACTCTACCCTTTCCTGCCTTCTCTCTTGGCTTGTTTAACCACTGGCCTGAAAGCAACACTATACTTTAGACAATAGGCAAGCGCAAGTGTTTCATTCACACCCAATTACTGTGAAAGGGATTTTTCCGGCCAGAAATTCACCAAGGAGCACAATGACGGTGTCACAGAGGAACAAGATATCCCTGGCGTTTCGCGTCCTGTCCCATGTTCTGCAGACAAAAGAGAAGAAAAGCGATCCAGTGCATTCGACACCGCTGGGCGCCATTAGCCGGAGCCGGTTAAATAAGGATAGCTCTCTAACTAAGGCGCTAACAGAGACGGGAAACATCTGCTGCTCGCGCTGGGCCCTTGTTGGCCCCGAGGACTCGGCCTTTGATCAGGGACATTCGCATCCACCTTCCTACAAGAGCTCCAATGAAGCAGCCTCTCAAAACACACACGTAGAGTGTGAGAGACGACCACACACACTGAAGGAAATCACAAACACACAAACAAGCGGGGCTAAGATTTACACAAACATATATGCAGACTGATGATATATGTATTTGGAAATATAATCTTTAAAAAAAAACGGTTCTTTAATATATACAACACTGGCTACTCTTTCTGGGTGGAGGAAAATAACTTGCTTTCACTCTCCTGCAAGAAAAAAAGATGACATATCCTCATTTCCAGCGGAAGCAAGCCAAACACCTCACTCAACAGCGGGCCAGACGCCACCTTTGGACTGCCAATCCCGCTGTTGTATTTCCCCCACCTGTGACGGGAAGATGATTCACTAGGCCTGCCAGACTGCATCTAGGGACTGTGTGTACTGGGGCATACCCACTGCCAGCACAGACAAGAGGAGGGGGGGGGGGGGGGGGGGGGGGAACACCACCTTCTGCTCCACACTTTGACCTGCAAATGCAGCTGATAAAATAATGCGGCCTGTGAGCAGATGTATCACACTCTACCTACTCAGGGTGGAACAATTCACCAATTCGAAATCAAGGCATTGGGCCAAATTATTATGATATGGCAGACGGGAGCAAACCCGGGCCTTATACACAGAGAGAATGTGTGGATCGGTGTGTCGCCCCAAAAAGCAATATGAGATTATAGGTTAAATTGAATTTGGTTTTTTGAAGAGCGTATGTTTCTGTCATTTTTAGGATCTCCGTTTGTCGCCGTGGAACCTAAACTCAACCTGTGCTGCATTCCTCTCTGAACACACAAACAGCACACTTTTCGTTTTGACAATACAAATGAAATACTAGATATAACAAGGATACACAGATTTCACGAGGAATTCATAGATGGGCTATGCTCAAAACTCCTCCAACAACATAAACAACATACACAACAGGGAGTATTTCTGCATTAAAAAAAGGTTTATTTTCCTTTACTTGCATTATCTCCAGTCATACTTTTCTCGAATCTTATTTTTACCTTGACTTTATCTCTGTTACACATAGATATTTGAAATAACTGTGAGACACCATGAAGTTTGGTAAATAATAAACTATTTTTTATGATCTGCTGTACATTTCTGTCAATAGGCTACTCAATAAATAGATGAATAAAATTAAGAAATGGTGCTAAACAATCAGGCGAACCTGAAAGAATCATTACATGATTATATTATCGCAATCTAATCAATAGAAAGAGTTAAATTGGTTTGCAAAGTATATTATTGGCACTTGGTGGGATTGTAATTATAATCTGTGCTTAATACTACAGATGTCCAACAGGAACCCAATTTATCCAGGTAGAGAACACTACCTCACAGCGTAAATCGTTTAAAAAGAAATTGACTTTTACGTTGAAAGACTGGGAAGAAATGGGAAAAAAAAAGAAAAATGCTGGTGTTTAATTATATAGGCCATAGAAGTTCAAAAGTCTTAATGGATTGTCTTATGCACAAGTCAAATGATTTTTTTTTTTGTCCTCGATGTTGCTCCTCGCCATGTGCAGGTGTTCATTATTCGAACCGTGGAGAACATCCTGAGGGGTCATGCCATGTTCTAATTCCTAATTAACTGGCCAGAACAGAGGTCATGGTCGGCAGCGACCCTGACTGGCGAACGGGAACAGTGGGAGTCTCGGGGTATTACTCTTACTCAGGTTTGAAACCGTTCATTCCCGATTAAACCCTCCTCTAACAGCCTCTGTACCGTGTGTCATGGAATTGCAAGAACTGGGTCATGCTTTGGGGAAAGACAACCTAAAGCCTGCTGGAGGCTACGCATTTTCAAGACCCAACTGGAAACACCTGTGGACTTTTGGGGCTTATGGGTAACCGCTGTTAAAGAGCCTGGTTAGATTCTGTTTATTTTGTGTGCCACCTGTCTGTCAACCAGGAATAAAGAGGGGGCAGAGCTACAACAAATGAATAATTCCTCGACTTCATGGCTAATCTCGGCTAAAGCTGCATACCTATCAGAGTCTCTGAGATTAGTCATGTGTACACTCACAGCGCACATACATATTGGGGCATTAGCGCCGTTCGCATGGAACACAAAAGCAGTGGCGGTGACTAAATGTCTGTGTTTGCTTAGGATAGATCAGGCGTGCCCTTTGTGTTACAACACGGGCCACCTGCAGTCTGGGAAATAGGTTTCTGGGGGGAATTAGAGGATTCTGATGAATGAACAAGACAGACATGAGTAACCCAGCCCAATATACTGCTTATCTACAAGCTTATGTTTCACAAAGGAGGCAGATAAGCTAAAACATGCCAGCAGAATGAGGCAATGGAGAAAAGAGTGGAAATGAGGCAGAGGGGGGGTGGGGGTGAAGAAAACATACCCAGGTCAAGATCTACAGGAGTGCGGTCAGTTGCGACAGAGTCCGGATGCTTTGAATTGCCGCGGAACAATTAACCATTGACCAGAGGGACTAGTCGAGCTACATAGCATTGGATCCATGTCCTTCACGGTTATTCTTTTCCAGAGACCGTGAACACAAAGCATAAAGTCATTATTAGGCCTCGACCTGCCCTGGGCGGTGAATGCAACACTGATCAATGAGAAAGAAAGGTACTGTGGTTCTCCATAACCAGCACACACGCAGACTGTCTATTAGAGAGCTGCTTGAGGTAGGTGGTCTGGGTGGCAGCAGCAAGCATTCCATTGCAGCTGTTCATGTGTGACAGTGAGGGAAGGACACAAGTATGCCATGGCCCAAAAGTGATTCACTTTCTGTCTTTGTTTCTGGAGTTTCTAATTATTAACTTTATTAACTTTGGCTCGAGCCTGTCAAATATATTAACCATTGCTATGTGGTAGGCTTTCGTAACCACGGTTGGCTTTAGTACGTTATTTTTTAGTGCATTGCCGTCTACCACAGTGGCATTTATATACACACTACAACTAGAAGTCACAAAAGCCCAAAATTGTTTAAATACTGTACTCTACCTGGGGGGCTTTAAAGGAGACATAACGCTCATTTTCAGGTCCATACTTGAACTTTGGTTTGTTCTAATAGAACATGTTCACCTGCTTTCTTTTTCATTTCATTTTTCTCTCTGACAGCGTTTTCAGGGATTCGGAGCGTCACTGCAGAGACTAAAAATGCATTCAATAAAAGTGAAGGTAATTTTCACAATTTATAGACGATATCATCAAACAACAAATGAAGGAAATAAGCAATACGTGTAGTCCTGCTGCCCATTTCACGCATCACAAAGTTCCACTTTTCTTTAAGGCCATCACCACTTGGGCTGAAATGAAATTTTTCATAAAGTGACAGAGAGTATAAACACCGCTCCCATGTCTGATCAGTGTTTGGGTATTATCTGGTAAATGAAAAGCCACACCGAGTCCCGCATAGACAGTCCTGCTTGAGCACTTCACAATAAGCCACGAGTGACAAAATTGAACTTCAGTTGCCACTTAAAGTGCCATAATTCCATCCCCAGTGTACATTACACAATCATCCACAGCGCCAGGAAACAAATCCCATTGACTTGATTCCTATTTAATTATTCCACTTGAAAATCCTTTATGCTCACTCTCTTCTCTGAACCTGGGAAAAAAGAAATTGCTTTACCCATTAAAAAACCTCTACCTATTCGACAATTGCATTCCTCCCAGCTTGTCAAATTCCATTCAGGAGAAGCCACCTCCAGCCCTTATGTTATTTAAACCTGAGCAAATGTGGCACGCAACACAATGGGGGTTTCACAAGAGTTAAAATAATTGCCTAAATACAGAGTGACAGAGGCGGCTGATGTATTCTGTGGAAAATATTGCCTGTTGATGAAAAGAGTTGAAGAGACAGTGAAATGGAAGGAGAAAGGATGAAGAGGGCCACAGAAAGAGGAGGGTACAGTTCCCGTCACCAAACAAAACACTACATATTTCTTTGAAAAACAAAGTGTTAAGTTAGGCTACTCTGCGCGCCGTCAATAGCAGCGTTCATCATAGGGCCGGGCCGGAGTCTATATATTGATTAAACCATCCATCACTTAAACTCTACAAGACATTATTTCTAATTAAAAAGTAAGTCATAAATTGTGGGCTTTATTGCCGGGCTGAGGCTGTAAATAAAATCCAAGGGAGGGCGGAAACAGATTGCAGCCCCTGTCCACAGTTTAGAGGCACTGTAAAAAGGACAGACGGGTGTGATGGCACCTTTGGGATCTTCACGCGCAGACCGCGGGGCTGACAGCGGGGAGGTGGCCCGGCTTCATCCCAGATAAACAGATGCAAATCAATAATTTCTCTGGTTGTGTTTTTATAAGACAGCCGCTTCACCTCAGAGGGGCTGAGGAGCAGGACATGCATATGGAGCAAATATGCAAATTAAATTTTCATAAACCACTTGGGAATATGTAAAAGGAACGGCGGTCGATGCACTTGAAAATGATGTATAATCATAAGAGGCCATGAAAGCGCTCCATCACATGACTGGGGTTGGCTAGTAGGCTGACAGTGACAACAAGCACCTATTATCTATCTGTGTCTCCATTTTCCTCTGCTAAACAACAATTTCGCTGCCAAATATGCAGTCGCAGGGCATTGTTTAATGTTCCCTGTTGATAAAGAGGCCATTAGTACACCTACACTGTAACCAAAGCTGTGACGTTGGAGAGGCACACACGGAGCACACGCTCAGTCATAGCAGAGGACGCTTCACGTTTGACAACTTCTGATTACCTCAGCGTGTGCGCTGGTTGTCAGGCGGTAAACTCCCCTGACAGCCAGTTGTGGAGTGGCAGAGTGTTGGTTATTTTTTGACGGGCACAGAGGGATGTCTGATTTTGCAGGTACTAGCCAAAAGGGAGGGAGGAAGTGCAGGGAATTGGGGTAAGAAAATGAAGAAAAGACATGTCATGGGCTCCACAGCCAACAGCCAACAAAGGAAAGCATGTGCAGTCATTGTTCGTCTGTCTCCGTTACCTCTCCTGGGCCGATTATTTTTCTCCATACCTGCCAGAACGGGAGGGAGCTCTGACCACACAGGGGCCGTCTGGCGGCTCGGGAATCATACTCGGTTAGCTGATAGCCGGACAGGTTGCTCGCCAAAGTGAGGGAAGTGGCCTTCGTCTTGGTGAGAGAGACGGAGAGAGAGAGAGAGACAATCGCCGTCCGGGGGGAAGTGAGAACTAATGAGCGAGCTAAAAAGGACAAGATGGAGTGATCCTCTATAAAAAGACCGGCAGTAATCTCTTCGTCTCCTCCCGCTCCTCTACCACTAATGTCCTATGAGATCTTGGCTGCTCCGTAAAGCCTGCTGCCTCGGCACATCTAAAAGAGCTGATTAGAGCCGCACACCTTGCTGGAGCTGAAGCTTTGGACAGGGTGCAGCCGAAGTTCAAGAGAGACTCAGTGTTACAAAAAAAACCAAAGACGAAAAACGCTTCAAGTTAGCGGGCATCTCTCTGGACGAGACACTTTTTTGAACAGCTTCCACACTAAAATCAGCATGCGACTGTGAATACCGACTTCAGTATCCACTTACCATATCTCTAACCCAAAGCCTTGGAGCTCAAATAACATCGTTGTCTTTCAAATTAGGGCCATTGCTGCTTTGGATTCTTCTGTCATGTCAGATGATATCAGCGTAGCCCCAGAGGTGCAGGCAGAGTTTGAATCTAATTGTCAACAACGGAGCGTCCTGCTCGTTTATATTAGCATAAATGGTCACGGCGAGGAGGAGGGAGAGGGAGAGGCGATAGGAAGACACAGTGAAGAGAAGGAGGGGAAAGGTTGGCAGAAGATGATGGAGAGAGACCACTGAGCTGCTGTGTGAGTTCCCTGTCAAGGGTGTTGTTTTATTAAGACGCCCAAACTGTCAGGGCAGGTATCAGGAGAGCAGCCGGGCACATGACAAGATACTTGTGATAACATCCCAGTAACCCCCCTGCTCGTACCGAAATAGCTCCGTCCAAATTTACCGTTCTCTCTTGTCACACTTGGGGGGCACGCCATTGTCGAAGGAACTCACCTCGACCAATCAAGACAGGAGAACGTTCACCTGTACGGCCCTCTGGGGCTGAGGAGGTGGGCTGTGACAAGCAATAACAACGTGGCCGTGTGTGTGTGTGTGTGTGCGTGTGTGTGAGGGAAAACTAAAAGGAGAAAAACGACAGGGGTTACAAAAGTGTGTTTTTCCAGAGATCACACCACTAGACCAAGGTTAAGGAATAGTGCAACATTTTAGATGAGATCTACCACTCTTATACCCGTCTGTTTAATAACAGATACATGTTAGTTTAGCATGGCTTTGTCCAAAACTAAAAAAAACTGTGAATGCAACCAGCGGAGTAACCTCCTTTAAAACTACAAATTGTCTGTTTTACACTTTTGCATGCCTTAAACAAACCTTGGTCTTGGACAATATTGAACTTCAGAGGTTGATTTGGAGAGAGAAAGAGAGACCCAGGCTATCCAATCGTTATGCTAAGCTAAACTAAGTGGCTGCTGGCTGGAGATTCATTTTGAAATGATATGAGAATTGTATCAATCTTCTCTTCTAACTCTTGGCTAAAAAAAAACAGTCTAATGACCTTTCAACTTTTAAATTAACTGTAGCCAAACGATACATTTTTCATCCGCTTTTTAGCACTGTATATGGAAAATGCTAAGTGAGATACACGGTTGTATTTAAAAATGCATGGATGCATGCAGAAACCACACAAAAAAACTTTCATGATGATAACGTAGTTCAAGCGAGCATTAAAGGGCCACTTAAGACATGAATATTGTATTGGAGGAGGTGGAGGAGTGGACATGCACCACGTCTCAGCAAACACCACATTAAGCAGACATCCATGCACATCTAATCTACACATGCCAGCTGACATACATACATACATCAAGCATGACTGCCACACGCTCATGTATATCTCCTACTGAACTCAACAACACTGTGATTTATTAAAGGTTATGGCTGCCTTAAGGTCAGAACAGAACAATAGCTCAAACAAAAGGTAATGAATGTCCTCGTGTGACGTGGCATCTAGAATTTATTTCAAAAGAGGCAAATGCACAAATACAACTCCTGAATGATTATTTATGACACACAAAGTGATTTAAGAAAATGATTGAGCTTAAAATCAACAATAATTCAGCAAATGTGTCACGTAAACCACATTTTTATTTCTTTTATCGTCATCGTTTACAAGTATATGATCCAGGAGAGGACTAAGAGACACTTTCATGGAGCTGCAGGAGTGTTCTCACATGAACCGCCCATTGGGACGAAATGACAAACATGTCTGAGCAAATATTTCCAGCAGTTGTCAAGACTACAGCAATTTGCACAGAGGGTCAACACATTTATTGGTATCGGCCAGGCGTGACATCAAGCAAGGTGTGCTTTTTAAATAATTCGGTCATTTAGAGGGTTCCGATGCCTCCGTCCAATATCCTTGAGCCGGGCTGCTTTGGTGCCGACCATAGTTGCCCGAGCAACAGGACACACCAACAAAGACGAGCAAAGTCAACTACCACTGGACGGGATTCAAATTCACAAACACTGCTGACATCGGCCAAAAGGATTTCACTCCCTTCCCATTCAAATGAGCTGTTTTGCATCATTTCGAGAAGTCCGGGCAGGATCACACAAACTGCGGGGTTTAAGATAACAGAAACAAAACTTGGTGGAGGCTGGTGTCTTCACAGGCCATTATGGTCGAGCTAACTTGAATGGATGATGCTATGGGCAACCATGTTGGGTATGCAAAGCATTGCGGGAGGTTCATTCCCTCTGACGAGGCTGAAAAGACGTTTTGCAGTTGAGCAGGTTTCTGGATATTTCAAACAAGACTTTGCCGAAATCATATCATTCACATCTTAATTCCAGAAATATCTTAATGTCTCGCCTTGTGATCTGCAGAATCAACTCTGGACTAGTCTTAATTCAAAGTGACCACAAATTAGGGCAAAAGAAGGCGCATCAAATGAAGGTTGGTATTCCATGCTGGGGTGCATTCGGAAAGGTATCATCAAAGGGATGCCGAGGTTTTAATTCTTGTGACATCTTTCAGCACTAACGGCATCTGTACACCGTCACACAGCACGACGTCTGGAGGAAAGCAGCGGGTTGCAGGACCACTCGCTGAAAAGTGTTTCGACACAGAACAGACACCACGGCCATTGTTTCTGTACCAGATTTACTCTTCATATCTAAAAAAAGGCCAGGGCCACGCGCAACTATCGCCCGCTGCTCTCAATGTTATTCAAACGGCAGCATAATTCTATTTTCACCTTGTGCGAGCATTACTCCTATGTCAGCAGCATTTAGTGTCCTTGTCGGATATGGTCTAGCAAACTGGGAAATGAATTCTAAAAAGGGGATTATCCTGGAATGTGTGTGTCGTTGCTGGGATTGAGCTCAGACGCAGTTCCCAATCATCCTGCTCTGAAATGTCCCATCCCGTCATACGGAGAGTATTAGCCCCGGAGGCCTCATCAAAAAGGTGATATGACACATTCTCCCACGGTGCAAGTTTTTATGCCTTGATCTTATTGAATACGATGTCGACATAGAACATCAACAGGAGCTCGAAAAGCAACGTGCACTTTGTATGCACAAAAACATCTGCACTGCCGCAAGGACGTTGTTAGGAAAAGAGGAAAAGAAACTGTATTGATTTAGTTAGTTGAAGGGGAAACTGGTTAGATGTATGTAGCAGGCTATGTTTGTGTGTGTAGGTGTGAGTGAGTGAGTGAGTGAGTGAGTGAGTGAGTGTGGGGGGGGGGGGGTGGCAGCAGGCAAACCTATCATCCACAGAGCCCACCAGTACACTCTGGAGGGCAAACAATCTCCCTAATTGAATTCAATCCAGGCTCACCACAGGAGGAACCGAGGCTAGTGGCTCCATTCAGTATGGGGAGGGTTGATGGAAGTGGTGGAGGAGGGGGCGGGGGTGTGTGTGTGTGTGTGTGTGTGTGTGTAAATCAACTGGATGTGGAGAGGGAGGGCCTCAGCTGGCATGACAAGTGAGCGAAGAAAAACGAAAGTAGATAAGTACAAGAAGCAGGGAGTAAACACAGAGTTGTAGAAGACAACAATGACAAACAGGGAGAGGAGAACAAGCTCTCTGTGTTCAGGTTTTGGTGGTTATGGGATGGAAGCGGGGAGGGTGGGGGGGGCGGGGCATGCAAGGAGCAAGAGAGTATAAGGATGCAAGCCAGCTGCGCTTTTGCATGATTATTACACTGAAAACATAATTTGCATCAGGGAATGAAATCCAAACACGCTCGGGAGATACGTATGGTTACCGACCAAAAAAGCCCTTGTCGCTGGCGGCAGAAATTAAAGGCTTACCAATGATGTCCCACAGATTTGCATATGAAGATGAGCACCTATCATGAATCATTTTCATAAACATCCCATTGCACACAAAGAAACAAGCCCAATTGGCCCACATGAATGCTCTTCATTACTGCGCCGCGTCGTGTACCGTAATCTGGGATCTGTTGCGTATTCATGACATGTAATGAGACATTTTCAGCTTGATCTGATGCAGTCAGAAGTGGTGATAAAAACGGTACAATACCTTGGTGTGAGACGGAGCGGGATTCTTGAGTGTTCTCCTCACAAATCCTGTAATCACATTCCAGATAGTAAAACCATGTTCTGTCCTGTAAGGAAACAAGAGAGCGAGGAAGCAGGTTAGGAGACGGAGCAGGATAGTCTTAAATTAGTGAAACATGGCAACACTTATTCTTTCTCAATACGCAACACGGGAATTAATTAAACAGTCCAGCAGGAGGAACTTGTAATGTCTGCCAAAAGGATTTTAAGTCAAAGCCAAGACATAGATTTACTTTGAAAAACAAACAAAAAAAAACTTTCCAATGCCGGAAGTGTTAGTTTGGCACAAACTCTACATTTTGGTCTCTTCTGGGTCGACCACTATTAAGTGGCATCTTCATAAATGTTTCAGCTGTTGTCTGGTTTCCCACTGTGGCGATAGAGCCGGACTGCCGCTGTATGAAGTGCTATTCAGGTCACATCAGCTTTTAATGGCTGATTTATTAGGGCACCAACAGGGGCTTGGTGATGGGCTGCAGGACAAAGAGCCCGTTTTAAACTGCATTAACACTCTGCAGTAAATATCCCGTGCAACATTAGCATTTTGATGGCTGCCTCCCCCAGTCACCTTTTGCACCGCCTCGTTGTCCCCCCCGCACACATTTTGCCTCCCTGATCTGCCTCTTAGCCTTTGTACCAATCCATCTTTTGCATGTGCCACTTTCTCTCCGTCAGCCTTGGCGTCACTCGTACACTCTTTTCCTCTCTCGCTCATCATGCTTAATATAAACCTTTGCTGCTCCGGTACCAGCGTGCACAGGTGAAGTGGTTAAGTTTAATTACGGAGGAATTAATGAGCTGCGTGAACGGTTTCACAGAGATACGTTCAAATTGTATTCAGTGAAATTGAAAAAAAAGGCACATTTCTTCTTCACCTTCAGTGATAAAAAAAAAAAAAAAAAACATGTCACCTTTCGCTCCGTCATTATTGTGATGCAAACTATCCTTACGTGTTTTCTAATTAAATCTCACCTGCAATCATTCAAGCGATGAGTACCAAAGCTCTTGGAACTGAGGTTAGGTCATGAATAATGAACCAGAAAAGAAACAATCAGTCATACTGTGTTTACTATGCAAATTAAGTAGATATTGGATTCAAGAGAATTTGAAAACGTTTCCCGGGGTTGTCTGTCACATGTCCACATATCTTTCAATAGCACGGGCACATGCTTTAAAATGACTTTAAAATGTTTCAACGATAAGACAAACAAAGAAACTAAAGTGCAAACGCCTTCTATTTGGAGCCGTCATCAGGTTTGATATTGTGAATGTCTGTCCCAGATCACAGACACCGAGTGAAATGGTTCCAGGGATGCTCTAAAAGACGGGGGGGGGGGGGGGAATCGCAATAATATTGCCAAACTTATAAATATCATCTGGGCACAATGGCCGACCGATTTTGGCTTCCGCACAAGTGCTTGGGGCCGTGCTACAAATCAAATCTGCTGTTCATTATGTTTGATCGAATTTGAGAGTTTGGCGGCGGAAGCAGCTGCCGTAGGTTGATTCAGATTGAACCGCTGAAGCTAGTTTGGTCAACAGAGCATCTGCCAGTCAGTTAGCCAGCCTGGAAGAGTTTGGAAAGGAACACAATCACACCGAATTGTAACAATCCTAACCACAAAACTGCTGCACAAAAGTAGAGACAGTTCACAGAAAATTAAAAAATATATTTTTATATATATATATATATATATATATATATTCTGGACAGTTTAATGATTGTAGCTGGCCGTCATCAGCTGCTTTCTTTGGATCCTCTTTTTATCCAGACCTAATTTACAGCAATTGTGCAAATCTACATTTTTACATGAATTACCTTTTATGAAACCCATATTTTCTGAACTTTCTCACTGAGCAGAGACACAGTCAGAGTCCAATTCAAACTTGCTCTCTTATAATCATCTGTGTTTAAGTTCTGGCAGGAGATGAGAGCTGAAGCTTCCAAAACATCTTCAAAGGGTTTTGGACTAGAGAAATGTACACCAGGCAGTTCCAGGCACTCAAGGCGATCTTGTACCATTACTGCTCGGATGCTCATTCCAAAAATATGCAGTTCTATTGAAGTACGAGGCATGGACGACCCAAAGTGACACGGTGCGAGATAGCTGCTTATAAATGCCTGGTTGCTTGTTAATGAGAGCATAACTGCAGAGTTACTCAGGAATGTCAGGAGTTAACACTGCAACAACTCCGTGGAACTATTTGGGAAAAATATCTAATTGTAATTTTTCTAAGATGTGTCCTATGATTATAAACAATTAAAATATACTGTGGGTGGTGAAAGTGTCTGTATCTTTAATACACACACTCACTCACTTATGCCAGTGTTTTTCCAATACCCCAAAATAAACAAATGCTATCATAACCGTCAATTTTAACAACCCTAAACACTTCAACAGATTCAACTACCTACAATTATGGTATAAATAGTATTAAATAACAGTATAGCGGCGAGTATAATCACAAACGTATCTTGAACATGAATAAAATCAGAAAATAAATGAGTTTTGTATCCAGACACTTGGGGAAACGCTAAATTAAAAGGGAACGTGCCTTGTTTTCTATAGATTCGATGATCATTTAAGAGGAGTATTTGGAATTACACAAGAATTTCAGATTTAATCACGACTTTCAAAAGTGGGATTATATTTTCTGTATGTTAATAATGACAAACTGATGGTAAGTCATGCCTTGCCGTGTTTCTGATCTCGGACAGACAGCCCCTGATGTAACTGTTGACACCTGTGAGCCGAAGCTGCTTAAGAAAACGTTTAGCTTCTCATTTCTGCAGTTTTATGTAAAAGGCTTAAAACTGCACATCGTGTTATTTACTTTTCACTGACTGCTAAGGATATGCAAAAAGTCAGCATGACATATAGAACACAAAGTGACGGGACAGAGTTTAGTTGGACTGCCAAGTAAGCCGGCCAGGATCACTCGATACCTGCAGGTGAATGATTCCTGAACAAGTCCAAGAGGGGAGTGCATGTCGCTACTTTATGGCTTTAACACACACACGAAAACAACTGTTCTAAGCCGTCATATAACGTCACTATTCGGTTCTCTGTTTTACAGTTCTCAGGGTGAAAGTGTTTCCTAAATAAAGTGATGAAACACAGGCTGACGTTCCTGCTTTCACTGCCAAAAACTTGCATCCGAATTTGATTTCACACCCATAGAGTGATTAATGTGCTGGTTATCAGTGCTGAGTGTGGTCACAATTGCAACAGGCTATTTTTCTGACCACGCCCGACAGTAATGTGTATAACATTGGAGTTGCAATGCTTCTCTGCCGTGACAGATGTTGAGTTTCATCATCCTTTAGAGTGTCCATCCCAACAAAACGCAACACAAATTGAACCAGGGGGAAAAGGAACGCTTTCGTGGGTTTATAACAATCTGAATATTGTATTTGTGTGCATGCATTTGACTAGCATTCCCTTCAAAGCATACCAATGAGTTCATCCTCCAGTCTGACAAAGTCTCTGTTGATGATGAGCAACTATTTGAATTCATCAAATGTTTTGGAGCTGGCCCCTGCTGACTTAAATAAGTATGGGAAACACTTGAATGAGAGAGTACAATGTGTTTAATCTAAAAGAAAAAACCCACCTGAACAAAAGCATTCAAAATATTCAGATTTGTTTTCCAACTACTCCGAGGTAAAAAAGGAGAGATAAAAAGCAAACAAAAAGGAACACAAGCCTCAGGGCGACAAAGCACCACTGAAGAACAAAAGTGACAATGAGAAAGAGAAAGTGTACCCTCTCTTATTCATTTCAATTAAACACTGCTTTTCACATTAAAAGGAAGGTTAACAGTAACACAAAGGGAGTGACACTGTACCAAACAGAACTGCATGGCTAAACAAGCTTCCTACGAGAACATCGTCGTCTGCTTCTCGACGACAGCGTGTGTCGAGTTTGCAGTTGCCTCACTCTCTGGCTTCACGCTTATTTCAAGGTAATCATGGTGAAAATTACAGGGGGCACGATTTAAGAGAAACGGGGCAGGACTCACAATACACTTCCTGCCTCAAGGTGAGAAAATTGCATACTGCAGTTGTAGGGGCATTGTTGAAATACATTAGCAGCTCTAGTACCAGCTTATCATTGCGTGTCAAAAAAAAACTGCTATCAAGAGACAAAAGAACATATGAGGAAGCGGTGGCTGCATGCAGCCGCTGTATGACTGATCCAAGTCGACAGCCTGTGGTGTGTCTCTATAAAAGCATTTACTGAGGCGCGGCACCGTGGCCTGCCCGAAAGCTCATCAAAGAGTGGCTTATTTTATCAGCCAAGTGGAAAATGTGCTGAGAAAGAGAGGGAGAGGCAATAGTGAGGAAGTCAGCGAGAGTAACTAAGCTATTGTGCCCGCCGCTGACCCAAACACCCGCGTTACAGTAGTCATGGCTGCTCGCAACAAAAGCTCTAATCGGCGGAGCAGGGCTCAAAATGAAATGACCCTGTGATTGCAACACTGAAACCGACAAGCCTGCCTGTGCATGCTGAGGCCAAAGGCGATGGAGATATGGTTAATGAACAGAAATGTATTGAAACAGTGGCTTCTTTTACCAGCAGAGTCGGTCTTGAGAAGCCTATACACGCTCCTAGAAATATGCACCGTTAGCGCTTATTCGACTACAGCTATTTCATAGATTATACACACTTTCAAATGAGACAGAAATAACCGGGCTTCATGAAGAACTGTTTGCCCCCGCAGGTGGACTACACATGTACTGGTATAAAATACCATGACTTTCACTAAATCTAACTATTACACTTTGCTCGCTGTGAGGAAGAGTCTGCACATATTTTAAGGCCAAAGGAGAATAATTCATCACCGCATCAGAGTGTGAAACACAAACAAGCCCTCTGTTCATGTAATACAACAAATTGTACCACACTGCTTATTATCAGTGAAGTAATCATAGCCAGTCAGGGTCTGCTCATTTGGAGGGGAGGGACAGCATACCAAGCCAAGTCAATGGGCAGCATTTATAATGCATGGGCAGCGTCCCTACCCCCCAAGGGTCACATTAAATGCAGGGAAGCAGATAACAATTGACTGAGGTGGCTGGCAACTGCACGGACACAATGTATACTTACATGTCTGCTTTCTCATTCTTTAGTCTCACTCCAATTCTCGAGCGCTCCATTTTCTCAGTACCCACTCTCTCGCATATCTTTTTGTCATATTTCTTCTCCCTGTATCTCCTCTATCATCATCATCTCAGTGTGTTTCCCCCAGTCCTCTTTTTCTCTCCCACACTCTTGTGTTGGCATACCAATGAGAAGAGGTGATGAGGGACATACGACGGCCCTTACCCCGAAGACTTCCTGATACACGGGCCCTAATAGGCCTTAATTGTAAAGGGATGTAGGTTACTATGCTCTGTGCACATGTGTATTCTATGTCCATTTGTCTGAGTCTGTGGAAACTTACAAAAGATAGAGGTGATGAACACACAGCCTCCCGGCATAACGCATTCAGCTGGAGTGCTACATAGCACCTCGGTTTTAAATTTGTATTCATTGGTGTATGCAAGCTTGTGTGTTTGAATATTTATGTAAATATCATGTTTTTGTTATCCTTGGGCCCAAGATTGCTTCTTAAGCCAAAACAATACCATGATCTCACCTGGAAATCCCAGCTCAGAGCCGATTCTTTAAAACCTTTATGTCTACGGCGCCCCAATACTATATGCATGGCATGTATCGTCAAAAAACAAGCTGTCAAAATGCCATATATTCACACAGAAATCATCTCCACCTGCTGGGGACCAGGGAGCTGTTTACGTTAGCAGGGGAATCTCATTATGATAATCACGCGTGTCTTTATTTGGAATACATACATATTCCCAGCACGATGACCAACCTTGCAGCAGAACATAAAAGTCAATAGAGGGGAAAATTGTATGGGTGACACTAGTGGGACTTGACACCATAGGTCCTTCACGAGGGTGCACGTTGTGTGCATTTGCAATGAAGCCATTTAGCATTTTTCTGTGACGGTAACGCCACACAGAGAGGCACATTTGCTCTGTGGAGGGTTACCGGCCAAGGCCACGGAGACCAGCTCTCAGAGAGACGGTGAGGATGTACTTGAAATTAGTGCTGAAAAAGGATTCGCTTCAATGGATCATAAGTTCAAAGAATGCTCTGATGCCACAAGAAATGATGTCTTTTTGAAACTCAATTAAAAAGGGCCAGTGTGGAGCATTTGAGGGGATCTATTAGTAGAAAAGGAATATAATATTGATTAGTTTTCAATATTTGCATATTTTGGAAAGACAAAGATAAGCTATAAATTATCAAGAAGCTGCAACACAATTTTTTTTCTTTGATAACAGTTATCAAAAATTATTTGAGACTTCCCTTAGTGAATAATGTGCCAATTATTTGTGCAAATAATGGGTTGGTTTCTGGTCTATGAAAAGTAAAAAAATAAAATAAATCAAGAAAAAACATCCATCATTTTTTCCAAATGTCTTGTTTTGTCCGACCAATGGTTCAAAATCAAAAGACATTCTTTTAACAACCATAGTCAAATTTAAGAGGCTCTGACAAGATAGTTTTGGACATTTTTAAAGAAAAAAAACACCCAAATCGATCAATGACTAAAATCATTGTCATTCATTTTCCACAAATCAATTACTAAAATAACTTTCAGCTCTAAAGTGCTGAAGTGCTAATTAAAAAAACGTGTTGCTGATAATTTCAATGATTTCAGCAGAAATGTGAACCACACTCATTTGCTATATGGAAGCAAAGGACACTTTGTCCCACAACCGTTGCCCTCTCAACTCAAACACGGAAAACCTGCAACTGATTGAAGCAGCAGATCGAGTTACAGGTAGTTTACTTCTGAATCCCGTTTCCATGTGCAAGTGTGTGCACTCCAACCAACCTTCTGCACCCTTGACCCCACCCCACCCCACCCCACCCCACCCTGACAAATATGGAACTTGACCCTTTCTGAATTCTGAGGCCGACCTGCACACTGAATACAACCGTGGCATAGGCCAAAGGCAGAGAGGTGCGTTTCCAATGAAGACAAGTCTTTGAGTGTTTGTGAAAGAGCACATATGCATGCTCCGTGTCTATGTGAAATTCAATTGTGTACGTCTTTGTGTCTGTGTCTTAACACAGGTCTGCGTGATCACATGTGTTTATTTGTTCATATACGACTGCTTTTAGGCTTGTGCGTGTGTGTGTGTGTTTGTATGGGTGTGCAAGGGTTCAATAACCATGTGTGCAGCAGGGGGGCTCTGGAGTGTCTCAGCACCCAAGGCGCCAAGGACATGGCTTGACAGGTGTGTGTGGAGGACCTAGTGGTCTGCAGAGCAGCAGCAGGCAGTAGCACAATGTGCCCATTCAGGCCTGGGAGGAGACAACCGAGATATCGCAGGACCCCTGTGAGGCCGGGGGCGGTCAGCTGGGTGCATGTCAACCTTTCGCTGGGACTACAAAGAAAGACATAACTGCATCGACACAGTAATGGGCTGTGTGACCCCATGTTGGGTAGCTGTCCACTGGTATGTGACAGATTTAGGTTGTCTAATATACTCTTTACTCGAGACAGATTCTGCCGAGATAACTTTGACTATTGATGCTAAAAATGGGGTTTAATGCGGAAATACAGGTCTTAATAGGTGAACAGCTGAGAATAGCGCAGCAGTGACATTGTAGAGGCCAAGAGTAAAAACACTTGAAAGACTTGTCAGATAAAATGATGAAAGAGTTATATAGTACACCCTACAATACAGCACAGTCTTTTTTTTATGAATGTGCCAAATATGTCAAAAGGATAACAAGCCATGCAATACAAATATATCTGCCCTTTTCCAAAAACTCAGAAAACCAATTGCCATCATCAGTTATTTTGCACAAATTAAAAAGTTCAACAACAAATGTAGCTGGTTTGACTAATTTACAATTTGGTATTCATTCCCCATTTACAAGGATGAACGAAGTGTCCATTCAGGTGGTAATATTTTTTATTATCTCTGAAATTAATAAATGGTGAGAAAAGGCAATTTGAGTCATTTAAGTACGGAGGAATGCAAGCCCACAGACAATGAATGATGGTTTAAAATCCAGTCCAATGCGCACACACACACACACACACACACACACACACAAGGACACACACACACTCAGTTTCAGCTCGACCATAAGAACTCACACGGCAAATCACTGCGATACACAAGCTAATGGCAGGATGTGACAGAAATGGCCATTGTCTGGAAGAATTACATGGCTGTGTGGTCCATACGTCCTTAACGCACATCTGACAAGAGCTTTTAAAACACACACAATGCCACCGGCACTGCTATCCATGCAGAAAATTGGACAGCCATCCTTCAGCTCAGACATAAATCTGTGGGGTAGCAAACCGCACCGGAGAGCAATATAGTATAGAACGAGTCTCTGCTGAAACCAAAAAGTAATTGAATCGAGGATGAAGGGGTGGGGATGAGAGTTGAAGGAAAACATGTCATGTGAATTTGATGCTCTGTGAGAGAATGCTTTCAGGAAATATGCGGCAAGGAAGGACAAGTATGCTCAGAGGAATGAGCGACTAATTATCACGGAAGAAAAAAAACTGCTGAAAAATGGGAAATAATCTGAAAAATTCTATAAAAGTTGTGTGCTCTGTGAGGATGCCCTTGATAGAATCCCAACCCCATACACACCTTTTCTGTGAGAATTCCTCCTCTATATCCAGCTCCACAACATCCGCAAGATAACCTTAACCGACACACGTTGTCGGCGTATACTACACACCAGAGGTCTCCGCAGCAGCGACCTCTTAGTCCCAAGGCTATCTGCCCACTAAATCACATTTGTAGAGTCATATTAAACATGTAGCCCTGAGGAGAGTAAGAGCTCTGCAAAGAATGATAGGCATCTTTCTATCACTGAAAGCCTTCGCCGCATTATTCCATGCTAGTGGGCTGACGTGATAGCATATGGCGATCGGCCGCTTTAATGTTACATGGTGGGGTGAGAAAACGTGTTCAATTCTTCTCGGGCACAGCGAGAGATAAGGGCCGTTCTCATCAGGTCACCTGCAAAGAGCAAAATGCGACTGAACTGAACGGATGGGAAGAGAAACAGAAGCTAGCCGTGCTCATGCAAGGGCCACACGGTGTGAGGGCGAAACAAAGGGCGATTATGGTTAGAGTTACGAGAAAAGGCTGCATAGGAAAAGAAAGAAATTTAAAGTTTGATGTTCTGCAGTATGTGCATTTGCTGGCAGTATAGAACAAGGTATGGATAACCTTTACGCTACTCTGAAAGCTCCCCTAGAGCCCCCCTTCCCCCCCCCAAATCCCACCTCCAACATCAGACTATCGCCAAAAATGTCAAATCCAGTCATGTTAACAGGGAACTGCTAGGCAAGGAGAAAGGTGGGCCGAGGGTGGAAGAAGAATCCAGAAGCAATCAGAATGGTGAGCAGAAGTGTGCCGTGGTTACCAATGCTCTATGCTCAGCTGAAAGGGGGAGTCGCACACTGATGGAAACCCGGATCTTTGAAGCAGCGAGCACAACAAGAGCAGAGTCATCACCCACAGCTGTCTAATTAATCCCAGTATCCCAGGATTAATGTCCATCTCGATGATTGTGCAGATAAAAAGATTTACGTCAACGCCAGTTCAGTGTAACTACGGGAACTATTGTTCCCTCTATGTAGCAAGGTGGAGTTCAACCCAGTCAGAGCGTTATAATAGCCTAACCCTAACCATTCATCTTAAACGTATCGTAGCTCTAGAAAGCAAGAATTTTAGAAAATTAAAAAAAAAAAAAAATCTGACCCTGAACATACGGTTTTGCAGACTAGTCCAATATTGATGTTGTTCCATTGGGGTTTTCATTGTCAGTCTATTGAGCGAAATGGCTCCGGAATTTGCTTTCAGTTCCCAGAGCAGTTGGAGCAATCCCTCTGACCTCCTTGCTTTCTACCTGTTATGGTTTGGCATGTTGGTTTTGTTCATCTAGGAATCAGGTCGGGGGAGTCATATTTCAGTTTTTAACTGGGCATAATTCATTCTAGCCATGCAGTGGAGGTAACAGTATATCGGGGCACCTAAGCCTCACAAACTATATATGGTGGCAGTCAGTATATTTTCCGGTTTCTATTACTCGGGTCACGTATAGGTCGGTACTGAGATTTTAGATGATGTTCGGAGGTCATGAGATTGGTTCAGCATATTTTGCATACCATTAAAATTGTATATGGGTAACGGGTACCAAAACAAACTGCCAGTGCATGGTAACAGACACAAGGAGACAGATGGCTGTCGGAGTGGGGTTTCTTATGCATGACGAATTGTCGCATCTGCTGGTGTGAGTGTGCAAAAGCACGCGGCCAGGGGAAGTTTTCAAGAAAGCAGGAGGAAGCGTCATCTGAAAACAAGCAAACAAAAGCCAGGCTGTCATCCATTTCCAAAGTCACTGATCTCTGTGTAGTCCAGAGTCATGTGCAGTGGCAGAGATAGGCAGGAATCCTGCAGGGACCTGAGGGCAATCAAGGTGGCAGTCACTCGCCCAACACCCAGGTGAGGTGACATTCTGCCAAATAAAGGCTTAAGATTACTGGAAACAGCACTGAAATGGGCATAACACCTTCGGGGAAAGCTATAGAGAGAACTCAAAAGATATAGCCACGAGCTTTGCCACATTGTGTTCTCCAAATTACAAAAATCCACACCAACGGTTGGCAAAAGTTTGTCAGATGTCAAAACAGATCATAGAAACCATCCAACCTCCATCAAGGTAAAGTGCCTGTGTGGCCTCTTTCCAGACCTGCCTTAGTTCCTTTACTATTCCTAATTAGATGAGAAGGATGGTTTTGATGTACATGCTCTCATTGTATTAAAAAGAAAGCAGGAGAGAAAAAAAAAGAAAAAAAAGGGGCCATGTATGGAGCCCCCCTTATTTGCCTGCAGTGCAGCGATAGAGAAGGTTACAATTGTCTCTCTCTCTCTCTCTCCAGTGAGTGTACAGATGCAGAGAAAAATCGATGCACAAAAAAGCACTTCATTCCTGCTCACTTTCATCCTTTATTGCCAGTATAATTAAAAGTGGCTTCGACGGACTTTCCAATCCAAATCTCCCCGTCAGCTGGAGGTGGCCTGCTCAAAGTCATGAGGGCTAAATTTAGGGGAAAAGGTTTCTCTTGGGACTGTTATGACATCACTTATATCCAGCACTAATTTTGATTGTATGGAAGGTCGGGTTATTGACTCCTCTTTGGCAATCCGCTGGATGAGCATGTGCATCTTTGTGTTGTTTGCGGTGACAGATGCTGATACTGATTTTGATATTTCAGGGGGTCATATTTAATGATCGTACTATCCTAATGTGCGCCCCCCCCCCCCCCCCACCAAACACTGGGAACGTGTGTGACAGCAGCAATTGGCACAGAAACCAAAGTATCTGAAGCCTCTTTTATACAAGTTGTTTGTCCCATTTAATGCCCATTTTTACTAAAGCATTAAGAAGAATATAAATCATTTTTATACACTCTTTCCAAAAACAGCAGCGTCTTGCATTGATAACACCAGCTGAGAGAAAGAAATTAGCAAATTACCTGTGTGTCATGGCTGCATCCAAGCCGCTGGACCAATTATTTCTGCTCTGCTGCAATTTTAAAGGCCTCTCCAGCTGTGTTTGACACAAAGCTGGCTTAGGGAGGCTTACTAGTGACCAAAAACATAAACAAGATTACAGGAGCCTAACCTCTCACAGCGCTCATGAGTGACAACAGAACCTCTGCTAAATGGACTTTTGGGCCAAGAGCAGTGGGATGTGTTTCGACTGATTTCGACACCTCTCTGGGAGACACTGAACCGATAAGGAAAAGAGAAACAAAGCAATCTTTGTTGTCTATACCAATCAATAAAAGGCTGTTCATTAGTTGAGACGGTACGGCACACAGAATTAACAGAAAAGGACAGATCAATGAGTCAAGAAAGAGAAATCATACAGGCAGAGGTGTAATGAAACTGGACTACAGATGGCTGCTTAACTGCGGCATTCCACTGATGACTTCCTCGGCAATAACTACACATACCTTATTAATCATTATGGGCAGAAATTCCATAAAGGGTGGACCTAAGATGACCTTAGAGAGCTCATTGTCTGGTGGCATGCTGCGGGTTCATATTTTCCATGTGGAACGAGCATGCTACTGTGTTAAGCTATTTCCCCATGTCAGCCTGACTTTTAGCTACATTTATTATGTATGAGAGAGTAAAGGGGCTCCATGAGAAGATTATAAAAGCTTAACATTTGGATGAGATTAATCTAGCCATCAATCTTTGCATGCATACAGTAGTGAACCAATTATAATGTGGCAGGCGATGAACAAATAACACTGTGAATGTATGTTCCCGAGCTGCTTGAGAATCTTAAAATTATATGGAAGCAGAATTATTCATGCACCATCCACCATAAGAACATTTATATTATGTTAAGTGCCCCAGCGAGGTGCAGCCTCACTGTGGACAACAGGAAGGGAGTGGACGAGCTGACATCTCAACTCCCACTGTCTGTCATTCTGGCTTCCCAATGATGTATGGCTGTTATACGGCACGCCTCTCCCAGCATAACCAGTCAATACTACCACGCTGAGGAATTCTATAGCGAGTCAACGGGAGACTGTGACCCTTGTTATGGAATGACAAAAATCCATGGAGGGTGGTGGGGAGAGGAATGGAGCTTAAAAGAGGGATGGGGTGTTGTCTTTATTATTCAATATCACATAGTCAGCAGTCCTGTGGTGGAATTTGAATAATTAAACGCTGCAAGAATATCTTAACAAATGCTGAAAAATAATTATAGGCCTAATTATTATAGGCCTTCAAAAGAATGTTATTGAAAAGAAAAAGCACGTTAACATATCTACATTCTATTAGGGAACAATATCGAGCAGCCAGTTTAGCCTTTGCCATTGTAGAGCTCCCTGATCTGCGTTTATATTTTGACACAGCTTTTAACTCAAAAGCATATTTCTGCTTGCAATCCTGAGACAAAAGAAATACACACTCCCTGTCAGCACCTCAAGATGTGTTTGCCATTAACCGGAGGGAGGTCTCCGAACAACAGCCGAAATTTTCAGTCTGCCGTATGAAAAGCTCAATCCAGGCCTTGAACCACGGTGACGTCCCTGCGTAGGCAGACGGGAGGAAAAAGGACCCCCGTTTCCAGCTCCTCGCCTGGGGGGGTGGGGGGTGGGGGAGGGGGGGGCTCTGTTCCTGCCTGCACGCCAGCGCAGTTATCTGCTGCTTATTATTTGGCTGAATGAGCTGGAGCGGGGCTCACGGGGCTCGCTTCTGACATAATGACTGATTACAGTCTTGTGGCTCCCCTCTAAGAAATCCCACAGTTGCCACCATTGTGCCGTGGCGGCTCGGCATCACAGGCAAGACCAATGTACGAGCGGACGGCGAGGAGTGGGGGTAGCTGGTCTTTCCCAGTGACAGCGTAACTGCTACCCAGTCCTCCAGCTGTCACGACTGACGGGGGGGACACCGGTGGACACCTGGGTCATCAACCTACTTGTCATCAGGTGCCAACTGCTTTTCTAACTCATAAGCTTAAATGGGCACATTTCCAAAGCCAAATTGCTAGAAATGTGACTAAATAACAATCCACGTACTGTAATTTAATTTAAAGAGCACACATGCTACTTCTCCCTGTAGAAATGAGGAACATACTAATGCATACGGACATTAAGCCCATTAGGAATTATAGGTGTCACATGAACCATACATGATGCACAGCCTTGTGAAGACACCATCGGGCCTTACCTATGAATGTGGAATACAGATGTATGCAGGTGTGACAGCGGTATGAAAACACAGAACAGGCTCTCTGTCAACAGCAAAACGTTTCCAAACAAGAGAAGTCATTCTGTCAGCACTTTTCAAACGCCAGCTTTCAGGCAGTCAATTAAGTTCAAGGTGAGACAAAAATGTGTTGTCATTTAAACGGTTTTGCTCCGCTGGGGCGGTGCATCAATTCAGTCATCTTCATTCCAGAGGTGACAAAGGGCTGGCGGGGAAGTTTATATTTGCGTGTGGATACACATTTCCGCTGTCATTATACCAACCCGAGATGAAGCGGGATGGAAGGTGTACGAAACGCGCTGATTTAGAATGCTCATAAAGACGGGAACAAACAAGGGACTACTCCTGAGGAGCCTGCTGGCCGAGGCCGATGGCCTTGCCAGATCCAACCCCCCCACTCCCACACTCCTAAATCCAATCCTATGCTATCGATTAGGAAAATCAATTTGGTCTAAGTCACAAGCACAGAGGGAGATGCAGAAATGCCGCAATATATTTTATAGTCACAAGTGGAATCAGACTCAACCTGGTTTAACTGCATGGCAAATATGCCTTCTCTTAATTAAGAAAAAGAGTTAATGACCTCACAACAATAGAAACAAATCCTTCATTGTGGAGCTACCCACTTGTAGGAAAATACTTGAAATTTCCGCCTGAAAAAATGCTTCTAGCCTTTAAATTGTATTAAGTATGAATAGGGAAATGCTATTTTAATCTGAAAAGGTTCAGCGGGATATTGTAATCAACATTTCTGCGAGGCATTCACGCTTTGTGTTCCATTACGAGCTCATTTGAAGTGGAAGGCTGAAAGTATGGCAGAATAAAGACATACTGCAATGGATTTTTTATCCAAACATAATAGCAGCACTATCAAACCTGATGTTTTCCAGTCTGTCCGTATGTTTCCAAGATGTCAAGCTACCGAGGGGCATAGATGCACAGATCTTTATGTAATCCAAGTTATACAGCAAATCGTTTTAGAGACATCCAGAAATAAATACTCATTATCTATACCTGGTCCCATCTACTTTATTTTGATTACTTTAACTGGAATTATCCGATTATAAAGCGTCTCTTTTGTACTGCTTTACTATAAGTTGAAGGTAAAGTTTTTTTATAACTGTTGTAAGACTGTGGGTGCTAAACTCATATGCGCAAATATTTGCAGATACAGCACCATGTAAACAAGGAAGCTTCGTTGGCCAATTAGTGGTCAGATCAGGAGGTCCCAATGGTTTAGAGAGGCGTAAATACTAACCGTCATCTCCATTCATTTGTATGCGGCTGCAGGTGCACTACCTTATTATGTATTCAAGCCCAAACCTGCCTCCCAAACAGGCCATAAATTAACTTCTTTTAGAGCTTCGGTCTCAGAGAAGCATTGCATCTTTGTTTGAATCCTCTTCACTGGTCCAAAGTTCACGAGAAAAAAAATGTAAAAAACACCCAGAACAAGGGAAAGCAATCAATTCTGTTGCAAAAAACTTAGCGTCATACTGTAAAATGCACAAAGACAAATGTATCTGATTTTACAGCGCAGTAAAGAGGTTGATGTACTGCGACTCAGTCAGGCTTTGTCAGTTTGATAGCTTTTGGGCACCTTTTAACACCACCACCACAGTCGTAAGAGTGGCTTGGATTGCTTTAAATGCTAAGTTGACATTTTTGGGTCCATATCTGCACTCCAGCAGATAATGTATCGTTTTCACTCGTAGACATTCATTTTCCTTGGGCCAGTTTAACCTTAGTGAGGCTACGGTTAACAATGCTAAGAATGTCAAGCTGATTGCATCAAGTGAGGGGCAACTGATTCAGTCACTGGTCAGACATACTGCAGTAGGCCTCATCTGCAAGAAGCATTCTGAGAAGAATCATTGCTGCACTACAAAGATGGCATCTCCATCTCCATTCATAAAATCCACAGCTGCATCTGCACAAGCCAGTTAATGCTTTGCGCTCACGTCCCCTTGGCATGAAGACTTTGTCGAGTGTTAACATGCGCCCGCTAAGTGTTTTGACCCCCCTGGGGACAACTTAACTACGTGTCAAATTAAGGGTGGAGGGGTAGCTTGCAGATAGCAAAACCTGCAGTGTTTAAAGCATGAGATTTGTTTTAAGCTCACTGCCACTGGTGACGGTAACGTCGACACTTGAGCTTGACAATGTACCAGCCTTGCAGGCCTTTATTAAAACTGAACTCATAGATTAAAATGACGTGCGAGGGGGATTCAAAACACAGCGGCGGCTGAGTGTGTTCTGTTCAAGTAACGGTACAAAATGGCATTTTAGCCCCAAATGACTTCACCAAAGATCTCATCTCCTACCTCGACACAGAAGGCCTCATGCAGAAAGACATCAGAACAAAATGATATCCGTTGGTATCCAGAATGTGCTCTTAATTTGTATGGTACACCATGTTTTTTAAACTATTTATCTGACATTAGTGCAGCAGTAGATTATTCTTTATCACAAATATCAGGTTGCATGGTACTTTATTTCATTGATCTTGGAAAACCCTCTTATTTTCCAGTGTTATTTGAAGGGCTGGGATAAAGACTGTAACATATATTCAATAGTATGTTACACTACATGCTGTATAGCAAAATATGCTAAAAAGGACTTTTTCTTTGACTTTTACGTCTTAAATGCTACCAAACATTGGGGTTCACTCTTCAAAGAGCTATACAGAATCAAGACACTAATTGTCTGTTCTTTCCATCAAGCACCAGCTGAGGTCTCCATCTAAACTGTAACCTCCATTTCCTGCAGGGGGTTGTGAAAGCTTGTGTCAAAACCTTTGTGTCCAAGCTCTTTATGAGACGGGACAGCTAAAGTGTTGAGAGGTGTGGACCTCGAGGACCTTTCCTCAGCCATGTGTTTTCTTTTCTTATTTTCAGCTTTTGCCTTTCTTCTTTTGTGACATTCCTGCCAGAGAAAGGGCCCCATGAGACCAACCTGTCTCCCTCCTAACAGCATGATAACTCTGGTCTTTTGGACCTTAGAGAAACCAAAGGGCCTCACTGTAGCAGTGGGTGAGATTCGGCTCACAGGAATGTTAATACAGTACAGAAGGTGGCGAGCCTTATATATTTTGACACAGTACTAAGCATTATGTTAAAAAACAAACATTAAATGTATATATAAATTCTGTAAACTAAGTTTTTAATCACCAACGCCACCTGTCTATGGGGTTACACTAGAGATGTAACCGGAGTTCTTACTTATTTCAGTGCTAATCCTCTAGCTGGTTGACAAGAAAGACACAGGAACGTAGCTTTGGTCTCTTCGCCGTTCTATTCACCGACTAATAAACTGTACACACACTGGACTCCTACGTTCACAGCTATAATATTACTGCTGACTTGATACTCACTGTCACACACACATGCTCTCTCTCTCTCTCTCGACCGGACACTCACTAATGTTACGCCAGGCTTGCAATACGGCAGAAACCCTGACAGACTATGCCAGGCCAACAGTCAGCCGACAACCTCACAGCTAAACCAATTGATGCGGTGGAGACTAAAGTGGCTGCATGTGTTGCAACATTATGGCTGTTAACTCTCCCAGGCGACTGTGGGTCCTGCCTGTTTTGACGGATTTAACCTCTCTGTGCATCAATTTATGGTCGCAGGGTGACAAGAGGTTAACGTCACTTTGCTGTAGTGGAATCGGGTGCGGTTGTATTGGCGTAGTGCTGCGAGTGAGAGTACGAGTACATGAGCACTGCATCGGGCCGGATACCCATACTGGTATCGGTGCGTCCCTAATTTAAAAATAACAGGGGAAAGATCTGCCAGAAAACACAAAGCGTCATCTGCCTTCTCTGAAGATGCTTCTGTGATGCTTAAAATGTCAGCATCCAGCTGTGGGTATAAACAATCATTCAACTGCAAAATAGGTTTCAAAATCCATCATTGAGACCGACTGAGTGAGAATGCACTATTCTCTTCTCCTCTCCTTATTTTCTAACTCGTCAACGGTATCATGCAGTGCTGCCTATGTTAAGTTAAAAAAAATCTAATCTTTCCAAGAAAGTTCATGTCATGAAATTTAATATCAAGATTTCCATGTAAAAGATCCATAACTGCTGGAAACCAGTCTTAAGTTAACTAAAATGCCCCACACTCACCCCCAAAAAAACAAAAACTACACTCTGGGTAACAATTAATTAAAAAGGTACTACTGTACATGCAACTGTTAGAAAATCCTTATTATTAAGGACACCAATGGCCGTCAGCATCATGCTCGAGCAGCCGAGCATCGGCCGAAACAGTGAATATCATATTTAGAATAATGTCACCATCTTTATTTAGTCCATTGGCTCCATGATACTAACTATCAGTGTTGTTGTACTCGAGATCGGTCTTGGTCTTGACCAAATCTTTACTGGGTCTCGTCTTCAATCATTACTGTGATTGGAAGTAAACCGTCCTGCTTAAAATGCAACCAATAACTTGATTCATTTGAATTGTTTGTTACTGTTAACAGCCGTCATAACGCCCTAAACCCGTTCAAACGTACAACAATATAACAAATTGTAATGTCTTAGGTGAATGGTAAAACATGGAACAGGAGTGTTGAATAAAGACGGTTACGTTAATTTCAGCTCCTTAGTGGTCGATTGTATTTCTTTGCTTGTAGAAAACAAAGGAAAGTTCCACACATGAAATGCACCTCTGCAACGCCTTTTGATTATCTTCATTTGATTTCTGTGGGTATTTTTATGAGAATGTGGATCATTCGATATTCTATTGTAAATTGTTGACCCACAGTGTGAACAAGGATGGGTTTTGACCTGCAAGTCTGACAAATACAGGCATGACATCACGCCATCAAAGAAGTCGAGGGCTGTAACTACTGATTATTTTACTGACAATCCATTAAACATCAGGGAAAAAAAGAACAATTCCAAGGAGACATGTTCAAATGTCTTGTCTGATCAACATTCCAAAACCCAAAGATATCCAGCTTACATTTCAGAGGCTGGGAGCTGTTAAGGGATTTTCAAAATACTTTCCAGGTCATTTTCTATTGAATGACAAATCGATTAACCAAATAATCCACTCTAAAGAAAAAACCATGCCATTGCACTGGCTTCAATTGAAGTGAATGGGAGAAGGAGTGACCCTACATTACTGTGGAGACCATCAACTTTTACTGTAGCAAATTGATTACAATTCCAGCAAAGTGTAATTCCTAACTGCAAAAAAAGGGTTTGAGTGTAAAGCTTCTGTGGTCCGTACCTCTACCGACTCTTTCTGACTTTGATTCATAAAAACACCATTGAATAATTTCCCTCATTGGTGCTAATGTCCATTGGAATATGAAAAGTAAATCTCATCCAATCCATAGTCTTGAAACCCGAAACTGATTAAAATTTGAACATCTGAAAAAATATGTGCAGTATGACCTTGAGCATTATATTAAATCTATAGTGGAATACCAGATCACTACAGACAAAGCCGTTAGATGAACATAAAGGTATTCATTCCCTCAGCAATTCTTCTATACTGCTTTTCAGACCAGGGTCGATTAGTATTTTGGCACGGTAGAACAGTGAAGGTCTCACTAAAAGGAAATTCAGCGTCTATACAGTTTAAGGTGACGAGTTTAAAGCAACAATGGTTAATAGTTTAATTGATTTAAAAATAAAAGGATCCAATTACTCACATCTACCTTTAATTTGTGGCACAAAATATGTTGACAATAAATAGGAAACGTGTGTGTGTGTGTGTGTGTGTGTGTGTGTGTGTGTGTGTGTGTGTGAGACAGAATGTTGTTTCAAATGCTACTCTTTGAAGAATGCTGTTTTTAATTGATACACCAGTAAAAGCCCTCATCGTACACAATATGAGCCATGAAGCTGCACTTCACATCAAGCTAACCTAATGAAGAAATTGAAGAGTCCATGTCTCTCTAACACAAAGACTCCTGTTAAAAAAAGGCAAAAATCAAATCAAATAAATGGAAAAGGGCTGAAAATCTCTCTGATTAGGCCTCTAATAATTCATACAGTTAGGTGTTTTTTGAAGGTTAAGAGTTCTAACCATTTCTGTGAATGAAAGAAAATACACATTTTCAGTTTTAGGCGTTTAGAGAAACATTTAACAGCATTGCCTGACATAAGAAATAAGTGGAAACACTCAAATACATTGGATCAGTGTGTAGCCTGCCAGTTTCCATTTTCATTTCTAGCACCCCGCTATCTCAATGCGTTCCTTTACCCGAGATAACCAATTCAATCAATACGTAGCACAGTGTCTCATATTCAGACCACTATCGCTTTACAATGGACTGCAACATAACTACAGCTTCAAGTAAGGCAAGGGAACAATTATTCTATTTTCATACAGTGCTGTCCCATCAGGCATCACACCAGATGCTAAGTTCATCTGCCGTTATATTAAATATAACCTAGATTGTATTCCACAAGGAGCAGCATTCAGCCGAATCAAAATGGACGAGACACACAGAAAACAAAGAGTGCAGGTTAACATAACCGTTTAGTCAGAAAGCATCAAATGTCCCCTTGAGTATCCCCTGGTGAAGGAAGTCAAGATTTTTAGTGTTGGTAGAGGAAACTGTGTGTGCGCGCGCGTGTGCGCGTGTGCGTGTGTGTGTGTGTGTGTGTCTGTCATCTGCTTGAGGGGGGCACTTCTACCAATGCAGATTATATGACAGATGGTGCTGCTGTCCAGGACATAATGAATGTAATTGTCAAATGAGGATACAACCAGCAATAATGTTAATGATATTCTGAAATAGGAGGGAAATACATTAAGTAAGTTAGTCACCCATCTGAATGACAAGAAGCCAAACCCAAGTCAACGGTATTATTTAGGATGAAATTCAACAAATGAACCTTTTTTCCAAACATTGATTTGGAAATGAAAGCCGTCATATTGCAGCGATGACAAAACTTGCGATGTGATTCCAAGTGATAGGCTTCGGTACCTTTTCCACTTTGATTCTGATGTTGAAAGACAGTACGCTGTCCTTACATCAAAGCACCCTGCACTTCTATCAGACACAGGGCAGCAAGTCTTCCTCTGCAGGGGCATCCGCTCACTGTTCCCTCTTTTCACAATGTACATCAAATAATGATATTTCTTGTGCAGTATTAAAAAAAAAATAGGAATACTTTTGAAAAGTGTATATATACATTCTACATAGTCTGGAACTACATTCCAATATCTTGCCTATTTTATTTTTTAACAGATAGTCACCTATATGAAAATTGCAAATGCTCACACCACTGCATACATCCTCACACCTCAGTACATTTTGATCAACAAACTACAAGAGCACAGGCCTGCATTGGTTTCTAGATTTTGTGAAAGACATACAATGTATGCTTCACAGTCAGCTACTGTCTTAGCCTCAGCCCATTCACATACGGGCTACACATTTTAATTTAAAGTCCAAAAAAAGGAGATGCTGTTCAAATTCAACAGGATGACTTTATAATGCATAAACTTCATTCATAGGTATGCATCCAAAATGGAACTTCTTTGCAAAGCCATTTTCAGATCAGAGCACATTGTTTTAAGCACCATGTGAACGGTACAAAGGACCTTTCACTACTCAACAATTCGCCGGATACATTTGATCTTAATCCCACCGTCGAACAGAACGGATTAATTAGTCCAACAGGAAATTGAAATTTTCATATTGGCTATCAATATGTTGCGCGTTGATCGGCGCTGATTACACCTGAACGCATCGATAGCCCAGTTAAAGTAATTAAGAGTGGAGTGCATGCCAAGACTGACAGTACTGAGCACATCAACACTGCTGCAGGGATTCATTATCATCGCCCAGAGCTGAATCTGCAGATAATTGCATATGTGCGCACAGACATGCACATGCATTTTGTCGCGGAAAGTCACACTTACCGCGGATTTAGAAATGACTGGTGAAAAGGAGGGATATCTCACGTCCTTCCATTCAAAGTATTAGCGATCATTTCTCTCTCAGCTGTCTTTAAGGCGTTGGGTATCGTCCTTACGCACTGTTTGTGAGCACCGGACTTGATGAAAGGGGGTCGAGGAGAGAGAACAACGAATCCAAATAGTTGCCTCCAGTCGCTCCGTTCAATATCCTCGTAAAACCGCCTTGGTTAAGTCTGCCTTTGGTCCAGAATCCGAGTCGTGGTGATGTCGCGGGGGAAACAGCAGCTTCCTCGTGTTGTATCCACGGAACTGTCCCTTACATCCCTTTATGGCACAAGGCGTCCTTCTGTGCGGGGGCTACATCACGTCCCATGAAGCTGAAAGGCGAAACGCCATCAGCCCTCACCACTCGCGCACACAAACACACGCATAAAGAGTACCCAGAAGAATGTGAGAGGGTGAGGGGTGGGGGTGTGGGGGGTAGTTTGAGAAAAGCTCCGCAAAGGGAAAAATAGTCTAAGTTGTTTGGGTCCAAAACCTGAGCTCTGAGACTCTGACAAACCAATTGTGCGCACTGGCTGCCAGTGATTCCGTATGGAGACCGAGGGTTTGGAGAGCCAGTGAAAGGTGAGAGCAAAAACTCGGATGTGGATTGCCGCTCTCGCCGTATACTCGGGCTCCACCTAGCAGCAAACACTGGATAACATGCTACAAACCAAAGCCTTACCTACAGTCTATATCTTGCCTGCGGCTGGCAAGGAGAGCTAAGTTATATTACATCCCGTCTGTGCGCCTGTGGTTCCAATATTTATGCCAAATCCACTGCTTCTGTCTCTCTCAAAAGATTCGATGCTTCTTGAAAATGCAACCAGAATAAGAACTGCCCATCAATAGTTCAATAAAAGGACGGGCAGACTGCTTGATGACTAAACATGCCAAACACTTTTTAGGTGTGGCAGACAGGCTAAAATGCTACACATGCTTTATCAGAAACGTTTTTATGTGGAAAAAGTGTATCATTTCATAAACTGCATTCTCTGGGTAATGTGTTTGCCTGCATGTATGTGCCAGTGTTTTGTTTCTACAATATGTCCACAAAGAAAAGTTCATGGTCCTTTTTCTTGCCGTTATTCAAGTTAAAAGTTGAAGCTCCGTCTTCTTATTCTGCCACTACTATAATTCCTTTCATTGTACCGTATATGTACACAAATAAATTAAAGAAATACAAAAAAAGACATGTTTCTGATGACCTTTGAACACTGCAACAGCTGCATATCTCCAGCTGGAGGCAGCCTGCATTCAACCTCTCAATCATCCGATAGCCAATTAATCACTTTAATAATCCTAATTACAATCAAACAATAACAAGTAATCATGCAATCACTCACTCAGGGCTCCACTAATGAGCCCATGCGAACACAGACCTGGTAAAGAACATTTCTGCACTTGTTTCCTGTCTCAGAAAAACCTTGAACCTCTCATGAAAAATAAGTGCTGCCTGCGTTTGAAGAGATTCAGCGTTATCTCTCCCTGGCACTGCTTTCCATGCACCCCCGATGCAAATGGATTTCTCCAGGTAGAGCACTGACCAAAGCTGGCTGCCATTACACTTGCATAAACCAGGTAGCTTCAAAGCCAAACCTTAATATACAGCTTGCCATCTCAACTGCATCAAATATACAAGCACTACAAACATTATTCCATTACTCCATATTAGCAGTACCATGATGACTGGTGATGCAGATGCCAAACTAGTAAGAAACCAGTCAGATTTGGATTGGCTCCTCTTTGTCTTCTGAATAACACACTCCTCATGACAACACTCTGAAAAGGTTTCAGCGTCCTCCATCAAAAAGGATAAGCATTTCAAAAACATGGAAATGAGGGCAAGTTAGACCCTACTAGATCTTGTTTTACTGCAGAAAAAAAAAGACAGAAATTCATGACAGCAGTAGTCCCTGAACTGCATGAGTATAGCGGCTTCCTTTTTAAAAAATGGAAAAGAAATGAATAAAGAATAAATGGTATTATTATTCAATACTTGTCAGTAAAACAAAGAAAAAGCTCTGATCAGACAACAGTTTAATGGCAATGAATATCTTACTGTGAGAAATAAAAAAAATGAAAAATAAAATGAGCCCATTAGCAGCAATAAAAATAAATTTTTCTATTATTACCATCTACTATCTACCATCTACCATTAACAGTAAGTGGATCCGCACAGGATTTGTTCCTTATGCTGGAAGAGATTTCTTCATCCTTATTCTAAACCAACTATCCTCAAGACAGAGATAACATTACTGCTGTCAGATAATGAGCTTTCAATTCAAATAAAGTATCCTTCCAGGAATTAAAAAAGATATATTCAATTTCATATGCCTCCTCTAAACTGCTAAATTAGAATGGGTTCAATTTTAGAGTTGAAGTGTTTAACCTAAATCAAATTCAACACCCACACAACACATTCATTATGATGCAAACATGATGAAAATGACCCCTACTCACAGAACAGGGCAATACAATGTTTTCCTTAAGTTGGACCATGGGCAGATTTACACCTTTAAATCTGTTATATCTTTTATTTAGAGTTAATCACATGACTGCTTGCACAACATCTTTACTACTTTGGGTCAAAGTTCTCATCAGCATCTTTTTTGGTAGCAACTAGCAGCTGTTTTTAGTGAAATGTACTCAACTCTATCAGCACCGATCGGCCGAGAGGCAAAGTTTAGCAACAAGCTAGAGAACGTGCAGTGTAGAATTTGCATCTCAGTAACATCAGTCTATATAGCAGCATGCTGCATCAGTTGTGAGAGCAGTTCAGATTATGTGACACATATTCATAATCAAAGCTAATGCACTAATACCAATATGGGGGAACTGGTGAGTGCTTATGTCTTACGGGGTTAATAAATTAACCCCTAAAGCTGCATACTTGATCATTAAATACTGTATGTTGTATTCACAAAGTTAAAGTACAATGTAGTTAGTTTCACAAATTTACCGTTTATGAAACAGAACAAAAAGCAAAAAGAATTCAACAATATTAAATGGTAATGAATAAAATAGTATAAAAGGACAGGGGGAAATACAACAAACAGTTTCTGAGCCAAGTCATTTGCATAAACAACAAACTCATCTCAATGTCTATTTCCTTGTAAACATTTCACTTCTTGGAAATATGTATAATTCTGTGCGTAACATGCTAATGCTAAATTTCCAGCTGCCAACAATGGATTTACTAAATACAGAGAGTTAAGCACCTGAGACAGTCATAATTGAACACCATAAAGTGATGCACAGCACCATAAAACCTCTGTACAGCTACTCACCATGCTGTTGTCAGAAACTCCTGCCAAATATAAAGCTGTTCAGGAAAATTAAGGCTTACGGGGACAGTTGTTGTGCAAAGTGAATCCAATAATGTAGAAGCCATTTTCCCTGTTTATCCATGCTAGCAAGCCCAGGAATTATCATCTCTACAGTGCTGACACTTACATATGCAGCAGCGCTTTAAGTGCTTAGACAACGAGACATTCTTCTTCAGCCGTTTGTGGGGAACTGTGTGGATGTGCACTTGGCTTAAGAAAGTGGACTACAGAAAAAAAGGTGCAATATTAGGACTAAAAGATTGCTAGATGCACGTTTATTGTATTAAACAATCCTGGCCATGTTAGCAAAAGACATATCTAGGTCATGGTAACATGAAATCAACATCACCTGCCACAAGCAACTGAACCACCAACTCACTGCTCAAGTCACAGCTGGTCTTGACCCATCAATCCACTTTGATTCCCTGTCTGAGAGGTTCTGTAACTAACAACATCAACTTCACTACTTCTGCCTTTGTTACTGACAGACAAGACAGTAATTCACACTGCCACTAGAAATCCTTGTCAGGCAAACAACAAATAACAATGCTGAGTTTTTATATATACGGACAGCCTCTGCTCAAAACAGCGCAATTAAACAAAATGATATAGTAACTTTATTTACGTAGCACTTTTTAAAGCAAAGTTACAAAGTGCTTCACACGTAGGATGTAGGATAAATGACTATTATGAAAAAGGAAAGACGCAACAACAAAACAAGGCCTTATATTTTGGTCTTGTAACCTTCATCAGATGCTAATAAAGGTCTGATGAAGGTCCTGTGCCTGACTCCTGCTTTTGTTTTTTTGAATAAATAAATGCAGGTTTTACCAAGTTGTAATTGTCGAGACATTGGCACAGGTGAGTAAAAGCTTTCCCATCAAAGCCAAGTACAGGATTAAAGGACAGGTTTTTATTACAATACTAACCATTTGTTTTTGGGAGAGTTATTGCTCCCTTTACCAATTACTTCTCCGCATCCTGGCTGTGTTGAGATCCCCTAGTGCCGCATCTACGGTAAGAAAAGGGGGACATATTTCCATAGTCATCATTTCATATAAAAGCGCATTCTGAAGTTCAGCCAAAGCAAATATGAGGCTTCAGCAGCCGTAGCTAGCCAAACTGAGTGAGTGTCTTTCAGTCTTTATCATGCAAAATTCCCTCTGTGTTTCCTTCCTGAACCAAGGACAAAGAAAGGGATACATCTAGTTAACTACATTTCCAGGACAAATAAGTAACAATAAATCTATGTACTCAACCTCCTGGACAAAGATCCAGACTGGATGTTGATTTGGGTAATCCCGATGGGCAATTAATAATTTTGCACAGATCGGGGACTGTGCCTTGTTCTTATTTCTTACAATATAGTTGGTCAAACAGAGAAATTGCTTCATGGCCAGTAGAAAGAGGAAGAATGAATACAGCCACCTCAGCATACGTATACTTGTGAGGACATTTTTTACTTTGTTATGGCGAAAACAAATGAGTATACAACTAGGCATCTCCTTACACAGCATATCTTGCACTATTAAACTTATTTTGTAGATGTTAAATAGTTGACTTCAGTGCGTGCACGCACATGACACCCCACAGTCAGTGGGCACGACGTGCCTGCCTACATCCAACATTACATCAGCAGCGATAAACTTCACCAAGCAACACCTACGTATCTTTCTGGCTTTAATTCTTCAACAAGGCAATATTCCATTTTATAGCAAAAAGCTTTCACAACAAGCTCAATTCAAACCCCCACATTTAGGAGAGAAATACAGCAAAAAACGTTTACATTTTTAATTTAGCTGATTCTAGAATGAGTTACTGATTACATCTTACTAAAATGGCTCAAAACAAGAATGGGTGAAGATGGTCTAGCCGTCACGAGTCGGTAAACATAGTGCAGTCCAACGTGCTGGTCGTGATTGATTGCTTTTCTGTGTGTGGGAGTGTACGTATTAGCCTCTTTTTGGATCAAGGTAAAAGTTTCTCTTTTAAATCTCATTCATATGATGACTAAGACATACTGGAGTCAGCCCTAATAGATTTTTTTTTCTTTTTTATAATTTAATCAACGACAACAATTTCCCTATCAGAATATTGGCTGCTATCCACTTTAGATTAGTTTGTGTCCTAATGAATAGCGGTATAATGATTTTGACACAAACTTTTAAAAAAAGAAGAGTTTATTCAATGTGGTGAAATTAAAAGCTGGATCGATGACTCCCTCTCCTCAAGCTAGAGCGTCTGCTGTGAGTGTGTGGGAGCTGTGCCAGATACACACACCTACTGTCATGTAGGCAAAGGTTGTGTGTGTGTGTGTCCTTGTGTGCGTGGAAAACAGGAAAAAGTGTGTTTGCTGAGTGTGTTTGTTATTTAACTTTCTTCAAACTTGGGTTTGCATTGTTTCTGAAGCTTTGTGTCTAAGCTGCTGTCAATAAAACTCCTTCACAGTTGTAAAAAAAATTAAATATGAACGCCACGTCAACAAGATTTGATTCAGGTAATCCAGCGAGAATTACAAAAAGTTGTTTTTGTTTCCATGCATGTAAATGTGTCAAATATATGTTCATATGAAGAAGAATCAAAGCTAACAAAAAAAAAACCCGGCACATATACAGAGACACCACACAAGGCAAACACTGGAGCTTTGTGCTAAAAAGGGTCTTCTTCGACCCACATTGCAGTGTTTCAGAACAGTCTGCTAGTTGTACTCAGTTGTTTTGCACAACATGCAAAATGTACAAACTTGTTCAAAAGTCTATTTCTAAAAGTTCAGTTCATCTCAACGATGCTACTCGAGCCATTCATGTTATTTAAAGGTGTAGATATGTTTGGGAGAGTAGAGATCAAACGTACAGCTATTCAAACAGACACAAAGAATGATGCATGTCCTTTCTACTTCTCCGGTTCTAGAGTTCTCATGGGTGGGATGGATCCCCACATAGTTCGCTTTGAAATTAGATCACTGGAAAGCTGAAAAGATGGTGCCGTTTCTGAGATTTTGACATGTTATCCAGATTGGTTTGGGCCGATACAAAGACGACCACACATTTTACATTTTCAATCAGCAGTAAACTCTATGGATTTAAGATACATTCATGACCTTTAGAGAGCCTGAAGTCTAGAGAAGGAGCTACCATCAAATATGGGGATGCCAAATTGCTCAATTCAGTTCATGAGACTAATGTTTTGGCTAATTGCTCCGACTGTAATTATGAAACGGAATTAATCCAACTTTTGGAAGCTACAGATAGTTAAATGAAATGATCAATACAACTCTCAGGTCTGTGCTTTAACTTTACTTAAGGAGGTGGAAGTGGAAGGCAATTAGCTTAGTTCAGCTTAACGACCGGAGGCAGAGGAAACCTCTAACCCGGGTTCTCTACAAAGTTGAAAAATATGCCTACCAGCTCCTCGAAAGCTCACTAATTAACATCTGTATAGAGACCAAAATATCAAAATGTCAGTCCAGTGCCTTGTCCTAACAGTGAGGGTGCCAGGAACCAGCACAGACATGGGAGTATTGAGCAGATGGAAACAGTAACATTAGTCAACATTACATCACGAAATTCCTCCTAGAATCAAACAGTGTCATTTTTACATGATTATGCGTGTACGAATTAAATAAATTAGATACGTGTTAATTAATTAGCTTATTCTTTAACCTTAGAGAGAGCCATGATAGCGGTTTCTTCCTGCTTCCATCCTTTTATAATTGTTAGCTAAGCTAGAGTAATTGTATTTAAGCTAGCTAACATATTCAACAACCACACACAGTGGAATCAATTCCTTTTCATAAACTCTAGGGTAAAAATAAATAATAAGTGCATTTCCAGAATGCTAAAGGACTAAATTTAGGTGAAAAAAACTAACTAAATCTAGCTTTAGTTAGTTGTGTTAGCTCGCTAGTGTCAGCTGCCACTGAACAAAGCTAAGCCTCTTCTACACAATGACATGCATGTATTAGCAACTTTCTGTGCTTATGCAGTAATTACAGCCACAGAAGCCAGCTGTTTCAAAGTCTAAAAATTGACTGCAAGCGAATATTACCTTCCCAGAACTACACATCAGACAAATTTTGCAATTAGCGTTAGCATACTCGAGCTTTCGGCAGTAAATTGGCCGGATATTTTCCTCAGGAGAACAGACCTAAAAGGAGAGTGAATATTGGACTTACATTTCGGTGGCCAGAAACATGACTCCAAAACAAATGCTAATGTTGCTCCGCGTCTGCTGGATGTGTAACGAGAAAAACATATTACTTTACCAAAAGGCCTTTTTCACAGCAGATATTTTGATATGTCATAGCAGGAAAAGCACAGGTGTTACTATTAACACTAACGACGGCTCTGTTCCATTCAGGTGTTCCAGTGAGAGTGGCAGTGAGCCAACACGCGCAATACCAGGGCCCTGAAATCAAAGCAGCTAAATTGAATTGAGCCATTAATACTTCCATTATTTACACCTGTGCTTTCTCTACTGTGACAAGTCAAGATGTGTTCTGTGAAAAAAGGCTGCTTAGATCCACAGTCTGTCCTGAATTTTAACAAGCTGGTTTTAGTTCGCTCTACTTAGTTGCCATCAGAGCCCCACAACGATATTACCAGCATGTCTCAAGTGTGATCTCAAAATATTAAATTATTAGTGTATATATTAGTATACTAATATACGAGCGCTGTACGCCAAAACCACCAGACACAGGAACAGCTCCTTTCCGCTGGCTGTCACTGTCATGAACAATTAATCAATGTTTAATGTTCTTGTTTTGTATTTTCTTGTTTAATTGTATATTCCATATGTGTATGCATACATGGCCAATAAAGCTGATTCTGATTCTGATACTCTATTAAACATACCAACAAGTAAAGTTGTTTTAAATCACATTCTTTGTTCGTTGTCTCCTACATATTATGACTTGGCAAATCGAGAGCATGTACACAATAGACAGTGTCCGTCTTGTCAAAAAGTAAATATAAAGAGTTTCAACATGCTGTAGTGTCCTTAAACTTTCATCATTCCAGTATAGTTGTCCTATGTCCCATTTCCCATCACGAACAGCCACAGATCACATCCAGGTCTCCAACCACATGAAGAAAATGGGATGAGAGAAGAGGCTAAATCAGTCTCTTATCTTTCTCAAAGTGTCTCACATCCGGATGACTCTTTTCGGCTAATTAGAAGATAACACTGTGCTGTTTCATTACTAAATGTCTGTTAGATCCAGGTGTGCTCACTCCTTAACGTTGACGAGAGGACGACCAACCGTTACCGTTATCAGTCATGTCGACATGAAATAAAAAGTTTAAAAAATGTGTCTCTCTTTATCGGGTACACCAATGAGCAAGGCACGTTTAATGCACGTCATCACTTTCACACTTTAAATTTCATTACGACTAAAAGCAGGAGTAGTTCTGAAACATGTACTGTGTGCATATACCGCAGTGAACTCACCAGACACTCAGATCTCCGTTCAAATATTCAGAAATGTACCTGTTTCTCGGTACAAATGTATGACATTTACTTTGAAATATTTACTAATTGGTACAGTAAAAATGTCTGATTCTCAGCATGGGTGGAGTCAACAGCGCCTTGGACACATATACATCAGTCACTGTCTGGAATTATTGAGAAAATACTTTTTTATAAAACTTCAAATATTCAGTTATTAGATGATTTGAAGTTAGCTCATGAATAAGATTTTGAAGGGCTTTAATTTTTAAATGCTACATCAGAATGTCCTGGTACTCACTGAGTGACACCTTGAGGTGGTCTGCTATTAACCTGTCGTGAAATTATGTTGTAACAATGCACCATTTCCTCTAAAATCTAATCTGAAATTAGACAAATTGTCTCATGAATGTGATTTGAAGTTAGCTCATGAATGATTTTGAAGGGCTTTAATTTTGAAACGCTACATCAGAATGTCCCTGTTCTCTCTGAGTGACACCTTGAGGTGGTCTGCTATTAACCTGTCGTGAAATTATTTTGTAACTATGCACCATTTCCTCTCAAATCGAATCTGAAATTAGACAGTCTGTTTTTTTGTAAGGTTGTAGTCAGACTTGTCTTGAACACATATGCATCAGTTATAGTCTAGAATTATTGAGAAAATGCTATTTATAAAACTTCAAATTTTCAGTTATTAGATATTTTCTCGTTACAAAAGTATGACATTTACTTTGAAATATCTCTTAATTGGTACAGTAAAAATGTCTGATTTTCAGTATGGGTGGAGTCAAAGATGTCCTGAACACATATACATCAGTCATTGTATGGAAATATTGACAAGAATATTTTCATAGCACCTTAAACATTTCAGAAATTAGCTATTTGAAGGTGCAATTTCAGTCCAGTTTGTAGAATCTTAATTGGTACAGTAAACATGTTTGAATTTTGTTTGGATGTGGTCAGAAATGTCCTGAACACATACATGTCAGTAAGTCATACATTATTAATTCCATTCACTTTCCAGCAACCCTCAAATCAAAGAATAAAGACACAATTTAGTTGTATTTTCCCTTTATGTTTTATACTTAATGTTAATATAATTCATTTAATCTTATTTCCTCAAATGCAACTTGTATACGCTTAGTTGACATCTTATTTTGGAAACCGGATGTTCTCTGACGGTAATCTTTCCCGCATATTTGACATCTTATTGTGAAAACCGGATGTTGTCTCACGTTAATCTTTCCGCTAACTTTGCAAAGTCCTTCGCTCGATCCCGATCAGTGCCGTTTGAATGCGTTTACCGTGCATTTCAGCATATGGGCGCACTAAAATCTAAGTGTCTGCAGACTTGACCGCAGTGTTTATATATAAATGATTAGCATTAACACAACACATGCACTTACTGTTCTCTGTCAGCGCGGTTCTCGACTGGCTGCAGACAAGCGGAGCCCGGTGCACTGCGCGCTGTGAAACGCCGTCTGCAAATTCTGTCCGCTAGCACAGCTTGACAGCCGTAACGTCAACGCTTTCTCCTGCTGTGGCTTCAGCCATGCTGCTCTGAACGGAGTCATGTGGAGTCATGTGGAGGCGCGGCCGCGGTACAACCACAGAGCGCCAGCAGACCTGGGACCAGCTGACCACCTGGCGCTTAACGAATCACACATGCATAAAATGATAAATACAAGGTGACTCCGTCCAACTGTAACGGAGCAAATGTAGTGATTCTTCTACAAATACCCGCTCAAGAAAGAGTAAAAAAAGGTATACGCTGCATTAACACTTCTCTAACATCGAAAAATGTACATCAAAAAAGTTACTTGAGAACAAGTAGTACATGTATCTCAGGCGCACAGACATTGAATGAACAGCTGACTGTTACATGGTGCAGGTGCTGTGAATTTAGAACATGTGGCTCTTAATGGTGCTGAAAACGTGTATGCACTTACAATTACTTTGATATGTCTGTGTCTTCGTTAATGTATTCTATGATGATGATGATGATTTGAAAAAACAAACCAAAAAAAACTGTTATATTATAGCTGATCTAATTAGTGAACTGAAATCTCTTTCTGTTTCAACAATAATATCAACGCCTTCATGTATTGTGTCCTTACAGCCCTAAATTCAACTGGCTGTCTAAATGCTGGTTGCCGGACAGTATGCAAGTGGACACTCGTATCACCATGACAAGCTAAGACAACTCACTGACACTTTCCCTTTAAAGTTTGGTGTGGAAATGTCCAAAAAAACTAGTTTAAATGAAATAGATGCAGACTTTACACTAGTCACATTCCACTACTGTACCTTTGGCTAAAAAAGTCAAAAATATTCAAATGCCTGTGGCCACAAGCTTTCTTAATAATTACTATAATCACAATTGTTTCACTTTATTGGCTATATGGCAGTATGAAACACACCTGTGCACACCCTGTACCGTGAGGCAGAAACGGAAGCCATTTGAAAGTAGAATTTTCTAAATTCCGCTCTGATCTTAACAGATAATAGTTACTCCCTGCATCACATTACTCCTCGGGTCTATATGTCTGAAACGCTGGCATATGTGGGCCTCTGATCCAGCATTAGTCCAGCATTTTAAGGATCCTAAAATTCCCATTTGACAACCTCTAAAACAAAGGCTGAAACAAAGGATTAGCGAACACAAGAGCTCCATCAGAAGCAATGGTGTGAACTATCGTGTTGTCCGTCATTTTAATGAGGTTTTCACAGCCTATTTCCTCTCTACCATTCCAGGGAATTGAATACATTGAAATTGTTTTGAGAAGCATGTTATTTTTGTATATCTGGGGATCTCTGGTTTAATGATTGCTTAAGTCTGGTCTCTCACAAAGAGTTGTTTTGGGCAAAGAAAGAACAATGTGAAAATGTTATTTTGAAAGAATTAATCATTTTCTGAAGATATAGAGTAATGTGAAAAACAGAGATAAATATAGGTATACATGAAAACAAAACTTTCAAATTTGGCTGATTCCATTTGCAGTCCCCGTCTTTGTTTCGGCCGATAAAAAGAAATGTGGGAAACGGGTTACACATCCTTCTTGTTTTAATTTGCAGCTCACTGAAATATGTTTTGTTGCAGCCGGAGAGAAAAGTCTTTGAGGAAACAGAATGTGTCTTCAAAACAGCAGTAAGTGTAGTTAAATGACCTGCGGCGTTTTTTCAAAGTCTGGCTTGCAATTTATCTTTGACAAAAACAGATGCTATAGATATGCGAGTCGGATGTAATCATCAATGCAGTTCGAAATGTCTATATAATGAATACAAGAGAGGCACAAAAACTGCCTTATTATGTAGATGAACAAAATATAGTGTTCTTCCTCAGCAATGACAACACTTGCATTTAAAGAGTGAGTTGACATTTCATTCATCCGATTTTTTTCCAACCTTTGCAAACGCTGTTATTATTTACCCTCACTGCTGCTCACCTCACCTGTTGTGACTCAGTGTGCAATTAACAAGCATTCGGCTTCGTGGGACATTCGGCGCTTAAGGGCCTTAATTGTGGCTGTCAGATATACGGAGGTCAGGTAACTGCTCTAAAAGCTCCTTCAAGTGCATGATACAGGTTGTAATTTTCTTCTGATTGTGATGTTACAGAAACTTGAAAAGAAGATGGAGGCAAAAAAATGGCTCATAATAAGCTACCATGCCAGGTTAACAATCAACGACCTATAGCAAGCAATCGCACAGCTGCCAACTTTCACGCATTGACGGCAATTGACCCCAATCACACTCACTCACACCACACTTCTATTTATCGTACAGTGAAGTCTGAAATGCTTTTATGAGACCATTTCTCTTTCACTTGCTTTCACTCATCAATGCTTCTTTTGAGTGCTATCGCGTTGAGGAGAGGATACCTTTTCCATTGTATGTTGGACGCTTTAATTTGAACATTTATGACAAAATACGGCAAATAGTCAAATATTCTAGAAGGCTTTCCATTTGCTATCCGGGACCTTTGTCCAGCAAACCCAGCTTTCATACTTGAACTATATATTGGAGAGTTCAGTTCTGCATTATGGCCAAACACCGGAGGAAACTGAAGGTTACACTTCAGCACTTATCGCAAAATGTGTACAATGGATTTTATTTTCATGTCCGAGCGGGCATGACATTTGGTGTCTACATTCATGCTCCCAAGGGGCAGAAGATGATTGATTTTGATGACCTCTCTTTTGACACAACCCTCCACGTCAAACTGTATGTGGCCCTCGCAGCCTCTCAAAGGCTCCAAAATATCCACTAGATTGGCATTAAATTTCATCCGCACATTCAAATTCCCAAGAGGAACAGACCTCCCCACCCAGCTGCAGCCGCAGCGAAAAACAATTTATATTTTATATTTATATATCATGCTCTCTCTCGCCCTATTGTATGAAAACTACTAAACAAGACATCTTTTGGGATGTTACACTTCCAAAGGCTATTTGAATGCGGATGGATTTATTGGCAATAATTCAAGACAGGCAGACAATGCCAGCTTTCACTCTGCCAATATGGCCCAATCATTGGATTTGTGATTCCTTCAGGGCATTTCCTGACTACAACTCATGACTTCATACACCCAACTGGTATCCAATAAAGTCTGATATGTGAAAAGTGAGTTCCTTTGAAGAAAATGTGTGGTTTTCAAGCAGTGATGTCAGTTTCACTGTCGAGGTGATTGCAAAACATGTTATTGCTAAACCATTGTGACGTTGATTAATCACTTGCGCTATTAGTCAGCACACTAAATTGCTATCAAGCAGTGTGAGCTCAGCCACGTGAATGACTGGCACAAATAACTGTATGTCAGCTATCTGTAGACCATTCATTTTGACCTGTCAAACACAGGCGTTTCTAATAGCATTTATGATGACAGCTCGCTGTTTGGGTGTGCTATACTAAGCGGCGCGTGCGCCTTCGTTAATGTTATTAGTTGCACCTGTAGTCATGGACAACATCTCACAGTGGCCGCCACATATCAGGTAAATTGGTGTATTCTCTGACACAAAATACACCAATTGACCTATTCAGCTTCCGCTTTAACTGGGCTGAATTGGTCCATTTAAAAAGGTTAATGAAATGAACAAATGAAATGAAAACCTCGACCTAAGAACGAGCAGATTTGCATCCAGTTACCACAGATTTGGTGTCACTAAGCGGTCTCTAACAATGGCTATTGCTGAGGGCTCGTGATAGGCCGGCATAAAAATACAAAATGCTGAGGCTGCCTAGCACCGAGCTGAGAGCTTTTCTTTTTTTCTTCGTCTCTTTCTTGTTTCAATCTCATGTTTCTTTTACCGTTTGGCTGAGTCAGACCTCCCACACAAAAGTGGCTTATTGTCAAAGTAAGAGGGGAGTTTTAGGGCGGATAAGAGGGAGGTAGAAGTAAAGATAGAAATGGTGAAGGGATTTAGTCAGTATCAGCTCTCTGAAAGCAGCTTGAATCCCTTTCTCCCTTGTTGGAATGACTTCTTACACAGCGACTCCCCTCTGGGGGTCTTGATCCATGAAAGCTAAAAGTTCTTCAGGGTCATAGGGCAGATCAACAGCTTGGTGGCATCTACCTGACAAACCAATACCTAAGACACAGACCTTCTCTTTTGCTTTACAGTGAAGGGAACAACAATGCAAATATAATCAGAGCATTGCTATTTTGGATCTGAGTCATGTCTTAACAGGCAACAGCCTCTATCCCAGTGGGCATTTGATACATTTCATTTCGAGTAACATCTCATATCAAATTTGATAAGCATGGCGCATTGCCGCCTGAAATGGAGTGCATAATCCTGTAAACAGGACACAGGCAGAGAATTCTGGTTTTATCAGGATGCCGTGTCCTTTTCCAAGGTGCTTCCTGGGCCTAAAAATACTCTCATTTCCTCTTGGAATCCAAACCACACCATATATTGCTTGTTGCACTTGAATGCCTATTAGTCTCATACATTAAGCCTTTACACGTGCTGCTGTGGGTGTCGGCATTAACTGTGTTTGAGATGTGAGAGTATTAATGATATCTTACTTGTACAGTATTACAGTATTTGGTGTGTGGTCTATAGATAAACCAAATGTGTAAATGAGTATGATCAGAATGCACCACACGAATCTTGCCCGACCCATGGGCCTGATTCACCAAAGATGGTGATCATCAGACGCTGATTGAATCTGAATCACAACACCAGTTTGTGTCAATGCTGCCAAGAATGGATACCCTGCAGTAATGTTTGTAATAGGCCAACAGTGAAGAATTCAGGTCTGCTTTCTTACTTATTTGCTAAAAAGAATGAAAGCTGTATTATTCTTCCTTTATAATAGGCCTATATTTAAGATACTGACCATAATATTTTGCTCAAGGGTGTATAAACAGTGCACTACTGCATCCGTGACACTTCAGTGTCCTCAAATGCTATCTTTTCAAGGACTTAATTCAGTTACCTCTGACAAAACAGCATGCTTTTGACATTTTTGTCGTACAAACCTGCGTGTTAAAAAGTTGTCCTCAAAGGTTACCTTTAATGAAATTCACCAATTCATCAGTGCCATCAGTGCCAACAGTGCAAACTACAGCAGAACACTGCTGACAGGGCTGACTGTGTTAACCTGAAGGGGAACCGGGGGCGGGTGGGTTCGGTCGGTTTTATCAGCTTGAAACCGCTGCATGAGCGCAGGGGCTGAGCGGCGGATGCAAGCCAACCGGTGGGGCATGCACACATGCACTCACATTCACTAACAGACACGCACGGCCAGTTTGCTGCTATATCAATGCTCTAAATATTGCACTGAGAACCTTTAAGTGCACACTGCTGACTACAATATTTCATCTCGGGCCCCTGGCTGCCTTAGGCCATGGGGAAGTAAGCCATTTGGTAAACCAGCAGTCTTGGTGATAGGTATATAAGTTAGATGTTTATGTAGTTTATTACTGCTTGTGCTTAAACTGAGCTGTGCAAATTAAAAGACACTGATGTGCATTAGGTAGAAAGCAGAGGTGGAGAGACTGTGAGAAATGGTGATAGTCCTCACAACTATTTACTATCCTTCAGTACTATAAGTGAAACAAAAATCTGCTCTGAATATTAATTAAATCTTATCACAAACATAGAGTCCAATATCCACGCTAGTTAAGCATTGACAACCCTGGCCTGTGCAGCACTGGAGCTGGCATACAGGCCCGACGTCTCAGGCCTTGGGCCACCAGCAAGCGGCGCTTCTGTCCCAGCTCAGCGCTCTGTGCTCCGCTATCGCCGAAAATGTCCATAGAGGATCGAGTTACACTACGCCCCATCTTTAAGCCCCAGTCAGTGGCAGTGCGCCGTTAGCCGCAGGACAACAGAGGATAGGATAGGATACCGGCGGCCGGGACGGTAAAACGCTCCACACACATGTAAGTGGTTAATTTTCTGACATGTTTCGCTCGAGGAAATGTTACCTGAATATATATACATTTTTTAAAATACAACAACAACTTCAGCTTCGGCAAGAGTCCGTTTTGCGAGCTACAATGTCGCTAATGAGGAGGGAAATATTCGCAGACGCCTGTTGTCGCGGTGGTTTACGAAACAAGAAAGACGGGACTAAAAATTGCTTTTAGTGTTTCTTTTCATGCTGAAACTGTATCCCGCCCATCTAAGTAACCACCGTGGGCGTTTTTTGCAAACCGAAAACCAGCAATACTGTGCAACTTCTTCGCCGTCTCCCTCTCGGAAGCCTGTTGCTTTGCTCCCTGGATGAGATGGGAAGGCGGAGGAGGAGGAGGAGTTGAGAAAAGCGGATTGTCCCGAACGCTTTGGCGACTTTATTCAAAATACGAGCAAACCTGACTTGATTTACACATACTTCTATCAAAGCAAGCGCTTCATTCAGATTCATAACATGTTAAATGGGCACGTTCTCGGCCGACGTTTCCTATTGTTTTGGAGAAGAGCTGCACGATAACGTGACAACGCCGTTATTAGCTATTTGTGGCCACGGCAAAGCTCACGCATGACTTCACCAACGACTATTTTCGGAGGCAAATGCCACCGTAAAGCTCACGTTGTTGTTATTTTGGTTGAAGTCCGCCGTGTAACAGTGGCTAATTAGTTCCAAGGGCCTTCTGTGAATCATTACAAGCAACTGGATATGTGCAACCTACAGAGTGAATCACTTCTGCCCTTGCTTAAGAATATGAACCACATACCTCCAATACATTTGAAAGGACAATGTGTTAAAGGTCCCTGAAAGCAACACCTATAATTATTAAAGCCATATTATTGGAATAGCATAAGAATACATATAAACCCACGTACATAGACAAGACTGCTAAAGCCCAAGACCACAATTGAAGCATTAGCCTATATGAATTAATCAAAACTAAGTTTATTTTTTTACACCAGTACAACAAATGCATCCTATTAATTCATAGTTGTTGCATAAATAACATACACAGCGGCCACATACTTAGAAAGCTCAATAGTCGGTTTAAAGGGTCTAAACATTGGGCGAAGCAAATGAAATGAACATAATCAAACCAGTGCTGTGGTGATCCTGTTGCCACATGTACTGTACCTATTCTATATATGGCTTTTAATTGTCTTACCAATCTCCTTTAATTAATCGTGTGATGTCTCCCAGAGTCATGTCATGCTTGTAACGAAGCCACTACTAGTCGAGTGTGACGTTCCTAAGATGGGAGTTGATGGCCATGACAAAAACACCTTCATACGTTATCATTTGTCTTCAAAGGTGTGATGCATCACTGATTCTTCTCTGATTCAAGCATGTGACAAATACGTGTAGCACAAGTAATTAAATGGCAACACGTATAGTCGACTGAACTGTCGCACAGTATATAAATCAGATGTAAGACGTTACGGTGGGTCATGAAAGAATGTGGACCTTTAATATATCCTATGTATAATATATATTTTGAGCCAAATAGTACAACAAATAAAAGTCCATATAAACTTTGATTTTAAGAAAAAAAAAAAATCTAAACGGGCGACTGAAATGCTGACAAAGAGCTGCAACGATTACTCAAGACATGAAAATAATTCTGCAACTGTCTTGATAATTGATTCATCATTCTTCAAGCAAAAATGCCAACAATGTGACAATTGAGCATTTGCTGCTTTTCTCTGTCATAAACATGATTTCTAAAGGCCACGGGGGGGGGGGGGGTTGCAAAAAGAAGCCTGACTGTAGAAGTCCACGATAAAATGACCCTACTTCTCACTTGATTTATTACATCATATAAATCAAAACTGTGCTCCACTAACCAATGGGTGCCGTCATGGTCACCGTGGTCTGTGGGGGCATTTTGTACTATTTTCTGACATTTGGTAGATAAAGCAATTCGTTGATTAATTGAGAAAATAATCCGCAGATTAATATATGATAAAAAAAACAATTGTTGCTGCACTGCTATCATGCAAGTAGGATCTTAAAAGACTGCTGACTGGCAGCAGACATGTCGTGCATACTACTACTGCCAAAGTGCACTGATTGAATGTAAATTACAAATTGATGATCCATCAATAAGAGCATTAGTCAAATATACGGAAACAAATCACCTACAGTAGATGTGTGCTCAAACAGACAGACTACACCATTGCGCTGTGGACTGAGTAAATAGCCTACAGTTCTTCAGCACAATGGTTACTCTGTGATGTTATGATGAAGCATTTTTAAGAGATAAATATGGCCCTGATGGAACGGAAATAAATCCATTTTCTCTTTCATGTCGACTTTCCGAGTAGAGAGGCTTCCAAGAGGCTGGTTCAGAGGAGAATGAGCTCTCCAGCTCTTACTTCCTGTTTGGATCAAGTGTGTTGTGGAAGTATACAAAAAAGGAATTTGTGGCTTGCTATTCAGTTGTCTGATTGTTAAAGCTGGTGTCGGCAACATTGGAGAAACCAGCAAGAGTAAGCGCAAATTAATGGGCTGATTACATCATATGTTAGAGCTTTTAATTCATTGATTACTGTCGGTATGTAACAAGAATTCCAACAAATATACCAAAAAAGGTTTCTAAAGTACATTATCCATCCTAGCTGAAAGAAAAAGACCTAAAACATTGTGTTGTTCTTTGCAGGCCTTGAAAAAGGGGTATGTTTGAAATCGCTGTTGATGGGGAGAAACCACATTCAACTGGAGTTCTAAAAATGATAGAAACAATGGGTAAGTAATCACTTCTTTATACCAAATGCTCAACTTAATTAAGATTCATCGCAACCATAATAAACAAGACAAACATGAAATATTGCCTCCGCACACTTGCTGTGCCTTTTTTAAATTTGAATCTTAATTTCTTCGATAAGCGTTATTTTTGGAGACGGGTTTGGTTTTGTCAATTGGGTGTCCGTCTTTGCTGGCTCGGCATCCGTGTTTGGCTTCTGCTGTGAGTTTCTCTCAACCAGAGTAAGAGGCACTGGATTCAGTTCAAGGCGTGGGCACCACCAATGCTGCCATATCAGATTCTGTTGCCATATACTTGATTGTTTGTTTGTCCCCATAGAGATGTATGTGTCCAACTGTCAAACATGGAGCCAATTTGGTGCTGCCAGCTTCTTTTGTTTAAAGCTGCACTCAGTGGTCACTCTCAAGACTGGCATGTTGACCATATAGACTTCAATATAATTATCAACTTTCAATGGAATTGTATTGTGATGAAATCCTTTATCAAGCTATTGTGAATTATGTCATCTAAATTGATAATAATAAGCACATACTAACTAAATCTGATAAAACTCACTTCAATACACTTGAATTGAAGAATTTATTTTTGCATATTGTTACATAGGTGGACGATATGACCAAGGATAGGACCTCAAAGGCATTTTTTAAAATTGAATCTCGGCTTGAAATTATTTCTATTGAAGTTTTACCTCATACTAAAAAGAAAGTGTATTTGGAAGTACAGAATTCAATATCAAATGTGATACGTTTTCAATGACTCCAACTAGGACTTCAATTTTGATAGTGTCATCCTTATGCTCTGCTCCAGGACCACCCTGTCTTTTGGAACACTCGCAAAAGCAAACAGATGGACACACGCATACATGCCACGCTCGGGGGGGGGGGGGGGGGGGACGGGACTCTTCATTATGCTAACTGATGTGGGGGGGCAATGAAAAATGATACAGCTACCTATAAAGGACAAGTGGCGAACAGAAGAAGAAAAAACCTCGCTGAGACCCCAGTGTTATTGGCTTGTTTACATCCTTTGTTCGAACAACAAAGCTTCTAAGTGCAAAAAAGTGCTTTGGACCTTGGTGCACGCCCTATTAGGTGTTAGTCACCGTTGGTGAGCTTCGGAAATTGCTTTATTTTTGTCCAGATGACGTTGGGCTGGCCCGTCCACACTAACAAGCCACTCTGGAGTTGCTCCATTGTGGGGCTTATGCTGGGTCCAGCAAGCAATCGGTGGAGGGTCTCGTTCGTTTTTTCTTTTCCTCCCGATACCCATTCAGTGCCCCTGTGAAACCCACCATTGACCCTCAAGGCAAAAAAAAGGAAACATTTCTATGCTGAAGACATACGTGATTCTATGCGATTTCTTCCTTCCACCATGCTTATTTACATGTCATTGTAAACATAAAGACATACGTTAAAAGGTATGGAATATGGTCTTATAAAAAAATAAATGAAATTCAAATGAATACATGCGGCTATGTCCAAACACCCCTCCCAGTCTTACTATCTCTGCCCATGAACTGATAAAGCCTCTTTCCTCATCACCTCTCTCCACCTCTATTCTCCACCACGCCTGCTTCTCCCCACGTCCACTCCTTCGATCCGGCCGGTGCTGTCACTGAAATATGCGACGGCTTGCAGATACGCAGCGTGCCTTGCAGGCGGTGGAGCGTCTCCAGGCCAAACTGAAGGAGCGGGGGGAGGTGCCCACTGAGGAGAAGCTCAGCCTGCTGAAATCAGTGCTCCAGAGCCCCCTCTTCCACCAGATCCTGGCCTTGCAGAAGTCTGTCCAGCATCTCAGAGACCAGGTAAACTGAAAATGATGTCACGGTATGCACCGTTTGTCCAGGTATTCATAATAATGCAATAAGCACAGGACTACAGGACTATTTAATCTATGATAAGTTTTAATTTTCATGTAAACAATGCAGTATTCATTGTTTTAAGCCTTCGGTACTGTGACCATGTTCAATTAGAATGACAAAGCTGCATACAAATGATTGATGCCGGGTTTCCCAGCGTTCCAAGGCCCCATGGAAGGTTACAAGGTTATGGTCATTTAGAGTTCTGCGTCGTTGGTATATGAGTATAAACGGCCAAAATGCCAGATGGCAGCATCATACTTTGTTAGCACAGAAGTAATATAAACAGAAGTGGTCATGTTTAATGATAAATAAGAGCTTGTCCGTGCATTTTTTATTATCATGATGTTGGATGAGCTGGGGCTGAGGCAGGGGGAATATAAATTGCCAGGCATAGCTCTTGCGTTAGTGTCGACAAGTGCTGGAATCTTGCACACAATGTAAACTAACTTAAACCGTTGCATTACCTGTATTATAGATAACATTTTCTATACCCTCCACAATTGAAGGTGCCTTTATCTTTTCCCGTTCCCTGGGTGACCCTCACTGATTCTGTTTTTGGCTCACCCCCACCCCCTGAAATCCCCATCCCCAATAGTGTTGCTGCTATGGCCAAATTGCTGTCAGGGTTCACACGAGCCAGAAATAATATGGGTGCATGAGCAGAGATACTTGGTCTAAGTCAGGAACTCTTTTTCAAGCTGATTCTCTCCATTGAGAATAGACCATTTGAGTGGAGGGAAAGAGCTCTTAAGTCACAGTGGAAAGGGGCCGGGGTAAGCGTTTCAGAAATACAGACGGAAATATTTGAGCTATGCAGTGGGAGGCAGGGATGCTCGAGCTTTTTTACCCCTTGTGGAATTTAGATTATAAAGGCCGTGCTGGCATTTCTGTGTGCTGGTGATTCAGCTTATTTCAAAAGAGGTACATTCCGCCTACTGTATGTGCGCGTGTGTGTGTGTGTGTGTGTGTGTGTCTGTGTTTGCTGATGCCTGTGTTTGTTTCACTAAGCAACATTTATCAAGCAGCCATTCATCACAAATTCCCTTCAGATTTTGAAATGGACCGATTCCATGTTGTAAAAAAACGATAAAGAGACACATCTCAGAATCTGCAACAAGTCGGCGTTATGTTTTTATAGCGCTTCCAAACCCAACTGCACTTGTTTGTCCCCCTTAAGCAGAACCAATTTGGAGAGAGGGTGTGTTTTGTTGTGAGACAAGAGCCAGAAACACACACACACGCACACACTCTGTCCGTCTTCTGGCTCTGCTAGTTAGGCCTTGCACAGCCCATGTCGCTATGGCGACCAGGCCCCACTCTCCAATGAGAAAGAGGCCACTGTATGAAGTGGGGCAGAAACAATTTTTTAAATGCGCAAGAACCAAACTGGAACTTTAATCCTCTTAGCCAGGCCCCAGCTAACAAAGCGCATGCATGAGGACGGCAACTTAGCAGCATGCTACGCCGAGTTAGCTCGACCCATAGGGTTTTTGTTTGCAGTCGCAGCACTAATGTGTCCTGTCCAACGCAGTTTTTGTTTCTCAGGACTAATCTGGGACTGTATTTAAAGGAGGCATAACTTACAGTACATGCTCCCTAAGCTGAAAGTTGTGCAGTCAACTTCCCAAAATGCAAATGCAGAAGTTCACAAGGACAGCTTTAGCTCGGCAATGCCATATGCCAAATGGAGTGTTTATGAAATGATTGCTGTGTGCTATATCCGTCCTTTTAAATCCAGTTCAGATGGCCATAAACATTATGCCCTTTGGCTAATGAAATTGGAAAAACCCGGTTTTATGTAGTTGTCTCGTTCATGTAATTCATCTGTCACACAAGTAAAGTCATTGCAGTAATTAAAACCAAAGCCTAGTAAGGCATCCAGATGGCCAGTGATGCTTTCCCCCCACCATGATAGAAATATTGTATTTGGAGCCTACTAGTCATTGTTGGAACATCAGCTAAGAGCCATTATACCCTGAAGGATTAGGCTGCCATAGATCCAGCTAATCATTGTGGGATAACAAACTATCCATCATCCCAGTGGTTTAGACACCCGGACTTCAGCGTTTTGGTGTCTCAAATTAAACTTGCTGAATGTTTACGTCCACAGGAGGAATACATCATGATGATTTTTGTTGGACTTTTAATAGTCTTTGGCTGGATTATTGCCAGTAATTGCCGCTCTCTGCAGGTGCATTTTTGCTGAAATTCAACAGACAACATCACATTTATATTTAGTTATTTAGTAGAAAATGCATATTAGAATAATAAGTCAGTGACACATCTGCAATTTTCAACGTGACACACTACACGTTTACTTTTTCCAGGAGAGTGTCCCAGTATCGAGTGGGAGTGACCTCAGCGATCATGATGCAGCAGTCAAACCCAATGGCGGCCAAGTCGCCATCTCAGACGTATCAGCTTCTACACTCATCAATGGCAAGACCTCATGTGAAGAATTTGAACAGCTTGTTAACGCCATGGCGCAGGTATGGACGACTGTAAAGCCAAAGCAATCATTGTGCAGTTCATTTTAACACACACACACACACAAAAGTCAGCACCTCATCTGTAAACAGGTAGATTATCTTGATGAGGTCTTTCTTCACTCAAACCAAATATCCGAAGACAGTCAAAGAGGAGAACTACAGGCTGCACACTGCGTTCTTTTCTCTTGAGGCACTTCAAATAGACTTCTAAAGGCAGCCTACAGCTTTGATGCTTCAGTGAATCAGCACAGAGCCAAATTGTATGTATACTGTATATATATATATATATATATGTGTGTGTGTACGACCCAGGGGCGCTGCGTGACTCAAGTGGACCTACAAAAGCCAGAATCAGGAGGTCTCGGCTTCAGCGTGGTGGGCCTGAAGAGCGAGAACCGAGGAGAGCTCGGCATCTTCATCCAGGAAATTCAACCAGGAAGTGTGGCTCACTGGTATGTAAGACCCAACATTCCATTCTTCAAAGATTAAAATCGTATCCTAACAAAGTCAACATTCCAGAAAATGTTTCGACATTTGGCCATTTGTTGAAGAATTAAGGATTTGGCGTACCATACCCCTCTCTCTCGCTCACTGTGACACTCCATGCTACTTCCCCCCCCACAGTGATGGGAAGCTCAAAGAAGCTGACCAGATCCTAGCCATCAATGGCCAGCTCCTGGACCAGAGAGTGACCCACCAGCAGGCTATAGGGATCCTGCAGAGTGCGTCAGAGAGGGTGCAGCTCGCTGTGGCTAGAGGACCAATACCTCAGCTGGTCAGTCCTGCGGTGTCCCGCACGCCCTCGGCTGCCAGTACACTGTCAGCCACCTCCAGTGCGGTAAAGATACACTCTCGCACTAACGTCATGAATAAAAACTTGCATTTGCGCGCCCAACTTGCAAATATTGAAAACAAACGGATGTTTGCAAACGGATGTCGACAAGGAATGTGGAATAGGGTACACGATGTGACAAATATTCTCGTGGAGACGTATAGAAAGCGACACACACATGCTACGCTATGCACAACCGAGCATAGAAGCAGTAAAATGTGATTACGGCCGACGTACACATCTGTTTCTTAGCAGGAAAAATAAAGCTTTGCTCCCACTACTGATTCAAATGTATTCTTACAATACACTGGACAACAGTTCTTGTGAAAACACCATCTGCCTGTATTTTTGTTCAAAAGTCAATTGTTTTCGCTTTATTGATTCTTGTCTTTTGCTACGCCTAGTGGCAGCACGTGGAAACGATTGAGCTGGTCAACGATGGCACCGGACTCGGCTTCGGTATTGTGGGAGGAAAGACCACTGGGGTTATTGTCAAAACCATCCTTCCTGGAGGCATAGCTGATCAGGTGATTGCATTAATGCCTCCCTACTTTCTTTGGGAATTTTCTTTCCGAGTGTTGAGCCTTGTTAATTGTTGTTTATACAGTGTTTGCCATAAAATGCCTTTTTTTTTTGTATTTTATGACACTTTCAATGTTCTAGATAGATGTCTCTTGTCAGTTAGGTATAATGAGAATTGCAAGCAAGCACATAATTAACTGTCACTCTTGTCTTTTGTTTGGTAGCGATAGTGTCATTATGGGTTCTATTGAAGCTACACACACTAAGTCAGAAAACTTACTTTTCTTTCTACCGCAGGATGGCCGCCTGCGCAGTGGGGACCACATCCTGAGGATCGGAGACACTGACCTGTACGGCATGGGCAGCGAACAGGTGGCCCAGGTCCTCAGGCAGTGTGGTGACAGGGTGAAGCTGGTGGTTACCAGGGGTCCTGTGGACGAGAACCCCTCTCTCTCCGCTGTCATGCCTGTGGTGCTCCCCACTGTCAATGAACAGGTAAGAACCAAAAAGACGGCAGGAAATTGATTCAAATTATTACAATATGGAAATTGTGTCACATTGTGTCAGTATAGTAAGCAGTCAGAAAGCAGTTTCTCTGTGACAAATAGTCAAGATGATGACTCAGATGCTAAGTTCAGGTCCGTCATCTCCAGTTCTATCCTTTCTGACCTCGACGGCCCTGAATGAATGGAATTGAAGGAATAGCAGGTTGCCTGTGACTCACACATCGGAGAGCAGATGTCGCTTCACTTTTTTCAAAAGCAGCGATTTCATGGCCACTCAGTACTCAACCCTATTTAAACATGAATGAAATGTAGTGACTCACGATAGGACTGACATCATACCCTTTGTATTGCACATATTAGCTGTGATTTTATGGTTAACAGGTTCAGAGCGCTGAAAAAAACGGTATTTTGCTGCCCATGTGGTGCAGTCGGATGCCATGATTTGCTTTTCCACTGTTGTCAAATGTATCATCCTTTACTTTCATCTTGTTATCAGTGGATGTTGACCTGTCCTTACCGTTAATCTTTTCACAGGGCTATGAGGAAGAGGAGGATGAAGCATTTGATGTGAGCCTTACCAAGAACACCCAGGGACTGGGGATCACTATTGCTGGCTATGTTGGAGATAAAAATGCAGGTGAGAGATGGCAGCCTTCCTTTTCAGAGGAGGTGACCGTTTCAATTAAAGTGTCATATTGAAGTCTAATTGCTATCCACGCTTCACTAAATACTCGTATAAGTTGCAATGATGAATTCATTCTCGCCTATAATCAATGGATCAAGCGTGGAATATGAAAGCGGTTGCTGGTTGTGATGAACCCGGTATTAACATCCAAGTCTACAGAGTGTTTCAGCATCTAGACTTCCAAACACCACTTATATATAAATTAATATAATATTTTCACTTTTATCAAATGTAGCAATAAGCTACAATACAATGGGACCACAGGCAGTTATTAAAGCTGTGCTATTTATTGAATTGACTATTGAATGGCCTTGCATTACAAGTCTTTGTTTTTCAAGGTTAGCTCAAGTGCACTGGGTTCATCACATCGTTTTTTACGAGTTGTGTACTGTAATATTTAAACATGCTCACTCACCCTGACTTTGAACATCAAATGAAACATCTGTTTGCTTTTCTGCTCTTAATGTCATGATTCATGGTTATGTTCTTCCGTCTCTTTCATTTTTTTGTTCTTGGTCCGACTCCTCAGAGCCCTCTGGCATTTTTGTTAAGAGCATAACAAAAGACAGTGCCGTAGATCAAGATGGCCGTATTCATGTTGGAGACCAGATAATCGCTGTAAGTATCAATCATGCTCTTTGTAGCGATTGCTATTTCCTCTGTCTCCAGTGGCATGAGGCAACAAATGCAGTGAATGTTTAATATAATCTATTATAGTAATCACATTTAATCAATGGAGGGAAATTCTGAGATGCACAATGACTAATTCACAATTAACTGATTCATAAAGGTTTTGTTTTTTTCCTGTGACTGAATATACGACTTGAATTAGCACACTGAGCAATTCGGTTTTTCATTTCATTACTTCAGGACATTAACGACGACGTGTAATTTCTTGCATCATTTGAAACACGAGTTGATGTTGCCCTTTGTTTTCTAAAGTTCGCACAAACTCTTGTTTGCAGTGGTGTATTGGTGTTCATGTGTGCCTGATTGAGTTCTGTTCTTAAGCGTAAATGTTAATGTGCTTTGGGAACTTAAGAACTGAATAAAACACCTAATTGACTGACAATTCTTAATACGTATGCGTAATGCGTTTCTACCTGTCTTAAATGATCTAAATAAATGAAGTTAATGGCTGAAGTAGATGGGAATAGTCATGTGGAGCACCCCTGCTGGTATTTATAATCACTTTGATTAATGTTGTTTCAGTTCCACTTCTATCAAACAAGAATATAAATGTCGATTCACACTGACAATGTCAGCACAAGCTGTTCAGGCCCTTGTTTAATCCATGGGCTCACAAATGATCGCCCTCTGCAGGTGGATTGCGTAAACATCCAGGGATACACCAATCAGCAGGCAGTGGAAGTGCTCAGACACACAGGCCAGACAGTCCACCTTAAGCTGATCCGGCGGGGCTTCAGGCCTGAGGAGATCCCCCCTAATATGGCCCCCGTTGTCACCGCCCCGCCCCCTTCCACCATCATCCCCACCACCACTGTCGTCATGATGGAGCTGGAGCTGGAGAAGAAGAAGGCCGAGGAGGCTGCTCAAGGTAGGAAGGACGAAGCGAGAGAAATTTAATGAGGACAGACGAAAACCCATTCCCTGTTGCTCATCACCCTGTCAAAAAGAAGTTGTCATTTGATATGCAAATGTGTCTCAGACAGGAGTTTTTATGATGCAGTAACGAGTGACTCCAAATGGAAATTTCCGTCACTTTTATCAATATAGTTAAAATACAGAAACAGAATATTTTCCTGCTGCATATAAAAACACTGACTTAGGTTGTACTGAAAGGCAGTCCAAATTGATGTCAACATTGTGTTTTATTCCTAAGAAAGCAAAATGCACTCATTATTAATTATCACTGACAAAGGCTAAGAGGACAAAACTATTCTCTCAGACATAATCAAACAAGTCCTGTCAAATCCTGCCCATCGCATTCATTGTTATACTGCACTGGCTGGACTGACCCAACAACCACATTTCTAAAGAAAGAACCCAAAGCTTTCCATCGTGTTGTTTCGACCCTGAACTATATCCAATAATAAATCAGCATGTGCTGCGTTTGACAGGGTATCCACACAGCTAAGACATTGACAACTGAGTTACAACTGAGGTCTGCATGTGTCTGCTAGTATCTATCATGTGCTTCCGTTTTTTTTTTTTTGGAAATGGCTTTTTTTCCTCGCATTTTTTATGATGTTTCCATTAAACAAGACAGACAGAGAGTAAACAGAAAGATTTTCCTCCCCAGTCCTGACAGGACCTCCAGGCCACGACAGAAGCAGGAAAAGCAACTTGCATGAGTTGCCAATAGTGATAGATGGAGCTTTGAAAGTGATTCAATCTGGCAACAGGAAGTTCTAGCCCAAAAACCTGCAGAAAAACTAGCAGCCAGAAGTCGACAAGACAGAGAGGGTCAGGATTTTATTTGATCAGGATTGAGTATTACAGATAATAAAAAAGGACTACATCAGTGCATATATGATGTTATGTCCCTGGAGCTCCCTTGTTCTAAACACAGAATAGTTTGGTGAGTAAGAATATATTTGAGCTAATTTACTGGGCATGGTATCACAAGTTTGATGAAAGTTGGAACGGGTCATTTAATGGTTGGGGTTAACGAAATAAATTAATGACACACTTAAATTGTTGTCAAGTCAGTGTTAAGGTTGTTGAGCTCCTTCTTGCATACCATGAGCTAGCATTAGTTTTTATGTTCGCACTTAAAAGGTGCCCGATGAACAGCGTAAACTACGGCTTTCTCGGGCTCATGGGTAGTCATTTCATGGGCGACCACTTTGGTGCCCTGTGGAACTCCAAAGACATAAACCGTGGCAATAAGTTGTAAAAAACGTACCAGGGTCATTAAACAGATATTTGAAGTACTGGAACGTTTAGAGTCAGCCATTATGGATAACATCAGCAAGAGCATGTAACCCTTCTAGAGATAGGTCAGTGATCGTCATTATAAAAAGAGGAGGAGATGCTCAAACTATTTTGGAAGAATAAAGTCGTATCAAATATGCTTTTTGGGTGTGTGTGTGTGCCGTTAGTGGAAAGTAGACGTTTTTTTTCAAGCGGCTGTCTCTACCGTCATGTGTCTGTGTCGCTGCCCACGTCCGTCTGTCTCACTAGTCCTTGTGTGTTTACAGTCACCGCGGATGAAGAGCCGCCCCAGACAAAGAGTGAAGGATCTGATGTCAGCCCAGCCGCGGATCAGCTTACAGAAGACAAACATGGTAGGAGCTAGGAGGCAGGGATTCTTCTTTAAGCACACCAGCAGAGATACTGGGCACACATCTGACGGATAAGGGTTATGGTCGTCAGGAACACACTGACTAGCAAAACACACGGTGAGGTAATGCCGAGATGGTAATTTCATAGACAGTGCAGAAGTTTAAACATTTTTTTATAAGCACAGACAAAGGTTTTTGTTTCAGAAGGTCTGATCTTGAAGTCAACATAAGTACTTTGCAAATAGTTTGATATGTATTTCGCTTGGCTGGCTGTTGAATTGTTTATGGCAAACTTGCCTTTTCATGTTTTGTGTATTCATACTTTTGTCTTGTTATCCAAGGGATGGAGCCAACACCCTTTGAAGAGGAGGATCTCATGAAGAAGTGGCAAGAAATGTTGGGTCCAAGTAATGAAGTTGTAGTAAGTTTCTTTTTCAAAGTGAATTTGTTTCTCTCATCCGTCAAAAAGCCAGAACTTGGTTTCAGGGCATTTGCTTCATAATGGTAAACAGCTCAAAACTGGCATCTTAAAAAGAAGGATGACCTTAGTCGGCAAACAAAATGAATTGAGTCATTAGTACAATTTGTTTCATATGCTGGCTGAAATGTGATTTCTTGTTTCCATTCAAGGTGGCACAGGTGGAGAAGTTTAGTGAGAGCAGTGGGCTGGGCATCAGTCTAGAAGCCAGCAGTGGGCATCATTACATCCGCTCTGTTCTACCTGAGGGACCTGTTGGTCGCTGTGGCAAGCTGTTCAGCGGAGATGAACTGCTTGAGGTGTGCAGCCCCGAAATGAAAGAGAGCAACTGTGTAGACCTTTTCATATTTGCCATCAACACTTATAAGTTACTTTGATATAATACACATACCTGAGCTAAAAGGTGGCCAGAGACGTGACTCCATATGAATGCCGATGTTGCTCAGTGCCTGCTGGATGTGTAAACAGGCAACGGTTTGCTGACAAGAAAAATCAACTAAATCAATTAACGCTGCTTTAAACCATTGCTACTGAACCGCGTTTTGAATGAAGCTAATATTAGCCTCTCCTTTTGTAGGTCAATGGTTTATCCCTGATTGGTGAAACCCACAAGGAAGTAGTCAGAATCTTGAAGGAGCTTCCGCTTTGCGTAAACATGACATGCTGTAGGCCCGCCCCTCACCTGCAGACTGACATGGATGCGGTCCAACCAGAATCAGAGACGTTGTCAACAACATCAAATTTAAAGGTACTGCATGTGCACTGCTGAACTACAGCACATTTACTCCTCTGTATTATTTTTTTAAATGTCATAACGCATCATTACATTTTGTCAAGTATTGTTATGTTAAGAAAGAAACCTTGAGCAAGAGACTGAATGAGCTCATGGCTATAACCATGCGGGGTATTGCAGCAGATGATGCTTATAAGTAGGTACGGAAACCTCCCTGCATCCTCTCCAAATGCAGTAATGTGAATCATGAAAGACGTTTCCCCGCCTCTGCATATTAACAAGGGAATGTGATTGAGGAGCAATACTCCTAAAGTCCTCCTCCGCTATAACCCATCAACTGTTATTAGCTTAACCGATGTGTCAATCGCTCCGTTGGCTTTCCACATTGTCAACGATGATGGATAAAGACTTAACAATACACAGGGGAGGATGAAAGTTTATTAAGACCAATTCTAGTGAAACCTCAGCAGCCAGCAATACTTGCTAGAGATATGAGACTTCAAAAGCGGCTTCCCTTTGGGGACGGGGTTTTCATCTTTCCAGCTTTATCTGTGATAATGTACTAAGGCCCTGGCATCCCAAAGATATTTCCCTTTTATCTGCTGCCAGTAACCTGAGCCACAGACTCAACTAGAGGGTAGCAGTCTACGGGGTTGCGGAGTTAAAGTGACGAAGGCATGCTGTTACATCGGGATTTTGGGATTTTGCTCTGCAGAAACAAATAGACCTGAGCGGCGTACTGGTTGCTGAAGACTCAGAGGTGAATGTCGCGGCAGCGGCACAGGATAATGTGACCGCGGAGACGATGGGATCTGCTTTCGCTATGTGGGAATTGGAGATCCAGAACATCGAGCTTGAAAAGGGAGAAGGGGGATTGGGATTCAGCATTCTGGACTACCAGGTGGGAAATCTTCCTGGGTTTTATAGTTGTAACACCAACGTATTGGTACTTTTATAGATGTTGTATTTGTTACTATTTTACAACTATTTGTACGTGTATATATGTTGTATTTATTTCCATCATTAACATATGGAGCAGTAAATTCCGTCTCAAGGAAAGCGATACGTAACATTTAAATTCATACTCTTATGACATTTTTTTATATTTTGAAGTATCGTTTTGTTTTTCATCCACATTTAAATGATTCTTCTGACCGTCATGCAAGTATCATACTGTGTCACGCTAACCTTACTTATTTAGACCTTTGTATTCCTTGTGGAAGTTATATTACGAAACAAATAAATTAAATTCCCTGTAATTTCCATACAAGTCTCAGGCTGTGATAGTTTACCTTTTGACATCTTGTTCATTTTACCGGACTTGCCACAGGACCCCCTGGACCCTGCCAAGACGGTGATCGTGATTCGCTCTCTGGTTCCCAGCGGTGTGGCCGAACAGGATGGCAGACTGTTGCCAGGAGACCGACTCATGTACGTTAACGCCACCAACCTGGAGAACGCCAACCTGGAGGACGCTGTCCAGGCCCTGAAGGGAGCCAACCTCGGCAAGGTCCAGATAGGAGTTGCCAAGCCGCTGCCTGTAAGCATTAAACATAGTATTTTGTATTTTGTATGCCTATCTGTTGGGGTTACTTGCGTTTTTGTCTTTTTGGTAAATCTTTCAGCATGTCGGGGACTTTTCAGTGTGCGTATGCGAGGTTGTGAGTCAGGTTGTCTCGATATCCCGTGACTTAGGGTCTAGTCGTGAGGGTTCAGCTTACGAGGGCATGAATTTTTCATCCAGGAAAAAAAGAGTGGAGGTTGGCTGCATGGTGTAGCATTCCACCCGCTGCTCATTCAGAGGAGGCGACCGGCCTGAAATGCTCTGCGCCCTTTGTTTCACATATTATGTGATTGCATTTTCCAAGAGCACATACCCTCTTGTACACTTAAGCACACTCGGGCACGTGTCAAAATATTGGGTCGGTCCAACGGCATTGCTCATCGCTCCAGGCCCCCTGTGCTCTTCGTACGGGATGTTTCTCTCTGCAAAACTGCATTTTTTTTCCAGCTTTAGAGCTACATTTCTCCTGTATTGAGTCTGCCGTTGGAATACACAGTGAGACATCTGGGCTGCCAAGGTTAGCCGGATTACAGAGCTGTAGAAAGCCGATGTGGAATAATCCAACTCTCCTGCAGGACGTGGAATGTACCTCTGAGAGGTGTTTTGGGGTATTGCCTCTCAAAATTGAGTCTGACAGTGTGCATTCTTGGTTTTCTTATATCTACCCAGGCTGCATGCTTTACAAAATCAATATCAGGAGCTAACACTAAAGAAAACACTTTCTTTTCAGAAGTAATTCAAAGAGAGTCATGAATGTGCCGTTTTGAGCTATTTCTCTGTTTGAAAACTTGTGCACCAAGATCAATATTAAACTCCATAATACGTGTTTACAAATCTGAGTAACTTCTAACATCTAACACCATTTTCATTTCATACTAATTTATTTGTACCTGATTTGGTCACAAAAGTAAATAAAATCAAATTACATGAAGCCGGAGACACTGAAAGAATTTCTCCACTTTCCTAGGGAATATGTGGATATTCCCACTCTCCACACCCATATGGTGAGCAGGAAATTACTTCATCATCCGCCATCCATTCATTTGACTTCATAAATATTTGGGTTGAAGAAGGAGAGGAAGAAGGACTGACTGAGGGCATCGTTTACCGAGCAGAGCCTGCATTGGTTAGTTAGCTTTTGGGAGAGTGGAAAACAGACTGTTCTAAACATGTGATATTTGCTTCTGCCTAATTCTACATATTTATCTTATATAAGCATTATCCTGACAAATACATTAAGGGATTAATTAAGGGATACGTATATGTTGTATTTTGTAGCTGGAGAAGTTGTCTGTGCTTAGATAGTCCACCAAATAGATCAATATTTGAGGCCCGTTGAGTGTCCCCGTTGGTTACGCTACTTCCCGTTCGTTATCACAGATTGACACCTGCGAAGCAGACCTGTCTGATGAAAAGGTGTTAGATCTTACTTACTCTGGGATAGAGGACGACACTTTCCAGGCATCCATGATTGCTCTTCATGGTAGCAGCTGTAGCGCAGACCTGGATTACCTGCACTCATCCACGCCCAAGGTAAGCAGCACAGGAAATCCACAGCTGAAACCGAAAGCACAGCTTGAAATTCGTTCTCTTATTTCATCAAATGGTGCTGCAACAGCAATTGCCCTTTTTCACAACAGCTATACAATACAGCATGTAGTCATTTTTCTTTCTTTCTTTGCTAGCGAGAGTCAAAATGTCAGGAGAAGTGTTCATTTCTTTCCTTTGGTAAGGCAGAAACAACAGTATTTGTTATGTGGGGGTTGTAGCTGTGGCTGCTTTTGTTGTTCTGGCTGCCCAAGAGCAGCAGCGACTCCCCAAATGGATATGGAAGCATTAAGGAAAATAAACAAAGAAGAGCAAGGGGCACACAAACTGTTTTCCAAAAAGTCACGGCTGACCTTATTCGTTGGGCCTTCCGAAGACATTCCGACTATAATAGGGCAGCATAGAGGGATAGACATGGGCCAGGACAACGTGGGGGCATTTTACAGTGCTGGGGGATTTCACAAAACCGGTTTAAAATGTTTGTATGAGGTCAGACAGCTCAGTCTTCTTGTGAAGATGAACCGTTTTCCCCCATAAAGCTCTAGAGAGAGGCAACAAGTCTGTTGATAAATATTAGAGGGACTACAGTGACAGTAAATAGTGGACCAGCTTTTTATTTTTGTCAGACTTGCTTGACAGTATCTAAGGTGATATTTTCTGAGGAATATGAATGATTTCTTCTTTCTGGTCCACACCGATAAAGGTCAACTGTTTGTTAAAGATCATGAAACCAGTGACAGCGATAGAGTACAGCTGTGCTACTTTGAAGAGACTCATCCATGTGCTCACGCATTGGCTGTTCTGTTCAAGACCATAGAAAGATATATTTGAAGTCTATTGAAAGGCACTCAAGTGTAATTTCTCCCTATAAGACTGTGCCCTTTTGAAACAACCAATTAGATACATCTCCCAGAACAAACCAGACCAACAATATAATTTCATTACTATGAAATATTTTAATTTTCAAAGAAATTTAGAAAAAAAAAGTCATGGATTTAATGGCATCTTAAGCTTTATCTGGGTACGCCTTGGGTGTGAAAGTGAAAGTTTAATGTTTGAATAGTTTTTATGGTAATGGCTTCATGTCACGTGTAATTAATTTTTAGAGATGCTAAAGGAGTGTTTTAGGAAACTGTCCGATTCAGCCCTTAGATAATTGCTAAATGTACTCTATTTGTGTCACCTGCCCTCTCTAAATATCTCTGCATGCTATAAATTGACTTGTCATGGGATTTACACATTTAAATGGTTTGAATATACTATAGACACACCATATACTACAGACACTATACTATAATACAGTGATTCCTAACTTAAACATACAAATAAAACTCTTGCCTGTAAATGTCTTTTCTATTTTCATAACTGCTGTACAGGAATAGCTGAATACCTTTAGTTGTCACAGACCAGTTCACCCCAGATGTATCGCACTACCTTATTAAAATGAAACATCCTATTTCTTGTTCTCCTCTACTTTTCTCCCATCTGCTTTATTAAGCCCCACTTGTACTACGTATTTGCATATTTTACCTTTTTCCCAAAGATTTATACTTCTCTCCTGGCTCCCAAAGGGAAGTGGTGGCTGAGATTCATCACGACTCAATCTGGTTCTAATAAAGTCTTAAATGCTGTTCCAGTAAAAAACTACATTTTGTGCACGGCAAGCTGAAGACCACCAGTAATTTCCGCTGCTCTCTATTGGCCACTGATGGCTTTTCTATGGCTCATTACAAGGAGGGCGGGATGGTGACTGAGCAAGATGAATTCCCCCTGTTGGGCAATTGTCTAACTATCACAGCGGAACGTTCATTCAGCTGCTATGCTTTGTTTTTTACCCCAGCTGACGGCTCGCCTGGACTTGTTGGATGAGCGTCCCTGCTTTGCGGCGCCGCCCGGCCTTGCAGACGACACACAAGCGTTCTCCCCGGAGAAGTCGGCCTCTTTCACTCCGCCGAGCTCGAGAGGTCACAACCCGACTTTTAACGCCATGCTGAGCGGTTCTGATCACTTCCTGGCACGGCACTCGTCCCAAGAAGAACCGGCGGAGAGCTCAAACTCATACAGCCCGTTTGCTGAAATAGGGACAAGATCGCCTGTCCCGGATGAACCCGTGGAGTCTCTTCACTATCAGAAGGAGCCAACCATGTCTTTTGAGGATTTTGGAGATGTAAAGCTGTTGATGAAGGTAAAATAATCGTCTAATAACAAACTATAGATTTGGAGGATTTCATGTATAATAAGCTTGTAGGAAATAATAAGATGAGCAGTGAGTATTCTGTTAGTCTGATGGAGTATAGTTGATTGGCGCGCTGTGAACATCACAGATATGTCGAGGTGCATTCCAAACACGACTTAATAATCATCCTTGATCTTCTTTGAAATATCATTTCTGAAGGTAACATCTAACCCCTCTCCCAGTCAGACGTGAGGCTCCTTTCAAACATTAGATACACAAAGTTCTCAGCTTTTGTTTGTTTGCAACTCATTCCCACAGCTAATCGGCTGCACCTGCCTTTTCTCTCCAGACCCCATGCTTTGTTTGGAATCCGGCCTAACATTTTAATTTACTTTCGTGAATAACTGTGTTGAATTATCACCCTCAAGGGCGAGGAGACTGGTGTGAAAGAATCAGCAGAAGCCGGCGACAAGGAAGTGCTGACCTCGGGGAGCAATTTTGAAAGGACCATCACAGTTGTCAAGGGCAACTCCAGCCTAGGTTTGTGTTAATTTCTTCACATTCTTTGATTTGTTCTTTTATTTATTTTTTCTCCTCATCCTTCACAGAAGTGTAAATGAGGTTTGCTGGACTTGAAAGGCGTTTTGGCCTTTACTTTTGTGTCATATTTTTCTAAATGCCAGATTTGAAGCAAAATGACAAAAACGATTTTTTTTTCAGCCTGAAAGGGTAATTTCATTGCTATCCAGTGTATTTCCATTTCAAAACCTACCCATGGGGCTGCTACCGGCTCAGAGAATACCAAGTTTTGGCTTCGACATGAAGGTGTTATGAAGACGCTGTTTATAATTCTCAGTGCCTCATTGAAAGCCGTGCCTCATTTTGCTTTCTAGGACTCTTTGAAGGTTTCTATTTCATGCTGGATTCAAAATGTCCACGTAATACTTTTGGGTTTTGTATTTCTAATCTTTGTACCGTGTGGAACCAAATTCTACTCCTAAATAGAACATATGATGTTATTTCTTATGATATTTGCAAACGAATCCCTTTACACCGCGCAAGGGAGTTTGAAGGTTTGAGATAGACTAGTCTCCAAAAATATTATGCCAGACTCTGCAGTCACTCCACTGAGAATAACTTGAAACCCATATTTGTGAATAATACGACCGTTTCTAGGATGATTTGCTGAGATAAGAGGAAGCTTTCATGTTTCAGAATTGATAACAATATTGTGAATCAGATTCATTTTAAGTGAGGGGACCTTTTTATCTATAATAACAGTTAGTCCTGACATGTTTATTGGTGGCATTGTGGTTTTAAGAGAGCTCATTTATCAGTAATTGTCCTTGTTTATTATAATACAAATCCAAATGTATTAGTGTGTAACAGTTTCTTATAACATACCTCAAAAGGGATGACCGTGAGCGCCATGAAAGACGG